>NC_081434.1:44772042-45144330 GCF_949786415.1 Peromyscus eremicus
AAATTAAACAGCAGAATTTAGGCATCCAAATGATTTCTGCCTCCAATGACATCGACCTGTCAGAAGTTAAGTGCCTCTTCCAACCTCACTGCAGGGACACATGACACCTTGGAAGTTTCTCTTTGGATTCACTCTTCATAACCTGGAGCACACCCAGCTCATTAAACTCACCAGCAAGAAACATTTCTCCTATGATCATTGGATTTTTAGGGAAACCACTCAAAAAACAGAAACACAAACAAAGCAATCTGGAATCAAGTTTAGGGGACGAAGTGATGAATACCTTTTTCCCCCAATTTCGTTTTGTTGTTGTTGTTAAAATGAGGCATGATTCTTAAGCAGTGGAATAGATGTCCTCAAGCAGCTTTAAACTCCTCTGAGGGCGCTTGCCAGAGAAGTGGTCCAGCACTGTCGTAACTCAAGTGGAACGAGGACACGGCCTCCCAAGGTGCCCACTTGGAAGGGGTGGCACTCACTGAGCTCATGCCAACATAACATTGAAAGAAAAGCCGCTCAGTCATTTCAAACCTCATGTATGAACCTGACCCCAGGGACTCAGGCAGATGGCAGAGCCTAGTGCTGAGGAGACCCAGTCATCCAGTCCACTGCCCTCTCCTGGGATTGGCAGGAGGAGTAGTTCCTGATGATTCTCAGGTTCTAGTAAATACCTTATGCAATCCTTCCTAGGTGGCCAAACACCCTGAGCTGGAGGAGTATCCAGTCACTTCAGAATCCCCGAAGTCGCACATATCGCACACCATAGGTGCCCGGTGTTTGATGGATGGATCATTTTAATCATTTACTCATTCAACAAATATGTATTGATCTTATCACTTGCCAGGCACTGGGGCCAATCATGGTGAGCAAAATGGTCTTTGATGGCATATAGTGAACAGATTCACAGTAAACAGGGAGATAAAGATGAGATCTTTAATTCAACACACATTTGCTAAGGGCTAAGCAGTGTTCTCAACATAAGGAAACAGATTAGCATGGCGCCTGAATAAGGATGATATGAGTACTCATGAAATGTTCCACATTAAAAATATAAAGTAAGGAAACAATAGTGAATAAAATGAAGCCCTTCTACACCAATGCATGTGTCCTCAGTGTCACCAACTGGAAGTCCACCTGTGTTCCACCAGGGAAAGTGGCTTCATGTACAGGACAGGTTTCTTGGGTTTGTCCTGAGCTTTGCATCTGGGATGAATGAAAATCAGTCTGCAAGTTTAGCCAGGACCCCTAACTGCCACTCACAGCATTGTTTCCCTGTAACTTCAGAGGCCCAGCTGAGGCTCAAACTTTATAGGGACCACGCAAGCAAGGCGGCTGTCACCAACAGGGGTCTCACAGACAGGCTTTGTTTAGCCTGAGCAGCAATGGCTCAGCTTTTAAACCCCAGGACTTTGCACAGAAGAATCTGGATTCCTGGCTTCTTATAAAAGGCTGAGGTCTGGCAACCCTGGACCAATATTCCCTCATGACAACAATTGGCCAGGGTGACATGCGCCCTGGGGTTGGCCGGAGTCCTCACCCCTCCCCATCTTTCTTACACCAAGTCTCTTTTCTGTTCCTCCCCTGGCTCCTGCGGGCACTTATTTTGGCATCAAACATAACCTATGTCCTGGTTCACTTTGGGGAAAAAGACACACAAGAGTAAGACTATGTAAATCTATAAACTCCTGACCACAGATGCTGTTCAGAGGGAAATACTGGCTAGTGTGCAGATGGGAGTGGATAACACTTTCACAGAGGACTTGGGATTGAATTTCGAAACAGCAAACAACAGCTCATATTCACGGAGCTCATTCTAGGTGCCAGGCACTGGGTAGCCAGGGTTTAATTTTCATGATAATCACATAAAAGTCAGGCATGCTGACACATGCCTGTGACCCCAGCACTCAGAAGGATGGAGTGGGGTTATGGGGTTTGCGGTGAGTTTGGGCTCCCACAGTGCGTCCAGGCATGGCATGGGCCACATAGTGACAACCTGACTTAACAAGAAAACCCAAAAGAAGCAAAACAAGATGGAAAAACCATACGAGGTAGGCATTATACCAATCTTTCGGGTCAAGAAACTAAGACTCCAAAAGTCGTATTCATTTGCTTATGTGACCAGTAATTAAGAGAATTTTCTCACTAGAAAACCTATTCTACCACAGTAGCTGGCGGAGTCTCCAGGCGGGCAGAACAACAGAGAGCAATAGATGTGTCATGTGCTTTGAATGATGGGAACATCTGTCTGAGTTGGGAGAGGGGCTTGCAGAGGGGGATCTAGAAGCAAAGAATGGTGAGGACTGTGGAGAATCTTTAAATGATATGCAAAGGAATGTGGCTTGGCATACTCTCCTTGACTCGGTGCTACCATAAAATGCTCTTTCCAGAAGATGGTGGAATAGCATGCAAATGACTGAGGGGCTGGAGAGACAGCTCGTCAGTTAAGAGCACATCCGGCTCTTTCTTTCAGAGGACCTAAGTTCAGTTCTCGGCAGCCATGGCAGGCAGCTCACAACCTCCTGTAACTCCAGCTCCGGGGATCCAACACTATCTCCTGACCTCTACAGGCATGTATCTACATATGGCACACATTTGCACAGACACACACATACACATAATTTTGTTTTTAAAGAGGATTGAAAAAAATAAAGACTTGTGGATTGACGAGATGGCTAGGTTTGAGAAGTGCTTGCTGTAAAGCATGAGCTCAGATTTCCAGAGCCCATGTTTTAAAAATGAGCATGAAAGTATGTGTATGTAACCTCGGTGCTGGAGGTGCACAGCCAGGGGACCTCCAGGGCTGACCAGCCAGCACACCAAATGATGAGTTGCAAGTTCGGTGAGAGACTGTGCCTCAAAAACATAATGTGGAGAGTGATTGAAGAGAGTGGGACAGGATACTTGATGTCAACCTCTGGCCTACACACACACATACACACAGATAGACAGACACACAAGACTCAGAGGCAAGAAGACCTGATTCCTTCTAGAATGTTCTATAAATCACAATAATAATGTTGTTGATGACAAAGGTTAAGAACACTAATGTAAAGTTTAATATGTTCTGTTAGCTGATAACGAAGTGTAAAAGAACACAAAAGAGCAAAAAAGTAAACCCCACAAGTTCCATCTTAGACTTTTGAGTGTTCCATTAAACCATTTCCCTCAATTAACAAGGGTTTCGCCTCAATACTTCAGGCCATTGTGTGAAACATTTTCCATTCTAATCCACAGACATGAGGAGTCAGGCAGCTGGGATTTGTTGGAGAGAAGAAAGTGTCCCTTTGTACTAACTATGTTCTAAGTTTATTTTGGCCTGAAAAATCCTTGGACTCAGTGGGAAAACATGCTCCTCAAGCCATTCAGAATCTGTATGTGGGACACTTCTGCATGAGAAAGCACCTCAGCCCTTTCAAGGGACAGGAGTAGCATGGCTAAAGGGGACCTCATCTCTGTGGTGGATGACAAGCGTCACCAACAAAGTCGAGTTAGTTGGTGTTTTTTGCATGGATCAACAAGCACATGGGACTAGTTTGGAATCGCTATACTAGTTCTGGCAAGAAGTATTGGGCCTATGTTTTGTTGACTCCCATGGGAGGCCTTCTCCATTCTGAATGGAGACAGAAGAGGAGTAGATGGGGTCGGGGGATAGAAGGGAGATGAGGAGGGAGCAGGAGGAGAGGAGGGAGGGGAAACTGTGGTCGGTATATAAAATAAAATTAAAAAATTTAATAAAAAAAGAAAACTGAGTCAAGATAGCATACAGGGTATAAGTCTCCTTTTGTCAGACTGGGGATGTAGGGTCTCAGGTTCCTAAGCTGAAAGGGGGTCTATTCCCTCATTGTCAGATGCCCCAAGATCGCAAAGCTTGGGGGAGGTAATATTTTCAATATGGTGTTAAAAACATGGATTCCCAAGCTGAGATTAATCCCAGTGCTCAAAAGGCTGAGGCAGGAGGATCATCATGAGTTTGAAACCAGTCTGGACTATAAAGTAATACTCTGCTCCCCGCCCCCCCAGCCCAATTAACAAAAAGCATTGGCTCCAAGTGTATTCCTGGTTTCTTTATTCATTACATATGACTAAAGCCACAGTGTCTGCATTTTTATTTGCTATTCTGTGGTGTGTTTGACTGCTAAATCTGTCCAAGGGATCAAGATTGAAATACAGTACCTGAAGTGATAACACAGGACATGAGATGAACCCCTAGCAACAACAAACTATTTGAATCTGATGGATGAAAGTCATAGTTCATGCAGGCTGAGCTAATTAAGCGGTTACCTGTGAAAGGCCAGCGCCTGCTAACCCACCACGTTTATCTGTCTTTTTGTCCCTGTGACGGGAGCTGCTGAGCATCAAAGTATCCAGGTGGCTTATGACTATGAAGCATTTTAATAAGCCCTGTGAGTGACGGATGTAATTGGCATGGAAGGGCACCTTTGATGCTTGATGGATTCTACAGGAATAGCATTGCGACACCGTCCCTCAGACTGCCTCGAAAATCTAGAGGCTTGTCGTGTGTACTGAAGTTACTAATTGGAACATCCGCTCCCCTGACAGAGGCGTGAAAGAGAGAAAGCAGTTAATTACTTCTCTTCATATCTGATGATGAAATTTTCCCTTTCCTCCCCTCCATTAGAGGACATCATTAGCCTGACATGGTGGGTGAACAATGCTCTGTTATACCTGGATTTTTTTTTACTACACACACACACATACACACACACACACACACACACACACACATACACACACACATACACATACACACACACACACATATACACACACATACACATACACACACACACACACACACACACACAATTCTGGACTTCTGTTTTCTTATCTTCTATTTAACAGCTGCATTGTATTTGAATTGAACCATGCTATTATAGACAGATAATGAACTTGGTCACCAGCTAGTGTGAGTCACTATCTGAGACACACATTTTCAAAGGGAAGAGTTCAGCCCATGGCCTCCTGGGACACAGGGACGCAGGGACGAAGCTTTGTATCAGTGCTCTCAAGGAAGAATGAATGTTGTGACATCTGGAACCTCTTCTCTTCTGAACCATGTTTTACCTGAGGCTTTTTATGTATACACAAGGCTGTCAGTTCAAAGTGTCTACCTCTTCAGTTCTCGCAGACTTATCTAGAAATGCTAGAACAGGTCTACTTCACCAAAGCAGGATTTAAAAACTAAATTCACCAAGTATAATAGCAGAGACAGTCACCACTGAGATCGGAGACTATATTGTTTGCCCCACTCCCCACAGATCCCCCTCTTCAACTGTTGGGCTATTGCCTATACCTGAACTACATCTAGCCATAGTGTACCCATGTGTGTCTAGTAGCAGCAAACCATGTACACAACAGAAATGTCCTAAGATCAGAACAGAGCTGAAAGATCGTTGTCTGTGGCATCACAGCCATCCTGAAAGCAGAGTGGAGGCATTCCTTCTGTGTATGTGGTGATGCAGGAGTGAGGTACCAATGGTGCTGTGGTGTGTGCGTGTGTGCGTGCACGCACGTGCGTGTGTGTGTGTGTGTGTGTGTGTGTGTGTGTGTGTGTGTCAGAGAATAACTCATGGGAATCAGTTCTCGCCTTCTATCATGAGGGTCTAGAGACGGAACTCAGGTCCTTAGACTAGGTGGCAGGTACCTTTACCCGCTGAGCCATCTCACCAACCCACACACATAAATTTTGGTAGCAAATGACTGCTACTGGCATGTTTATCCTATGATACTTTAAATCATGATTTTTTTTAGAATGGGGGCATTCCCTGAACTTATATGTTCACACCAGCAGCAACCATGTCATTGGACTGTGTCCTTTCCTCCTATGTCAGACTTAATTCCCTCTCATTTTACTCATGGCCTAAAGAGCAATCCTCTCTATGATACATACCTCAGGTACTTCTATAATGCTCACTCACAGCGCAATGGCCTGAGGCCTGTGCGTTTGCTGCTAATGCATGGCTACAGAGGTTCTGCCCACTATGCAGTTTTATGGGAGTTAAGTGACTTTCATGGTGGCATCATCTGACAGGGGATGGAAGAATCGCTGCCCCGTATGTCCTGAATCCATAGATCTGGCCAGTCAGAGCAGAGGACTGAACAGGAGGAGCTCTCTCTGCCATTGCAGTAACTGGTAGGACCAGAGCAGAGAACAGTTTGACCCCTCCCCTGGCTATGCTTACAACTTCCCAGACGCTGGGTTCAGAAACGTAGGTGCAGAGGTCTGCCCAGCCTTTGAGAAGCCACGTCTATTACTTATAGTTTTATTTTAGACAAAAGATGTGCATTGTCTAAAAACATGGTGTTACAAGCTATCAATGCTTCTGAGGAAGCATTGATAGGCTGGGGACTGGTGGCCCCAGAGATCAGGGGATTCTGACACACCCTGTCATGTGTCCTTTGTCTTCTCCATTCATTCCTCATCTCTACCTCTCCTCACCTTACTGGGGCAAGTGAGGCCCCAAAGAACATCTCTGTGAGTCTCCTTACACCTTGGGGGGGGGGGCAGGGTTCTCCACATGTAGCAGCTGAAATGAGCAGAACATCAGATCTCAGTTCTCAGCGGAACCTCAGGCAGGAACCATGACCTGGTCTAAAATATTGTGGTGTTTAGTTTTAAAAGGTCAGCGTGCTGCAGCCTAGAATCACCTGGGGAAAGAACTAGAGGAGGGATGGCCTAGTTCAAGCTGGCCTGTGGGCATGTCTGTAGGTGGTTGACATCCACTGTGAGTGGTCCCATTCCCTAGGCTGGGCCCTGAGCTGTACCATTAAAAAAAAAAAAAAAAAAAAAAAAAAAACTAGCTGAGCAAGAGCAAGTAGATAGCATGAGTGCATTCATTTCTCTCTCTTCTTGACTGTAGATGTGGCGTGACTAGCTGTTGGAGTCCCTGGCTTGACTTCAAAACGATGGACGAGAATTCTAAGTAGAATGAGCCCTTTCCTACCTATGTTGCTTTTGGACAGGATGTTTCCTAAATTTAAAGGGGGAGGGGCAGGGGGAGACAGAGAGCATGTGTGCACACACCTACAGAGACCAAAAGCAGGCATTAGATCCTCTGGAACTGGAGTTGCAGGTGGCTGTGAACCACGCAAGGTGGGTGCTGGGATCTGAACGCAGGTCCTCTGCCAAGGAGCGTGTTCTCCCGACCACTGAGGGGTCTCTCCAAACTGCTCAGGACATTTTATCACCCCAGCAAAACAGGGACAAATATCAAAGTCTGTTTCTAGATCAATGCCAGGTCTAGTTAGCTACTGGTGATTTGTGAGAACATTTAAAAGAGAAACACTAAATTTATTTAATTTTATGCTAATATCATTATCAAGAGCCCACCAAAAAAACAAAGGAAAATGTTCCCACCTCCCGACGACCTTTGCCAAGAAAGTGACACCTTGCTGCTTCATCTTCTAAGTGCTGGGGGAACCTCACTTCCTGTGCCAGTTGCTGAGGGGGAAATTGCTCCCGCCCTGAAGGTGCACAGGGCTCAGGAAGGGTGGTAGCAGGCCACAGAGGAGCCAGGCATTGGCAGCAGGTCAGCCACCATAGCCCAACAGGCTGCTTTCCATTTCAAAATCTTCAGTGTGAATAGGGTGATTGTGTGGCTGGGATTCCAGCGGCGCCCAGCATCCCCAGTGAGGTGGGATTTACTCACCCCCATGACCGAGGATGCTGGAGAGGGTTGGCAGGAGCTCTTTTGACAACATTTGCCTGTTTTCTGCTGGAAGCTGCCTCCAGATCATGTGGCCCCAGTTCTTTTGGGCTGTTTGGCAGTTATGTTATTTGTTCTCAGGGGAGGCCTGGTGTCTCCAGGGTGGTGGGGAGGGGGCTCTGGAAGGGAGGGGCCAGAGGAGAAGCACATCATTCCTAACCCAGTTCTAGCAGCAAGCCAAATTGCCCCAGGGAGGCTGGGTGCTGTCAGCCTGGCACAGCAGCTCTCCTTCTCAACATCCCTACGAGTCCATGCTGCCACAGGAGACAGAGGACAGCGTGAAGGGCCTGGATGCCTCAGACGTAAGGTTCCCGTAGAGAGAGCGTCCTAGGTCTGTGTGTCTAAGCACTTTGTGCTGCAGGGAAAGATAGAACTGGAAAGTGTTGGTTGGGCTGCAATCCCATCACTGTCCAACATGTGTGCCAGCTACATGCCTGCACAGAGGAAGCCCTCCCCAGGGCGGCCAGAGGCCCCATGTGAAACCTCCTTTGGGGTTCTGTCTATAATTCAGAGGTGAAGTTTGGACAGACCTAAATACCTACCAAGAGGAAAGGGGCCAACTAAATTCTGCCACTGTTCTCCATGCAGCGCCATGTGCCACTTAGAAGGAAGAGAATTCTCTTCATCTTTAAATGGGGGAGGGGGGTCGCAGGCATGTGCCATGGCAGATGTGTGGGGGTCACTTGTGGGCTCTACAGCTCAAACTCAGGTTGTTTGCTAGCTTGGTGACAGGTGCTTTTACCCACCGAGTCACCTCTCCAGCCTGAGGTTAATTCTTTATTAGCTAATATGGTGTTACATCACTAATCCAGTGTGACATCACTAATCTGACATCAGGATGTTAAGAAATAAAGTAAGCTGAGGATCTATGGAGTTTGGCCCTCTGTGGGGCAATAGCCTAATATACCTGTGTGCCTTTTATAATGAGGCTATAAATAAAATACAAATTAAAAACACAGTGCAAAACTCCCTAGGTCTGTTCATGTAAATACATACACACTCACACACCTTACTGGAAAGTTATTTTTGAGGAAGAGTAAAATAACTACAGTGAAAATGGACTTCAGCCTAATCTTCAGTTTAATTTTCTAACAAAGAATTGTGTGACTTGTCCCAGTAAGAGCAGAAACAGGAGGCATCTATGACTATATTTATTTCCTGGCTTTTCTAAAAAGCTAGTAAAATCGAAAGCTAACCAGGTGGAGTTAGACAAAGGAGAGAAGAGTATGAAAAGTATACAAGCATCCCTGGATTTGCAGACAGCACTGATAGATCAGCTCAGCTTAACCTCTGAGCTCCCAGGCAGCCAGAGCGAAAAGGGAGACACACTGTAAACCATATTGCTGTTTCCTGTGAAATGAAGGATGCATCCAGTTCCTTCTGAGAGACAAAGCTTTTAGACTGAAACTACATTAGAAAAATATCTAATTACTCATGAGGGAATTTTATGGAGGGGATGGTTTTAAGGTGACGTTCTTCCTCAAGTTTAGAGGAATGTCCTACACATTCCCCCATCCACACTCCTCCCCTCGTCAGTATTCTGTTTTGTTTTGTGTCTTGCAACAGGGTATCGTGTAACCCTTGGAACTTGATATGTCAGAGGCTGGCCTTGAACTTCTGATCCTCCTGCTTCACCTACTTACATGTAGGGATAAACAACACGAGCCCCTCATCTGCATCACAACATTCTTTGCAGGTTGTACTGGTTGTGGTACCTTAACAAGCCCAGCCTGCTCCCTTCATGGGATGCTGTTGTGTGTGACCAGACTACTTCTCATGGTTAAGACCGTGACTGTCACAGGGAAGAGGGCTTCTGGGGCTGAGTCCTGGGCCTAGAGGGAGTTATTCTTGACAGAATATGAAGAATACTGCCTTTCCCAAAACAATATGCCTTCCCATTGGCTTAGGTCTGCTGATGGACCTTGGTGGTGATAGGGAGCAGATAAGGCTTAATTCTGTGATTGACTTGACAGGGGCTTGTCTCTGAGAGGCTATGGAGGCCTCAGAACTGCCTGAGAGGTCTACTGGAGCCAGAGTCAGTCTCCTCCCAGCCCAGCTCCTCCGGAACCTGCTCCAGGTCCACATCATGTGACACAGGCTGATGTACCACTGTGTGCTCATCCTGTAGAGTGGAGAGCTGGGCTCCTGCCTCAGGCCCCTGTAGGAGCCGGTCTGGATGCTCCTCTGGCCCTGGTTTCCACAGGGAGTGGTGTCAGAGTGAGTTTGCTGTTACACATCTGTCCACTGGAGTGTCACTTCCAAGAAGCTCTCCTTTACTGCTTATCAGAAGAGTGCTACCACCCTGCCCTGATTGCCGCTGAGTCTTCCAGCACCCAGCTCAGGCTAATGTGTGCCTCGTTTAGTTTCTGGTCCCTTAAAAAATTACCATTGTGGATGTAACTCAGTTGGCAGAGTGCTTCCCTAGCTTGCCCAAACCTGGATAAGTCAGGTGTAGTACCTGGTCCAGACTTCAATCCCAGCACTCAGGAGGTAGAGGCCAGAGGCAGTTCAAGGCCAGCCTGGGCTACAGATCCTGTCTCAAAAAATAATTGTACAGTTCTGCTTGCTTCCCCTTTATCTTTCTTATCCCAGAGTAGGACCAGCCCTGACACATAGTAGGTACTCATCAAGAATTACTTGAATTTAGTTAATGACAGAAGCTATAGTAACATACAATATAAAGGAAGTTGGAGACTGATATTTGATATTCCTAAATATGGACTCTCAAATCTGCTTTGTCCCGTGCTTGCCAGTTCGAGGATGAAGTTGGTTCTAGAACGATCCATTTGACCTTGTATTTCAAAGAACAAACCACTGGTGAGAACCAGTTTCTGCAGACATGGAATAGAGGAAGGAGGCCTGTCCTGCTCTGGGTGACCCTCTGGAGAGTCATACAGAAGGGGTGTGCAGAGGACCTGCCTAAGCACCACTCCCCATGACAGGCGCTGCCTGGGCTGGGCATTTCGTCCTCAAGATGACACAATTGTCATCCCTGATATGTAAACTGAGGCAGGGGGAGGCTGAGGACCTGGCCCCAGGTTGTACAGCTGGCAAGTGTCCCAGCTGAGAGCTGACCCCAGTGTGATGTCAGAATCAGCTGTCACAGCCAGCTGTTGCCAGGCAGGTGCCCGAAAATCACAGAAAAACAGATGCCACAAGGCAGGTTTCTTCTCATATCTTTTTGTATTTTTATTCTGAAATGAACTGGTTCAGGTCACTATGAAGACAATGTTGATGTCTTGCATCTCTAGAAATCCCCACACCCAGTATCCTCTATGTGGATACCTCATTCCTGTGTTGGCACCATGGCACTTATGTGACCATAATTGGCATAATATTTGGAGACTGCTACAGAGGCAGGTTTGCTAGGGGAAGTAGATTTAGAGTTCCCCACCTTTTTGGCAGGGAAGGGAAGAACAGCATCCCGTATAGCCAGACTGACCTCAGACTCACGGCACATAAGAAGAGAGTTTCTAACCCTCTCGTTTTAGCATGAGTTACCACATGTGGTTTATCTTGTGTGGGGGATCAAGGCCAGGCTGCCTGTATGCTAGGCAAGCACTCAACCAACTGAGCCAGATCCCCAGGCCACAGTCTTTAGGCTAATGCTTAAAGAGACAAGAGGAAGACCAACGGGGGAGGAGGGACATTCTGAAGGACGTCAGCTCCCATCACAGCCATCAGCTTGCTGTCACCAAATATCAAAGGTGGCTTCCAAGACTCCTTCTAGGCCTTTAACTTATTTGTCCATGTGCTCCTTGTCATTGAAGTTCTGCTAGCAAGGTGACTGCGGAGAACCCTGGACGGCAGCGAGCTGACTGGGGGACCCCTGGATGGCAAGCTGACTGCGGGGACCCCTGGACGGCAAGCTGACTGCGGGGACCCCTGGACGGCAATTGACTGGGGGACCCCTGGACAGCAGCAAGCTGACTGCGGAGACCCCTGGGTGGCAAGGTGAGATCTACCCGAGTGCCTTCTCCTCTGTCACTTTCCCCTCCTCTCTGCGTACATCAGCCCAGAGACTGAAACATGACTTTCCCTACAGCCATCAGCTTCCTTTCCCCATCTGAGATCTTTCCTCAGTCCTTCCCAAGCACCAGGTCGGCAGTTAAAGAGTCCCAGCCAGACTCCTGTCTCCTCCCACTTAAAAAACAGTGGCCAACCAATGATGTGACTGTCTCAGTTTTATTTTCCTCCTCTGTAAAATGGGCCCAGCAGTACAAAGGCCATTGACTTAGAATGACATAGGGCATGTCAGTGAGCCCCACACAGAAGCCGGCAAGGAACCGATGTGAGCACCTTCCCCTCACCAAATCTTTCCCTCCCCATCACTCCTGGGTTCCTTCGGGCTCCCTGAGCCAGACTGCTAAGGGGAGACTAGCTTTCAACTTCCAACGTCCTCCGAAGGAAGGGTCTCAGGTCAGAGAGCCCCAGGGTTCAAGGCCACAACACAATGTTCAAGTAAAGCCTTGAAAAGAGGTTCTTGCTATACATTTCATCAAGTCCAGGAATTTCAAATATTAATTGGAAAGTCATTCTAGAGGACTATTTTTGTTAATGTTGTAATGTTAAAAATAATTCTATTTCTACCAACTATTAATTCACTCAGGGCTTCTAGGTTGAGGACGGACAGACTTTCATTTCTACCATTTACTAAAACTCCATCCATTGTAATAACAGGCTGTTAAAACTCAGGTAACAACGTTCACATAAAATGTAATCCTTACCAGTGTTTTGATAATGGGGAAAAATTTACCCCCAAAGAAAAGATACATGAAAACTCAAACCACCAGGCTAGATCTAAGGTGAGCCCTTTGCATTTACCTGCAAACTAAACAGATTTCTGGCGGGTTACCAAACACCAGGTAAGCATGACAATGTCGACATAGCCAAGTGGTAGCCTGCCCTAGCTGGAAAGCTCTGGGCGGCTCTCGCGGGCCGAAAGCAGACACTTACCATTGCAGAGTGGCAGGAGTGGAGTGGGGCTTGGAGGCTCTATTATTTTCCTTTTCCTCATCTGTTAAAGGAAAGAAAACAGAGCTGACTTCAGCTGGCAACAGGAGGGAGTCAAAGGCTGCTCGGGAACCCCGAGTTTCTAAAGACCAGGTCTCTATTGGATGCCGATGCCTTGAAACAACGACACTGTGGCGTTTCCAACACGCTGGCCTCATTGCACACTAATACAAGGAAAACTTACTTTTATTTTTTCAGGACGAGATCTCACTGTGTAGCCCTCGTTACATATGGAACCTGGAACTTACCATGTAGACCAGGCTACTCTCAAAATCAGAGATCCACCTGCCTCCCAAGTCCTGGAATTAAAGGCTTGCTCCACCACTCCTGACTCAGAAAACTGACTTCTACAAAAGACTCCTAAGTCCCTTTTCTTTATGTGACAGTATTAGGTTAGTCTGACAAGCTGACCTCTGTCATCACTGACTCCTAAAATGCACCTAGCCACTTAGACATCTTAGACATTTGTCTCCACGGTTTGAGGACTTAAATATATTGTCTTCACTGACTGCTGTGGACTGAACGTTTGTGTCCTTCCGGTATTCATTTAGGAATTAACCAACCCCCAGGAGTGGATGTTTGGAGGTGGGCCTTCAACTCCTTTGTGAATAGGATCAAAGCCTTTATGAAAAGACCCCAGAGAGCCATCTTGTCTCTTCTGCCTTCAGCACATGCCAAGAAGTCTCCACCTCTGATCCAGGAAGTGGCTCCCACTAGAGCCGAACCTCAACTAACACCTTGGCCTTACGGCCTCCAGAACCAGTTTGAGGTATTTTGTTGGCGTGACTAGGACAGACTGAGACGTTCATCATAGTATGCTCTTTGTGACCCCAACAGAGCAGACAGTTTGGGACTGAGAAAGCTGTGTAGGAATTCTGGAGAGCCAGAAGAGGCAGTATGGCAGGACAGAGTCATATGGCCTCTTTTGTAAAGGACTGGATAATAAGTACAGTTTTCAGTCCAAGAGGAAAATCAAGAATATTTTGTAGAATTTCTTTTATACTGACCTCAAATTCACGGCAATCATCCTGCCTCAGCCTTCTTGAGTGCTAGGATTAAAGTATGAGCCACTTGACTTACCTTAGAGTTTGTATAACAAGAAAGAAAACAAATCCCTCCCCCTCACACAAATGTGTTTGTCAAAAAATTCAAAATACAGTAATAACAATCACTAATGTCTACAATGTGTCATATATATATATGTATGTATATACACACACATATATGTGTCTACTATATATAATGAGAATAACAAAGTTATTTGGGGCAGGTAACTTAACGTTTCTCTTAACTGGGATTCTGTGAGCATTCCCCAATAGCAAACATCACAAAAGCTTGTCTGTAAAAGTCACTCATCTGTAAAAGCTACCATCTAGCAGAAGAGCCATCAGGCCACCCAGACCCACGGGGTCCTGATTGCTAAGTCCTTCAATGTAACAGTCAGAGCAAAGAATCAGTCTCCGCCCACCTGAGAGCTATTAGTCTCTCATCCAAGTCCCAACAAAGATTAGTAAATGGAGGAGTCAACATAAAATTTCTTGATCCACAAATTTAGCCCAAGAAAATTGCTACAGTCTCAGAGAGTTTCAAAAGAAAATTATAGACATGTATGAAAATAACATGATGAAATTCATTATTTCATACAATTAGTACATGCTAAGAACTTAGATTTTAAGAAACTGGTTGGCTGGTGTCATGCATGCCCATAATATCCAAACCCAGAAAGCTGTGGTGGGAGGATTAACCGTTCATAGTCAGTGGCAGGAGATGGTCATAAGGTCAGGGTGACCTGAGTCACCCTGGAACTCCATGACAGAAGCAGAGAACAGGCTCCCGGAAGTTGTTCTCTGACCTCCATATGTACTCTGCAGCATGCCCGCAACACAAATAAATGTAAAAGAGAGAGAGAGAGAGAGAGTGTGTGTGTGTGTGTGTAAATGGCTAGTTTGGTACATAGTGGGATGCTGCCTCTATGCAAGGCCCTGGGTTTCATTCTCAGCATCTCAAGCAAAAGGAAAAGAAAAAAAGATGAAAGAGAGGAAGAAACCATACCGACCAAACCTACAAATGTACTGAACAAAATCTGGCACAGAACACTGAAGTGGAAAGGAACTATTCCCTGTGAAAATAGCTTAAATAAACAAAAATGAGGACGGTCTAAGATGCTGATGGCCAACAAGGGTATCTGACCTTTGACATTGTGACACACGCTGTCATCTACAAGGTCTGCGCTCAAGAACTGTGCAATCAAGATGCGCCGCCACCCCCCAATCTCATAATGCTTTGCATAAGTTTATGCTTTTGCGCCAGGCCAATCCATAATTATCCTTGGCTGCATGGATCCTGAAGGCCACAGGTTGGGATACACCTGACCAACTCTTTCCTAAAATCTTAAAATTGTTTCAGTAAAGTTGAGTCCAGAAAATATTTTCTCCAAGAAAGCAGATTGGTATCAGTATAATTCTGATTAAAATATGGAGTTGAGAAAAATGTTTTTCTACAATGAAATGGAATCTGTGAGAGACTCTCTGGACAGTAAAGGAATGGGAAGAGACAGCAAACCTGTGACTGGGCAGAGTGGTAGGCTGAGGACAAGGTCAATGTTGCGGGTACAGAGCAGGGAGTGATGTGGGCTTCTGAATTCCATACTGTACCTCTCATTAATGGGCCCCAAAATGGCTGCCTCTCTGTTTTGAAAGCCACCCTACCTCAGCTAATACAACCCGTATCCATTGGGTGTTGTCTCCCAAACCACAGTATTAATATAAACACTAAGAGTTCTCAGGCACAAAGATGCCAGAATCCTCAACAGGCTCAACACCGTTCAGTTCCCTGTCACCCCGAGCCCCTTCTGAATGGTTCTTGTTCCTGCAAGCCTAACCTGGGCACCGTCGGCTGCTTGAAGCCTCCCCCGAGTCTGGTTCTGTTCTGCCATACTCATCCTCCAGCTGAAGCGTCCAGCCCACACCCATCGTCTCTCCTTGAGGACCAGCTCACTGAGAAGGCAGGTGAGGACCTATCACCTTGTGTCACCTCCTGCCAGGGCCTCAGGACTAAACACTTTCAACTCTGCTACCTACGGTTGTTTAAACCACAACATAAAAGGTGGTTGAGGCTGTCATAAGAATGCAAACAGGGGGCTGGAGAGATGGCTCACTGGTTAAGAATATTGACTGCTCTTCTAGAGGACCTGGGTTCAATTCCCAGCACCCACATAGCAGCTCGCACCTGTCTGTAACTCCAGTTCCAGAGGACTCAACACTCATGGCAAAATTCCAATGCACATAAAATAAAAATAAATAAATCTCTTGTGTGTGTGTGTGTGTGTGTTTTATAAAAGGATGCAATCAACAAATATGTAAAGTAATACTCAACTTCTTGGATTCAGAGAGGAAGTCAAATTATAAACTGATAATTCCCAGTGCTGGTGTGTACAAAGTAAAACTGACAAAATGGGGTCAGTGTATCTTGCAGAGAACCTGAGCTTGGTCCCCAGCACTCAGACAGTGACTCACAACTCTCTAACTCCAGGTTCAGGGCATCTGACACTAGAGCCACTAGCCATACACACGGTGCACAGACATATGTGCAAGCAGACATTCGTACATATAAAACAAAAATAAATACTTAAAAAACTAGATACCTTTTTAAAAGAATACCCAAATAATACTAACACTCTTTGAAAGGCGTTGGTGCTAGCCACCATGTAGCACTTCCTACAGGCTGGGTCGCTGGAGTCCTCTGAGAGGAAGTTGTATATAGTTATAAACTAAGAAAGAACATTGTGTGGAGACTAGACGACTCCCATGGTCCAAACGGTTGGTGAATGTGGCTGACACTTGGTGCCTCGTCCTGGGGTGGCACTGGTGATATTTAGGCAAGAACTGTTCCACCCAAAGCCATCAAAGTATGGGCCTTTGATCTCATCACCAAGCAGGTGCCTCTGCCTCCAGGCTGCTCCTGCCCTTTGGGCCATTTGTGCCCCTGCGCCCAGCTCTGAATGCCTGGGCTCCTTCTCTCAAAGGGTGGCACTCCCAGGCCTTACCCATAGATGGTGACTACCAATCCTAATTCTCCTGAAGGACTGGTTACTTCCTAACTCGCCAAGTATTTATTGAATGTCTACTACATCTTAGCTCTGTGCCAGGGGTAAAGGCTGAGAAAAAGCAGACACAGCCTCTGTTCCCCTGAGCTCAAATTATCTGCTAAAAAGGGAAAACATCAGTTTTCTTCAACAGAGTCTCATTGGGTAGACAAGCCACACTTAAGGCCAGGCCCCAGGCCCAGCAGTAGATGGCCAACACAAAATGAACTCAGTGGTATTTCTGGAGATTTTTGTTTTGGTTTGGTTTTACCTTACATATCTTTTGCTTATATATTATGGTTTCCCATTTTGTTTTTATGTGTTTTATTTGTATGCAGATATGTGTGTCTCTGTCTATATTTGTGTTTTTATGCTTTTTCTTTGGGTCTTTTTTTTCTTTTTGTTCATTTTGTCCTATCCTGGTTTGTTTCTATTTTATCTTCTTCTTATTTTTAGATGCCTGTTTGTATTCTAATGAGAGAGAGAAAGAGAGAGTGTAGATTTTGGTGGGTGGGGAAGTGGGGAGGATCTGGGAAGAGTTGGGGGAGGGGAAATCATAATCAGAATATACTGTATAAAAAATCTATTTTCAATTTTAAAAAAATCAGCTAAAAAAGTTCAAGTTCTGGGCAGGCACTGTGGATGTTGGGTCCAGGATGCTATGGTAACAAAGAAGGTGGGATGTGAGCCTGGCTTGGGATCTGAAGGAGCCGTCAGCCCAAAGCAGGCAGGAAAGCTGTTTAAGGAGATGGAATAGCCCTGGGTGATGGAGACTCTAGGAACTGGCGGAGCGCCTCTGCAGACTTTAGGAACTGGTGCTGCCCAGCGCCTCTGCAGACTTTAGGACCTGGTGCTGCCCAGGTCTCTGCAGTCTGTAGGAACTGGTGCTGCCCAGCGCCTCTGCAGACTTTAGGACCTGGTGCTGCCCAGCGCCTCTGCAGACTTTAGGAACTGGTGCTGCCCAGGTCTCTGCAGTCTGTAGGAACTGGTGCCGCCCAGGTCTCTGCAGACTGTAGGAACTGGTGCCGCCCAGGTCTCTGCAGACTTTGGGAACTGGTGCTGCCCAGCGTCTCTGCAGTTGACTAGGCTGAAGGGCCTCAGGTCAAGTAAGAGCCATATGCAAGGTGCAATGTCAGGCCAGTGGGATTCCTGGCGCCTTTACTCTCCAGTGCCCACCAGCCTAAGCCAGGGCAGCAGTCTGCTCCGGAGAACCCCTAGAAAAACACAGTTATGGTCCCAAACACAGCACAGGCCCCTCTGCCCCTCTTCCTTTACTTTCCTCTACCTCTAGGCTCAGAACCTGGCTCCACAAGGTGCTGGTCATGTGACCCAAAGAAGCCTTTCAGTCTCTCACTTCCTCATCTGTAAAGAAGAGACCAGAGAGCACCAAGCACATCTGACCTCTCCCTGCTCAGTGTACTTGCAATCTCAGTGCTCCCTGAGCCTCTAAAAACTGCAGTTCCTCCAAGGCGGCCACCACCCAGGTCACAGCCCTGCAGAGGGACAGGGTATTGCATTGACTCAGTGGCCCCATAGCCCCTCGTCCTCTCCCTAGCACAGCCCTCATCTCTGGGTAAAATTACTACTCCACGACTGTCTTAGCCTGTTCTGGCTTCTGTAACAAAATGCCACAGACTAGATGGCTTATAAACAACACAATGTCCTTTTGCACACTCCTGGACATCGAGAAGTCCAAGATGACCAAGGTACAGACAGATTCCACACCTGGTGGGGGATCTCTTCCTGGTTCACAGGAGCTGTTTAGCGTGTACCTTACTCTTTCTTGTGGCCGAATGGGTGAGAAGCTCTCTGCGGCCTCTTTTATAATGGCGCTCATTCCGTTCTCGAGGACCCCCACCCTCATGTCCTAACCAGCCCCCCAGACCTTCACCTCTAAATATCATCACTGTGGTCATGAAGCATCAGCATTCAAATTCTGGGATGACACAAGCCTTCAGCTGACAGCTGCCCTGCTGGGCTACACATCCAGGAAGGGGCAGACCTGGCACCACACCAGCACACAGCAGGGCCTCAGAAGTGTTTGTGGGATGAAGCAATGGTTTGAAACATACAAAACTAAAGGCTGAGCCCTTTCCTCTGGCTTCAGAAAGCATACCTAGTAAAAACAGCACATGAAGGGCATACATGGAAGACTCGTAAGGGGCAAAGAGTATGCTAAGCTCTCAGAGAAGAAAGCTCTCACAGCTGCCCCACAGAGTGGACGAGTTCACACACACATAACACCAAATGCGGCATCTATGGTGATTAGTGTTTATCAACACCAGAGAAAGTTATTAGCATTTTCTCCTCTTACAAAGGAGGAAAGGGAGGCCCAGAGAAGTATAGCGATTTGTCTAAGGTCACGTGACTATTGGTGGAGTAAAGACAAGGATCACACCTCACTCTTGAAAAAGCCTTCCAGACTCAACCACGTAGAGCCCGGCTTTCTTTTTGGCCTGCAGTGACGGCCTGAAGGTTTAAAGGACACAGTTCTTACCTGCTGTTTCTCCCTAGAGGCGCTGCCCCTGTGCTGATTCAATTTGCCATAGCCAGGTACCTGCTCTAGAATATTTCCTGCCTTGAGGCTGATTCGCAAAGTTTAACATGGTGGGAGAAAGTCTCTAAATTAATTAATTACCTCTTCAGCTCAAAAGAGGGACAGTTCAAGTTCATGTGAGTCTTGAGTTTCACTTCCAATTCTAATTCTATTTCCTTTCATTGTGTTGGCCTGCCCACACCTGGCCAGGCCTCACCGTTGGGGACGGGCAGTTGGCAAATGTTTCATTTCCCCTAACTCACCTCCTCCTCCAGCTTCCTAACAGCCTTGGCTGATGAGCTGGGTGTGAGGCACCCCGGCTCTTGGTGGTGACTCCAGCCCTTGGCAACAAATCCTTCTCCCTGTGGGAACAGGGCTGAGTCCCAGACAAAACAGTCACGTTGGCAGCATCCCTCTGAGGAGCGACCTACCTGTCTCCTCTCCTTCCTCTGGGTGAATTCCTCCAGAGCCTCTGTCTAGGGAGGGGCCCACCTAACTCAGATGTGAACCCTGAAAGCTGTACAAGAAAAAATGATACATTTTCACTACAAAAAAACCTCAAAATTTTCTATGTGAGGGAATAGAAAATGTGCCATAATTTTCAAAGATAATGGCTCACTTGGAAAACCTGTAATCATGATGCACATAGGGTGCTCATCTGCCTACCACAGAAGCAAGCTCCCCAAAACCAGGAGGAGAAAGACCCGGAGCCCAGAAGAAAAATGGGCAAAGCATGTACTGTTGGCGAGAGCAGGAAATGAGTCATTATGGCCCACTTTCAGTGTGAGGCAGGCTTAAAGCACATCCGTGAACAACAGACAAGCGGGAGGCACCAGACCCCTGTCTTCCCCAGCCAGAAGCTGGCACCTGCTCACCTGGGCACTTTTTACCTTCTCTAAGGGCTGAAAAGCTACAGACTATTTGTTAAATGACAAAGCCCCCAATTCAGAAAGGGGGAAGAGATCTGGAGGCCCAGGAGAACAGGGAATTTGGGGTGAGGACTATCCTAGAAAGTTTCACCTCCCTGAAGACCTCAGCCAATGTAACCCAAGGAGCAGGAAATGCACTTAGGACTATAAACCCACCATTTTGTGCCAAATTGGCACACCAGCCGTGTTTTGCCTTTTCTGAGGGCTGATGCCCTTTGCAAAGCCGTGAAATAAATGGCTTCACTTTCAACACTCAGGTCTCCAGTACTCTTATTATGAAGTGGGGACCGCTGTTTCTCACGTGGGGAGATACAAAAGCTCCTAAAGCTGAGCAAATGGTCTGTCTTCATCAGTGGAAAGAGAACTCTAAGATTGTGAGAGGCAGTGGTCAGATGGGTAGAAATCCACATGAAAACCCAGAACTCTGCCGTGAGGCAGAAACCAAACAAATGGAAGGATGAGGATGCCCTCTGTCTTTTCTTATTTCCCTCCCTCCCTCCCTCTCTCTTTTTCCTTTCTTTCCTTTCTCTCCTCTCTCTCTCTCTCTCTCTCTCTCTCTCTCTCTCTCTCTCTCTCTCTCTCTTTCTCTCTCTTCCCCACTTTTGTGACAGGATTCATGTAGTCCGAGGCTAGCCTCAAACTCATTATATAGCCAAGGATGGCCTTGAACACCTGATCCTCTTGTATCTACCTCCCAAGCAGTGGCATTATAGGTGAGCACCACTGGGCCTGGTGACCTCTCTCTTACCCACACAGAGCACTAGGCTGATCCAGAAATGAGCATATCAAGTCACAGCCCAGCATGTGTGCACAGAAAGGGCTGTTATCTGTGTGAAAGAAAAGGCAGTGATAGAGAACATATGTTCACATTTCTTATTTGCATGAAGAAATTCTGGGGAAACGTATTTTTCAAATGAAAAATGTGGAGATGGTAAGATGGGTCAGTAGATAAAGACACTTGCAGCCAAGCCTGAGGGTACGAGTTCAAGACCCAAGACCCACATGATGAAAACAGAGAACTGACCTCTGCAAGTTGTCCTCTGATCTCCACTAACTAACTAACTAACTAACTAAATAACTAAATAAATAAATAAATAAATAAATACATAAATAAATAATAAAATGTAATTTAAAGAACAAAAAAGAATGGATAAAAGTGGCCACTACTGAGGAGCTAAAGTAGGAGGGACCTACAACATGACCATGAGGAGGGGTCATCTAAAGGAAGAGTCTCCTCCAACAGCTAAGTGCTTCCGGGATCTCTGACCTAAGACCTGGCCCAGCGCTCCAGGCTCTTTGCCTCCCTCTTTCCCTGGGCTCCACAAGGTCTTCTTTCACCTTCCGGCCCAGGCTCTGTGCTCCCGGCTCCTCTTGATGAAGCCTGGCCATGGGTAACTGAGGGAGGATTAGAGGGCTCAGACAGGGGATCAGAGCACAGAGGAGCGGACACCTTCCTTCCCACCAACTGAGGTAGGGATAGTGGGCTGGAGAGGGCAGACAGACAGAAGGAACCCTGAGGTCAATCTGGGAAACCCTTGATGTAGGAACAGAACTGAGGCCCAGGAAGGAAGGAATGTGTGGGCATCTTAAGTCAATCTATACACTGATGTCTCATCGGTCAACTGGCAGCCTTGCATTCCTGCACTATGCTGGCACCCCAGGAAGGCAATTCCAGTCTTTAAAAGCAGCCAGAGGCTGGGGGTGTGGCCTGACAGTAGAACACTTGCCTTGCATGCATGGCCCTGGGTTCTATCCCCACCACCACAAACAATGATAATGATCATGATCATGATGGTGCTGGTGGTGGTACTGGTGCTGCTGGTGGTGGTGGTGATGGTGGTGGTGATGATTATAAAAAGCAGCTTACGGAGATTTCCCTGTAGGAGACATCCCTTGTTTCTGACTTTAAGGCATTCTCCAGCCTGGCAACTATCTGTGCTCCCTCTGCCACTGTCAGGAGCTTTCGCCCACAGCTTGATGGATTTACGAAGCAGGTCTGGGAGACAAACCTACCTCCCCATCCCATCTTCTCCCCAGTGGATGAAGCTCAGTAGTCTTCTTATCTTTTTTTTTTTTTTTCTGTTAGGAATTTCAAATGAGATTTAACAACATTTCCTATTCTCCGGAATCCCTTTTATGAAGTTACAAGACCCCAAATTGGATAATAAACTGAGGCGCACGGAGTGAGCTGAGTGGAGAGAGAGAGAGAGGAGGTTTTCGGTTACATAATCTTGAACCAGGGAGCTATTTTAACAGAACAGCAGTGAGTCATCACCTTGTGACCCTCCCTGACCCGGGCTTCCATGCTGTCACACTGCTGAGCTCAAGCCTTTGCCTGGTTTGTGCTGTGAATATTCCTGTATCACCTCCAGCCATAGTGAGTCAGGAGGGTTGGGAGGTAAAGGAAGAAGCCAGCCTTCGGGGCAGGTGAGATGGGATAAGAGAGCCACCATCAGGAACTGGGAGAGCGGAGGGAGCAGGGCCCAGTGTGGACCATTCGAGTAGAAGGGCTCCTTCCCCACGGGCACAGGGAACATGGCGTCTGCAGCGGTCCGAGTGTATGAGAGCTGGAAGGGATGGCTGTGGCTCCAAGCGAGGCAGGCTGGAGGCGAGAGTCCTTTTGTTGGGGAATATTATTCGAAGGCGTGTTACTTTTGTTTATGTTGTATTTGTTTAACTCTGTGAGGCTGTGTTACTGTGCCTGTCTAAAACACCTGATGGTCTAATAAAGAACTGAATGGTCAATAGCGAGGCAGGAGAAAGGACAGGCGGGGCTGGCAGGCAGAGAGGATATACAGGAGGAGAAATCTGGGAGGAGAGTAAAGAAGTAACCAGAGAAGGAGGAGGAGTCCAGCGGCCAGCCACCCAGCTCCACAGCAAGCCACAGAGTAAGAGTAAGATTTATAGAAGTAAGAGAATGGGAAAAGCCCACAGGCAAAAGGTAGACGGGATAAGTTAAGATAAAGAAAGCTGGCAAGAAACAAGTCAAGCTAAGGCCGGGCATTCATAATTAAGAATAGGCCTCCGTGTGTGACTTATTTGGGAGCTGGGTGGCGGGTCTCCCGAAAGAGAAAAAATGAACAACAACATCCTTTGATGTTTAAGTATGAGGGAAATGGCAGTCTGGGTTAGAGGACTCGGGCACATCTGTGTTGGACCGCACATGTTGCTCTAGTTCCCAGAGACTGAGGAAAGAGTTTGGAAGAATCCCGTTGATCTCCACGTCAGCCTGAAGCCACCATCCTGACGGCCTTGCCTGAAGCCAGTGCTCCAGCAGCACCTTGGCCACTGGATCTGCAGTTCCTTCATGAAAATCCCAGTCACCCCGTGACAGGGCAGTCCTGGTTACGGTCACTGTTACTATCGCTGTGATGAAACACATGACCAAAAGCAAGTTGGGGAGGACAGGATTTATTTTGTTTATGTTTCCACATCAATGTTCATCTCAAATGAAGTCAGGGCAGGAACTCAAGCAGGACAGGAACCTAGAGGCAAGAGCTGATGCAGAGGCCATGGAGGGGTGCTGCTTACTGGCTTGCTCCTTGTGGCTTACTCAGGCTGCTTTCTCATAGAACCCAGGACCACCAGCCTAGGGGTGTCCCCACCCACAGTGGGTTGGGCCCTTCCCCATCAATCACTAATTAAGAAAATGCTGGTGGCGCACGCCTTTAATCCCAATACTTGGGAGGCAGAGGCAGGTGGATCTATGTGAGTTCGAGGGCAGCCTGGTCTACAGAGTAAGTTCCAGAACAGGCAGGACTATACAGAAAAACAGTCCAAAAAAAAAAAGGAAGGAAGAAAAAGGAAAGGAAAGAAAGAAAGGAAGAAAGAAAGAAAGAGAAAGAAAGAAAGAAAGAAAGAAAGAAAGAAAGAAAGAAAGAAAGAAAGAAAGACAGAAAGTGCTCCATAGACTTGCCTTCTTGCAGCCCGATCTTCTGGAGATATTTTCTTGTTGAGGTTCGCTCCTCTCAGATCACTATAGTTTGTGTCGGGGTGACATAGAACTAGCTAACACAAGCCTGAAGCTCACGTTTCCTGGCCTGTTTCCCACCTTTCTTTACCCTCTCTGCTTAGAGGAAAATAACTCACAACCCCGCTCATGGCTTTCTGCCTCCTACTCCTTTACCATCTCTGCAGCAGACTAGACATGTTGGTCTCAGTCTGTGGGGAAGGCTTTGCCCTGGAGGAGATTGGAATGGGGGGTGGGCTGGGGGGAAGGTGAGGGGGGCGGGAGGGGGGAGAACAAGGGAATCTGTGGCTGATATGTAGAACTGAATTGTATTGCAAAATAAAAATTTAAAAAAAAAATGGCAGTTGAGGGCCTGGGGATATCGCTCAGGGTTAAAATGCTTGCAAGCACAAGGATCTGAGTTCAATCCTCAGAGCCCGTGTTTATAAAATGGCCAGCATGGTGACTGCAAAGTGACAGGCAGGAAATTTCTGGAAGAGAGAGGGACTAACCAGAGCCGTGCTGTTGGAAGCTCTAGTTAAAGCTCCCAGAGGCCCGGATTAGGGAGGAAGGAGCAGAAGGCGGAAAATAGATCTGAAAGACAAGGACTAAGAAGTCTGCAACTCTGATGGCAGCCTATAGCTCTGAGAAACACTGCTCCACACAAAGAAGAAATATAGTCAAGTCCTATGTGTGGGCACCATCACTATGCCACTGAATACAGAAGGCCAGGAAGCGAAATTTAACAGTAGCAAGAAAACAGCACACTGCATTCAAAGAAATGACGATTATTCTGTAGACTTGCTCTCAAAAGACTTTCTGTGTGTTTAGAAGATAACTGAGATGTCAACTTTAATGTGTTGACAAAGAGAATCAAAAGTCCAAATCCCTCACCAACCTAGAATTTTATATCCAGTAAAAATGGCCTTCAGAAATACAGGCCAATAAAGACACCTGACATGGCAGGTACCACACTGCACCGAACTGCTCAAGTCAGGAGAACGATCTCGTCATGCAAATGTGAAAAACAGTCCCAAGTACTGACAGGAATAAAGAACTCTGGGAGGGTAGATATGCAAACCAACAAAAATAAATGTTAACCGCTTAAAACAATAATCAGGCATCTTGGGGGTGTCGGACATATTTAGACCAAACATACTCAAGTGAGCTTGAGGGGTCAGAATAAGGTCACGGGACTAAACTCACAGTGCTCTTGTGCTGAGTGTGAAGAGGAAAGGAGCAATTCAAGGCAGACATAATAAGAGAATTGAAGAATTTCCACTGTAGGGTGTGTGTGTGTGTGTGTGTGTGTGTGTGTGTGTGTGTGTGTGTGTGTATGTTTATGTGGTTGTGTGCACATGTGTGTAGTGGCCTAGGTTGACATTGGGTGTCTTCCTCAACCACTCTCTACATATTTTCTGAGACAGGGTATCTTACCCATTTGGCTGGCTGCCCAGGAAGCCCTGGGGCACTCTGGTCTCTGCACACAACACAGGGGTTATGGACACCTATGGCCACACCACTCTTGACATGGGTACTGAGGTCAAACTCAGATCCTTAGGCTTGTACAGCCAAGCATTTTAACCACTGAGCCGTCTCTCCAGGATTTCCTCTAAAAGAATGTGTGTTTTGAAAATGAGCAGAGGAAAACATCCATTTAAACAGGTACTCCCCCACCACACACACAAAAAAAGTAAAAAGAAAGAATAAAGGAATAAAGACACATGGTTCAAATGTAAAAGAAAGAAAGAAAAGGCGACAGTATTTGATAATACCACCAACAAAACTAAGAGCAAATCTTCAATAAAGGTGAAGATTATCAAACGACATTTTTTAAAGTAGGGGAAAAATTAAAAAAAAAACAACACAGCTTTGGGGCAGCTTGGTGGCAGAGAGCTTGGCCGGCACCCACAAGGCTCTCAGGCTGACTCCCAGCAGCACACAGAGCGAGACAACCTTGGGGCTAGAGCTGGGGCTCATTAGCAGACCACGTGCCCAGCGCATGTGCCCAGCATGTGTGCAACACTGGGTTCCATATCAGCACCAAATAAATGATACCAAAATACTTAATACTGAATTCAGCAAAATCAGAAAAAAAAAAAAGATGAAAAATATACCATAACAACCCAGAAAGAAGCTGGTGTAGCTGTGGCAAAACTTCAAGACAAAATACATTAGTGGTGAAAGGGCAGAAATGTTTCATGATCGTGATGATGATGATGATGATAACGGCCATTGATAAGAGGAGATAGCAATCTAGAAAACTAGAAACAATGGTAATCAGTTGGAGATTTAAACATACTTGTCTCAAAACCAAGAGAATAGCCAAAGACAGCAGTACAAACAAGGATGTAGCGTGTTTGAACATGGTTATCCAGCCCACCTGACTGACAGCCAAAGCATCCTCCATCCGTGTGGCATTTGCCGAAAGAAAGCCTGTGCTGGGGCAGAAGAGAAGTGAGTGAACAGTTTCAAATCCTGACTTTATACAGATGTTCTGGGATACAGTGGAGCTAGGGTGGAATCGAGAGAAGGGCAGCTAAGCAATGGCCTAACGCTCAGAAAGCAAGCCTCGGGACTGTGAACAAGCCCCGGGTAAGAGAGAAAGTCATGACAGAAAACTGAAAACAGGCCGGGTGGTGGTGGTGCACACCTTTAGTCCCCGCACTCAGGAGGCAGAGGCAGGAGGATCTCTGTGAGTTCAAGGCCAGCCTGGTCTACAGAGTGAGGTCCAGGACAGCCAGGGCAGTTACACAGAGAAAGTCTGTCTTGAAAAATCAAAAACAAGCCGGGCGGTGGTGGCGCACGCCTTTAATCCCAGCACTCGGGAGGCAGAGCCAGGCAGATCTCTGTGAGTTCGAGGCCAGCCTGGGCTACCAAGTGAGTTCCAGGAGAGGCGCAAAGCTACACAGAGAAACCCTGTCTCGAAAAACCAAAAAAAAAAAAAAAAAAAAAAAATCAAAAACAAACAAAAAAGAAGAAGAAAAGAAAAGAAAAACAGATCACCTGGGGAGAATGAAGGAGCGACATAAGATCCAAACAGGACTGAGAATGCAGCTCAGTGGTGGGCGTCAGCCTAGCGTGCAGGAAGCCCAGGCTCCACTCTCGAAAGAAAGAAAAGGAAAGAAGGAAGGAAAAAAGGAGGAAAAGGAAAACTGGCATACAGCTAAACTACGCTTAGAGAAAAATTTTGAACTTCAAATGTATATCTTGGAAAAGGCTGAAAATCAATTATCTACCCCCAAACTAGAGAAAGTCAACAAATTAAATTCAAAAGAGGAAGAGAATAAACATGGGAGTAGAAATAAATGCAACAGAGAGGGATAAACTGAGAGAGGTCATAAAGATATGACCAAAAAAAAGGGGGAGGTCGCGGGGCGCGGGGGGGGGGGGGGGGGGGGGGGGGGGGGGAGGTTGGATACATACTGCCTTCCTCAGATTCCTGTTGCTGAGATAAATACCATGACCAAAGGCACCTTGGGGGAGGAAAGGGTTTCTTTCACCTTACAGCTTATGTGGCCATTACTGAGGGAAGCCGGGGCAAGACTCTGAACTGGAGGTAGAAAGAAGCCTTGGAGGAATGCTGCATATTGGCTTGCTCTTTGTGGCGTGCTCAGCCTACTTCCTGATACACCCAGAGCCAGGGGTGGACTCAACCACAATGGCTGGTCCCTCCCACACCATCCCTAATTAAGAAAATGTCCTACAGGCTTGCCTGCAGGCCAATTTTATGGAGGCATTTTTTCAACCATGGTTCTCTCTTCTTAAATAACTCTAGCTTGTGTCAAGTTGACATAAAAAAAGCCAGGACACATAAATGTTAAGATATAAACAATATACATTCCTTAAAAAAGCAATTTGTTAGTGCTGGAGGGACGACTCAGCAGTTAAGAGCACTGACTGCTCTTCCAGAGGACCCGGGTTCAATTCCTAGTACCCACATGGCAGCTCACAACTGTCTGTAACTCCAATATTCAACACCAACAACACTGACATGCAGACATACAGGCAAAACACCAATAAAATAAAAATAAATGAATTTTAAAAAATTGATAAAAGTAGTAAGAAAGATATGAATAATTTTATACCCACTAAAAATATTTAATCTGAGGTTTGAACACCCTCCTTCAAAGGAAAACCCAGAAGACTTCGTCCATGTTGAATTCTCCCAAATAGTTAAGAAGGAAGCCAATCTCTTACTAGCTTTCCAAAACGAATGGAAAAATAGAAGTTTCACACATTGTTATAAGACTTCCACAAGTTTCACACAGAAACCTGATAAGGACATTCCAAGTACTAAAAATCACAGACCAATAAATGTCACCAACGTAGAGGCCACATCCCTCACAGAATAGTAATTGGTGTAACCCAGAAATGTGTCCTCCGAAAGTTGAAACTTCTGGCCAAGTATGGTTTATTCAAGGAATACAAAAATCAACGATCAATATAATCCACAATGCTAACAGGAAAAAGGAGAGAAACGTGATATAGAGACTCACTGATAACTCCCAAGTATTAGGCTAGGGGCAGGACAAAGAATATCTTCGTTCACCTCTTCAGCACAGCATCCCTGAAGGGTCCCAGCGAGTGCACCAAGGCACAGGAAAGAAAGAAAACCATGGAGACTGGGCTGCTGAGAGGACTCAGCAGGCCAGGGCACTTGCTTCCAACCTGGCAATCTAAGTTCAGTCCTCAGGACTCACATGGTGGAAAGAGCGAGCCAACTCCAAAAAGTTGTCCTCTGACCACCACATGCCCACTGTGGAACACTCCAGAACACACTAAATAATTAACAAATGTAATAAAATAAAATGACCTTTTCTAACATAGAGACAATAAAGACAAAGAAACACTATCGTTGTCCTTGGGTGACATGATTACGAGCATACGACACTCAGGCAATGCTGTGGGGCATAGAGGGGTATCCATGTGACCCAGGACGAAGGAAGAGGGGCAAGAGGATGGCAAGTTTCAGGTCATCCTGAGTGTCCCACATCCTCAAGGGCTCAGCAGTAGAGTGCTGGCCTAGCATGTGTGTGACCCTGAGTTTGACCTTGAGCAACCCCCAAAAGCAAATTTATAAGTCAATTATTTGTTCCCGACAAAGCAATGACACTCTGGTGTGCTAGTGAACAGTAATTAGAAGATGTAATAGTGCTTACAGTAACACTAAAAACCACCAGGTGCCTAGGAATAATCTAAAGCAAGGTGTGTAAAGCCGCCCCACTGAAGCGCATAGACCACTTCCAGGAAAAACTAAAGATGATCTAAGTATAGAGACCAGATATGGCACATACTTAAAAATTCTTAAATCTTAAAAATTCAAGATTGCTAAGAGGTTGGTTCTTCCTTTTTTTTTTTTTTTTTTTCTGTTGGTTTGTTTTTTGAGGCAGGGTTTTTCTGTGTAGCCCTAGCTGGCCTTGTACTAAGATCTGCCTGCCTCCGCCTCCCGAGTGCTCAGATTAAAGGCGTGCATCACCATGTCTGGCTGGTTTTCCCAAACTTTTAACAAACATATTTATCTTTATTTCGTGTGTATCTGTGTATGCCTACATGTATGTCTATGCACCACGTGTGTGCTGGTGCGGTGAGGAGGCCAGAAGAGGCACCAGATTCCTGTAGCTGGAGTTACAGACAGTTCTTGTGAGCAGTCCATCATCTGGAATGATGATCTTAACTGCTGAGCCATCTCTTGAATGCCCTGCCTCCCCACCTTTTTAATAGATTTAATAAAATTCTATTTTTTAATCTTAGTAGGTTCCCCCCCCCCAGACGTAAAAAATCACCAGCTGATTCTAAAGTCTATATGGATTTGGAAGAATGTAGATTATCCAGCCAGGGGGCAGTGGTGCACGCCTTTAATCCCAGCACTTGGGAGGCAGAGCCAGGCAGATCTCTGTGAGTTCAAGGCCAGTCTAATCTACAGAGTGAGTTTCAGGACAGGCTCCAAAGCTACACAGAGAAACCCTGTCTTGAAAAACAAAACAAAACAAAAAAACAAACAAAAGAATGTAGATTATCCAAAATAATAGTAAAGAAGAAAAAAGTGAGGCCTGGTGAGGCCTGTGGTAACCTTTATACTGGGACAGGTGCAAGAGACTGCAAGTCTGAGACCAGCCTGGGCTACACTCTGAGTTCCAGACACGCCTTACTTGAGCAGGGAGACCCTGTCCCCAGAGAAACAAAAACCAAAGGAGAATATCATGAGGTCTTTGTTAGCATTCACCATGACTTATAAAGGTGCAGTAACAAAGACAGTGTGACACTCAAGACAGACAGACAGAACAATAGTGCAGAATGTAACTGCAGACCCGGATCCCTGCCATATGACCTTCAGTTCCTGACAAAGGAACCCTATCAGTGGGCAAAGGACAGTCTTCTCCAGAAACGGACCTCTGTCTGTTGAAAGTTACTGATAGAAAAAGAACTCTGACATCTCCTTCACACGTACATGCAAAAATTCCAGATGGGTGGTTGATGTAAAGGGAAAAATAAAATTCTATATAACAACAAATCTTCATGACCTTGGGATAAGCAAATTCTCTCAACTCAGAAAGCATTAACCGTAAGAGAAAACCATCGGTAGATTGTTTATTACTTCTGGAAGCTGTGGAGATGGCTCAGTGGGCCAAGGCACTTGTTCCATCCCTGGGATCCACATGGAGAAAGTTAACTCTGCAAATCCGTTCTCAAGCTTCCAGCTGTGTGCCACAGCAGGCATCACCTACCTACCCCCAACTACTTACACACAAAATAAATGAATGCTAAAGAAAAGCCAATAATTAAGAAGTTCAAGTCGTCCAAAGTTAACATTAGGAGAATGAAAGGGGGTGTGGAGAAGACTCAGCCAATCAAGTGCTTGTCTGAGTCCCAGAACCCAGGAGAAAAGCCAGGCGTGGGGAGGGCACTTGTAATCCCAGTGCAGGCGAGGTAGAGAGAGGAGGCTCTCTGGGGCCTACTCAGGCAAGTTCTAGGCCAATGAGAGACCCTGTCTCAAAAACCAGGGTGGGAAGCTCCTTCAAATCACCAGAGGTTGACTTCTGGCCTCCATGCATATACATGTGTACCCACAAACATATGTATACCTACATGCACAGACATGTGCATGCATGTATACACACACAGAGTGAAAAGGCAAGCCACAAATGGAGAAAAGGTATTTACACTACTTTTACCTGGCAAATCCCCCTAGATAGAGTGTAGGAAGACAACATGATTTTAAAAACACTCAGGCAGAAGACATGAGCAGGCTGTGGAATAGTAAGCATATGGTAAGATACTCTCTAGGTATCCAAGAATTGCACATTAAAACCACAGTAATAACATGCACTCATGTGAACAGCTAGGATGGAAATGCATGGGTACAACAAAAGCTGGCAGGGAAGCCACCAGAAGCCTCTGCTACATCTGGGAGTCTGCATCGGCTCAGCTACCTTAGAAAGCTGCACATAACCATCTACTAAGGCTAAATATACATTTGTCCTGTGACAAATGCAGCAGAAATGAGTGTCTGGGTCCACCAAAGACACAGAAATGTTCAGAGCACCAATCTTCCTAAATCCCATAAAAAATGAAAGAGGCAGGCACATTTCCAAGCTCAAAATCACCACACAAGGGCACCAAAGCCAGACTGAGACACTGTAAGAAAAAGAAAACTACAGACCAGCATCTCTAGTGAGTACCGATGCAAACACACCCAATGAAACACTGATAACTAGGATGGAGAACATGTAAAAATTGCAGAATCAGAGCACTCTGCAATGGCCAAGCTGGATCAAATGTTTGAGCACAAAGACGGTCAACATATAAAGATGAATGTAATTAATATACCACATTAACATAAGAAAGAGAAAAGAAGCGTATGATCATATTAATTGACACAGAAGAAAACATCTGATGAAATTAAATACTTTATGATAAAAAATAATCACTCGGAGGATTGGGAATAGGAGGGAACTCCCTCGACATGATAAACAGCACCAATTTAAGGAGTTTCCTGGGAGCTGGTGGCAGGGTGGTCCCAGTTTAGGCTTCGAGAAAACTGACCTCAGACAGCATCGAACCCAAAGGAGAAGCTACTTGTGATCAGCAGGTGTGATAGAGTGGGCTGCACCCCCTTTTAGTGCTGATGGTGATCATACAGGTCCTTAACTCTAAGGCACTCAGGAGGCCTGTCACAGCTTGAGGAGAGGTGTAAATGTGGGAATTTACATCCTGCAACTAACCCAGATGACATTTGGACTTTCCAATAGCAAGGGCATTTGTCGTTCTAAAGCCATAACCTATAACCCAGCTACATTAACATTGGATACAGAGAGTGTTCTCCCCTTCAGGGTCTGCATTTGCACAATCATGGCATCACTCTGGTGGGATCTGTGGTGACCCAGCCTAGAAGATCCACTAGGTGTGTAAACTGCAAACAGGGGTTTCTCTGAACCAGATTTCAATGCACACATGACTGGATTCCACTCTCTCTACAGAACATTCCTGGTTGGAGTCTGTCTTGTTCCAGGTGGTTTGCCCTAGACTAGTAAACCAGAAGTGCCCCCAATCCCATCAGGACCCTGGCCTCATCTGGGCTGTCATAAAGGAATGAGATTCAAGACTTACTTTCATCATTAGACACATTCCCCAGAGATGTGTGGCTGGGATAGCGTTTGTTCTCGCTCTCATTGAGACATCTTTCAATCCAGCTCTCTACAGAAGAAAAAAATAAATAAAAAGTCAATCACAGAGCTGCTGTTCGTAGTAGACAGGAGCATAACAAATCCGTTAGAGAACACGACCATGAACTTTCCTACAGGTCAGCCTGGACCAGAAATGGACTGTCCATGGAGCGCCGTGTACACCATGGCTGCTAAGTCACTGAGTAGCTTGGAGGGAACATGGCCATTTGAAGACCCACTTGAAGTTTTCTAGAATTGATAGAGTTTGATCAAGAAATCTATCAATTCTAGAACACTTGAAGCCTAGTACTACCAACTAAGGATCATCTTTCTTTATAATGACATACATTCCTGAGACGTGGCTTGTAAACCATAGTTTGATCAACTGGTCATGCTTTGCAAACTTATCTGTCAGTCAGAGACTCTTTTCTTCAAGAGTGAGAGGGGAAATCTAAGATACCAGAGTGTCTATGAAACACTTTGAAAATCTAAAGGACTATGGTTTTCTATCCAATTCCAAAAGTTAATCAGGAGTCTACTTTTCATAATATAGCATAATGCTTATTCCATTTTTCTAGAACACCCCCATTCATCCAATCATTCAACATCAGCTACATAAAATCATTTGCCCCCTTTGATCACAATATAGTCCCGTGCAAATGACCTCAGAGGGAAGAGTTGGAACATGGTGCTGAGTCTGTGTTTCCTTGGGCTCCATTTCTTCTGCAACACTTAGATGAAGGAAGAAAACAGCTGAGCAGAGTCCAGAGGAATATGCAAAAGCTCTCGCCTCAAACATCACCAGCTACTTAGAGATGCTCAAAGCATGTCACCTCTGCCTAGAGGACTCACTTTCTAGTACTTCACGACAAACCACAGTAAGTCCGCTTTCCGACACCTGCTTGCAAAGGCAATCCCCAGGCCTCTGCACTGGTACAGTCTGAATGATCAAGCCTGTGCCAAGCTGTGCTACCATTTGTGATTATAATTCTATGTGTCGGTGACTGTTTCTGAGCCTTGTCTTCCTAAATGTAATTTCTCCACGGAATTCGGAATTCTTCACAGTGTGGTTTCACACACATATGTGGCCCTCGGCCAGGGCTGGCCAGTGGTTAAATACTCTTATTTCTTTCTCCACCTTCTTTTCCTTTCTATTGAGATGGTCTCAAAATGCAGCCCATTTTGTCCTTGGAGTCACTATGTAACTCCTACTAGGGATGCCCCTGCCTCGGCACCTCATGTCAGGATTGCAGGTGTGCACCACCACCACCCCTGGACTTCATTGCCTTCATAATGTGGAGGCTGGCATGTCCTATCTTACCAAGCCAAGTCCCTTCTCTTTGAGAACCTAATCCAGTTCTCAAAATCACTCTCAGATGCAAGGATTTTAGTCTCTGTTTTTCCTAGAAAGCATTTGGGACTTAGAGGGAGGCTCAGTCACGTTAATCCTTGTACTTCCAAAAGCTGAGGAAGAAATCTTTAGTGAGTGCCTTAGGTGACAAGCTGTCTAAGGAAGCCGGGCAGGTGAGCATGCTTCACAAAGTGAGAACGGAGCGAGAGCAAGCAGCAGGGGGAAAAGATGGATTTTGTTCTGTGGTGATGACCCAACCAACTGTTCTTTTAAAAGCTGTTTCCAAAATTACACACAAGTAGGGGGAAGACATCCAAGGAGAGGAACAAAGGCCAGCTTGTTGAGAGGATATGGAGATCTGGTGTTTCCGAGCAATCCCGAGGAGCGCAGAGGCTGGAATCACGGGACACAAAGCTCAAACGCATGGCAGGGATGCCAGAGGCTTGTAACGCTTCAAAGCTGGGGTGTGCAAGGTGGGTGTTTGCTAAACACTATATCCCAAAGCAAACGGGTCTCTCGGACCCTTTCCAGCCTTTCCCAGCACGCTGCCACTGTGATTTCCTCACTTCTTCTAGCCCTGACACAGTTCCCTGGCAGCGCCCATGGCTGACCATGACGGCATCCTTCTCCATCAAACGGCACCACCGCAGACGGTATCTGGAGCTGGGAAAATGGCTCAGTACGGCAAACACTAGGGCCTGAGCTCAGTGAGGTGGCACATGCTTATAATCCTGGCTCTGGTGAGGCAGAGGCAGCAGATCTCTGGGCTTGCTGACAGGCTAGCCTCATTTACTATATGACCTTCAAGACAGTGGCACCCTGCCTCAGAAACTGAGGGGTGGCACTTGAAGATGCTCTCTGCTCTCTGTAGGAATGTACACACACGCATATGCACATGAATATTCACACACACACACACACACACACACACACACACACACACACAGGGGGGGGGAGAGGGAGAGAGAGACAGAGAGCAGTGCTGGGCTTATCCCTGATCCTCAGGTAAGGACACACACCCAGCTACTCTCATGAGCGTGGAGGCACACACACACACACACACACACACACACACACACACACACACATGCATACCCTTCCTTCTCCCTTTCATGAGACTAGGAACCAAGGGAGCGTCTTGCTGTCACTTACTGGATTATACCCGTCAGTCCTGTTAACCTTGGGAGGGCCTGGTCCAGCCATGAGAAACCCCTGCAATAAGAGAGGTGTTCTGAAAAACTTGGCAACACTAGAGAGGAGCTTGTTCTCCATACCAGGTGGGCCAGAATGGCCCAGCCCCTGGCCACCATGTCACAAGTCAGGCAAGAATTTTCCTCTGCTGTTCTCCTGCTATGGCTCAGTCCCAGCACCAGAGATGGATGAAAGCCCAGCTCAAGGACAGGGACAGTCAAAAGGGCCATGACAAGAAGAGACTCGAGATGTCATGGCGTTTCCTGCCTACTGTTGCACACCACGGCTCCCTCTGACCCCAAGCAGAGTGTGTCTGTAGCCAGGCTGTTCTCCACTCTCTTCCAGGGAACACTCAAAATAAACCAGTTTCTCTGACTCTGGGCAGAGATGGGAATGCAATCGTCACCTCTCTATGTTCTGGTCCAAGGTCACTTGTTTCAGTTATTTCTTGGAAGAAATTTCTCCTGCTTTGTCGCTATCCAGGTTCTAAACATCTTCTAGTCAATCAATGTCCTTGTGAACACCTGGCAAACAGAGTCAGCTCGATGGCTCCAGACTGGGGGGTGAACACTTGGAGAGCCCATGCTTCCAAGAGTCTTGCAGTCCAGACTGGGTGGTTGGGACAGCTTGAAGTTTGCCATTCTCAACCAGAACAGCATACATATTGAATTTCAATGAGGCCCTTTGCTTATCTACCTCTGTAGTATAGGATTCAGTAACAAAGGCAGCCTGTATTGAATGCCTGTGATGTGTTCCACACTGTCAAATCGGGCTATGGATCATCATGACAACTGATGAACTAGGAGCTGTTAGGGGCACATTTTAGGGCTGGGGAGCCAGTTCAGTGGGTGAAGTGAGAAAGCGTGAGACCCTGCGTTCAGATTCCTCACACCCACGTAAGAAGCTGGGCGTGAGAGCATGCCTGTCAGCCCAGTGCTGGGGAGCCAGACAAAGGACGCACCCTGGGGCCAAATCAGTGAGCTCCAGGGTTAATGAGAGATGCTATCTCAAAAATGAAGGTGGGGAACCTCTGGCACCCACATCCATACTCTACCAACAGAGAGGAAGGGGGGGCAAGGAGAGAGAGAAGCACGTTTTTGAGGTAAGAAAGCTAAAACTTAGAGAGAGGTTAGATGATTTGTCACAGTCACCCAGCTGGCAGAGGTCAGGACCACCACCCAAAGGTCATAGCCTCAGCCTCCTTCTCCTGCATCCCACACGGCACCCAGACAGCACCAGGGCTGCAGCCTCAAGCACAACCTGACTTGTGTCAGAACTTCTGCTAACACTACCTACACATGACAACTTTTTGCTAAACCCGCTTGCCTATTTCCCTGTCAGCCTTTGTCAGGTGTGGCAGGCTCCTCAGCTCAGAGCTCCCACAACGCAGGAGCGGAGTGCGTTTGCTTCTTTCTTCCGACTCCCCGCTAGAATCAAGCATACAGTGCCCAGCCTTGCCCCAGTACGTGCTGCATTCCTGCCATGTCAGAGAATGTGTGGCTTATAAGTAGATCTGTCCACACAGCTGCAAGACTCCCTAATCTTCTTCATCGTGGAGGCCATGAAAAGCACAGCACATCAAAGGCCACCTCCCAACTTAGAAAAAGCAAAACTCAACAAGCGTCCCTTTTTGATGTAAGAAGCTGTACTAGAGAAAAGCTGTGTGTAAAAAACTGGAGTAAGACTGGCTCAGAGCAAAGCAGACGTTATCTCCTGAACCCCTGAGGGGAGGACCCTTGAAGTTCTAGTCTCCATCTTCAAAAGAACCTTTAGATTTGTTTGATGTCTCCGAATGTTTTCCCTGCCCATAAGTATATATATCACATGTGGGCCCGGTGCCCTCAGAGGTCACATCCAGTGGGACTAAGTTACTGATGGCTGTGAACCACCATAAGGGTGCTGGGAACCAAACCCAGGTCCTCTGAAAGAGCAAGAAGTGCTTTTAACTGTTGGTCCACCTCTCTAGCCTCCTCCCTTTTTTCGGACAAGGTCTCATGATGTAGCCCAGGCTGGCTTCTAATTTTCAATCCTCTCACCTCCCGTATGCGGGATTCCAGGCATGTACCCCAGCTTCTGTTTATCATTTGGAACCCAGCTGCATGCTATGCCTGGCCCCAGAAATGTTGTGCACACTAAACAAACACTGTTGGGTACATTCCTTCCCACCTACCATGGGCCAAGTGTCACTCAAGAAGGCATTGTCATATATTGGTCTAAGTTAAACCTCCGAACAGTGTTCCCACCATGTTTTGGTGTTTCTATTTATAGATATGGAAACTATAAAGCAAGGCCAGCTGTGAACAGCGCTGCCACCCCGGCACTATGTTCCAGCGTGGAGGAAGGAGCTCTTCGCTCACACTCGATGACTTCCTGTAGTGAAAACCAAGCTGTGGCAAGTGTTGCCAAGGATTTGAGGATGGCTGTGAGTTCAGGCTACCGGGCGGCACCAACTCCCTTCACCTGGGCTCACTGCAGCTGAGCCTGCCCGTGAGCTTCACTTCCCAGGAGCTAAGCCAGCTTTGCTTACAGGCAGACCTTCATGCCTCTTCACTTTGGCTCAAAGACTGGGAAACTTCCATGACTTTTCTCCATTTCTAGGACGAGATTTCTCCATTTCTAGATTGAGCAGATCCACATACAGTACCGGGATTCCTAGGGGGCTGTGGAAGTAGTAGGAAGTTGGCACATCCAGGAGGCAGCATGTCCCAGGCCTAGACTTCTGCTCATAAACACACGTCGATATATGGGGGAGTTGATTAAAGTGGCAGTCGAAAGGCAAACACTCCTCACAGCTTGCAGAGCCTGTTCACGGGGACCATAGATTTCCTATCTACTCCTTCACTCTACAAATAACTGCCGCTCGCCTTCCTTGTGATTCTAATAGAAGTTATTCAACCAGAACCCAAGTTATCTCCAGTGGACTAGGGCCTCAAGGCCTATTTATTTGCTTTCTATAATTTATTTTCCTCATCCTTAAAATGTAACAACCTTATTCACCTTGTTCAATAGCTTGTCCCCAAGAGCTAAGGACAGTTAAGTAACCAGTTGGCAGGGGTGACTAATAAAAACCAAACCAAACAAACAAATAAAAAACAAAAAACAAACGAACAAAAGGCAGCAGCTGGAATGACAGACAGGGAGATCCTCTGTCAGAAAAGTCCTCAGAGGAAGAGGAACTTGGGCAGAGAGAAGTCAGCAAGGGAACAAGCCTTCGAGGAGTCGGAAGAGGCAGCATCATGTTTGAATTAAGGTCCAGGTAGCTGACATGCAGGAATCAAGGGTGATATAGTCGGTACAAGGTGAAGGGAAGACAGAAGAGATCTTGGTAGATTGCAAGGTTTAGGGTTAGGGAACTTGAGTTCAAGTCCCAGCCTCACCACTCACTAGCTATGTGGTGATGGGTTCCTGAATCCTTGTCTACCAGGGTTCTCCAAAGATGCCCTGAAACAGACATGGCAAAGCACTTAAACCACTTGGCCTCATGGGTCCTAGGAAAATAGAGAAGGTGCCATCTCCCAGAACCCAAGAACACACTGGTGAGAAACAAGGCCAGACAGTCAGTGGGCATGTGAACTGTAGCACAGACAAGACCAGACAGTCAGTGGGTATGTGAATTGTAGCACAGACAAGACCATACAGTCAGTGGGCATGTGAACTGTAGCTCAGACTAGACCATACAGTCAGTGGGCATGTGAACTGTAGCACAGACTAGACCATACAGTCAGTGGGCATGTGAACTGTAGAAGAAACAAGACCAGACAGTCAGTGGGCATGTGAACTGTAGCACAGACTAGACCAGACAGTCAATGGGCATGTGAACTGTAGCACAGACTAGACCAGACAGTCAATGGGCATGTGAACTGTAGCACAGACTAGACCATACAGTCAGTGGGCATGTGAACTGTAGCACAGACTAGACCAGACAGTCAGTGGGCATGTGAACTGTAGAAGAAACAAGACCAGACAGTCAGTGGGCATGTGAACTGTAGCTCAGACTAGACCAGACAGTCAGTGGGCATGTGAACTGTAGCACAGACTAGACCAGACAGTCAGTGGGCATGTGAACTGTAGCACAGACTAGACCAGACAGTCAGTGGGCATGTGAACTGTAGCACAGACTAGACCAGACAGTCAGTGGGCATGTGAACTGTAGCAGAAACAAGACCAGACAGTCAGTGGGCATGTGAACTGTAGCTCAGACTAGACCATACAGTCAGTGGGCATGTGAACTGCAGCAGAGACTAGACCATACAGTCAGTGGGCATGTGAACTGTAGCACAGACTAGACCAGACAGTCAGTGGGCATGTGAACTGTAGCACAGACTAGACCATACAGTCAGTGGGCATGTGAACTGTAGCACAGACTAGACCATACAGTCAGTGGGCATGTGAACTGCAGCAGATACCAAGTGTTCACCACATGCCAGTTACTCTGTGTCACCAGCCTCGTCTCTACTCCTCAGAGAAACCAAGGCAGAGAGTCCACTGACTCTGATTTGCTGGAAGGAAGCTAGGGCAGACAGACAGGGAGAATCCAGGTAGTCAAACTCAGGCAGGTGGTGGCTGAGCCACGTCAGGTCTGTCTAACTTCAAGCATTGTGACTCGTGGCCCATGGCCTCCATAAACAAGCAGCGTGCATATGAAGACACTGCAGCTGAGGGAAGACGGTTTCGAGCTCAGTCTGGCTGCCTCACAGACAAGTCAGTTTGGCTGACCCCTCAAGAATTCACCACTACTCAGATAAAGGAGGAAAGAGGCATTTTAGGTAAGAGGGCTGCGGTCAGAGACGAGGGCACAGAGCAGTGTAAGGCCAGGTGGGTTCTGGGAAAGGTGGAGAGTCCGTCAATCTATGGTCCAAGGACTTGGTAGGAAGGACATGGGTAGGAGCAGCTTGCAAAGGCCTGGCTCACCAGGCCTGTCAGTAGGAGTGTTACTAGGAAGCACAGAGCTCCGCTTCTGAGGAACTGGTGACAGCAGGAATGTCTTATGCAATGCCTGAGAAGAGGCTGCCTGACAAGACGTGTCACCAGGTTTTTAATAGAAAGTGTTATTCATGCTCTCTGGAGAAGCAGTCTTTCAGGACACTGTACTGGGGCTTACTTTAGGAACCCACAACCGTAGAAACACTACATAAAAGGGTTGATATGCCACACAGATGACAGTCAAGGAGGACCTGTCCTCAGGTCCCTTCCCCAGAGCCCAGGTCATTACCAGAGGAATGGCGTTGCCATGGCCTGTGTCTATCACCTCCAGCACCAGGGCATGCTTTTCTCTTGATTATTCTCTCCCAGTCTCTCTTTTCTCTTCCCTGGCTCCACATTGGTGGGGGACACACAGGAGAATTTGGACCCTAGGAGGCAGCAGCTGTGGCCTCTCCAAAGGGCTCTCCAGGTCAGTGGTTGCCATGACAACACCACAGGCCCTAGCCCAGGGGCCCCTGGGTTCCATCCAGGAAGGGGCTGTACCACAAAGACAGTCCTACCTCTTGTTTACCTTCATTCTTTCCCACGCTCACCAAACATTGATTGGTGCCCACACTATGCTAAGCTAAAGATCCAGTGATGAGCAGACCAGAAGTCCTAGCTCAGAGGACCTGGGTCCTACAGTGCAGACAGACAAACAGACAAAGGGGATGACTTCAGAGCATTAAGAGTGGGAAGAGCCACAGAATGGGATAACATGGGCCTGAGGTACTGTTTTAGGTAGTAGGGACACTAACTGCTGGAGGTGACGCTGGAGGGCACAGGCCCAAGGCCGGACGTGGGCTTAGAGATGAGGAGGATCCAGGAGACCACTGTAATGGAGGAGGGGGAGACACGGAAGAACAACAGGGAGTCAGGAAGGGCTGGAGCATGCAGGGACTTGGTGGCCAAGGGTAGAACTTCACATTTATCCCAATGTTCTAAGAAGCCATCTGAACTCTCTCTGAAGCTTTCCAAGGATGACTTGAACCACAGGGTCTCCAAAAGGCAAGCCTATGAAGGAATTTATGTTCATCCATCCCACTCTTAACCTGTCGGCTCTCTGTAGAGGATCATGTGCCCGGTGCTGGCCATACACCACAGACACAGTATCTTCACAGAAGGCTTGAGTTTTTAGCTTGGTTGTAGATAATAACACAATAAAAGATGTAACTCCCTGCACCACAGGACATGAAAAAACAAAACAAAACACACAACTGACCTATTTTAAGCGTCAGGAATCTTCTTAGAGGAAGTGACACCAAGTGACAGCTAAGGAGTTAATGTGGTAGGCACAGAAAAGAGGGGGAGAGTTGTGGACACAGCAAAGAGGGAGGAAGGGAGGGTCCCTGAAGGAACAGCATGTGTAAAGTGCCTGAGGCAGGACAACACTCAAGAAGCTGACAGGCTGGCCATGGAGACAGGTACCTGCTGCAAAGCCTGAGGACCCCAGTTCAATTCCCAGGACTCACATGACAGAGAGAACCAACTCTTAAGTTGTCCTCTGATGTGGAGTAACAGGAACACTCATCCATTGCTGGTGGGAGTGTCAGCTTGTACAGTCACTGTGGAAATCAGTATGGCTGTTCCTCAGGAAGATGGGAATTGATCTACCTCACAATCCAGCTATTCCTCTTGGGCATGTACCCAAAGGACACCTCATCCTACAACAAAGACTCTTGCTCAACCATGTTCATTGCTGTTCTAGTCATAATAGGCAGAGACTGGAAACAATCTAAATGTCCCTCACCAGAAAAAAATGGATAAAGAAAATGTACATTCACACAATGGAGTATTACTCAGCTGTTAAAAAGTGACATCATGCATCAATATGCAGGCAAATGAATGAAACTAGAGAAAAATCATCTTGAGTGAGGTAACCCAGACCCAGAAGACAAATACGGTATGTATCTGCTTATATGTGGATACTAGCTGTGATAACTAGCCAATGATAACCAAGCTACAATTGTAGAACCACAGAGGGAGGGTATAGAGTAAGGGACTAGAGGGTACAGATAGACTTGTTAGAAAAGGGAAGTAGAATGGATAACTATGGATGGATTGGGGGCAGTAGAATGGGAGGATCAAGTGTGGAGGGGAGAGAGGTTTGAGGGAAGAAATATGGGGAGATACAGCTAAATTAAGGAGCATTTGAGGGGTAGTATGGAAACCTAATACAGTAGAAACTTCCTAAAATATATACATATATGAAGGTGATCTAAATGAAATCATAAATAATGGGCAAGACAGAGTCCTAACTGGCCATCTTTTGTGACCAAAGAAGCTTCCAGTACTAGGATTGGGTTTCATCTAATTGAGATGTTGGCCAAAGGGGTCCCATGGGAATTCCCAAACAACCCAGGGCTGTTGCTAAGACAATGGGTTGCTCTCCTCAAACTGACAGCAAAGCCGCACGGCTGAAGACAACACCCACATAACTCATTGAACATGGAGAAGTGGAGCTGGTGCCCACATAGAGCCTTCCCCCTACATTCTATTGTCTTTGGCCTGGGAAGGTTCTTTGCATGATGCCTAAAGAGAAACACAAACATCGAGCAAGCCACAAAACTTTTGATCTACAATCTGTCCTGTCTACAAGATATGCTAGTGCAGTGGTGGCACAAATCTGCTTTGATTTAAGGCCCATTCCACAAGATGGAACCCACACCCAACGCTGCTTGGGTGACTGGGAACCTGAGACTAGATGGGCGAAGGGACCGAGGGCCTAGAGTAAAACCCAACACTATTAGTCTTACAAAAACTAATAAGTGATAAAAATGATTCCAATGATGTTCTGCTATACTCATAGATCAGTGCCTTGCTCAGCCATCATCAGAGAAGCTTCCTCCTACAGCAGATGGGAACAAATACAGACCAACAGCCAGACAATATGCATTGATAAACCTTGAAACACTCAGCCCTAAATGGGATGTCCCCATCAAATCCCTCCTGTCAGAACTCGGAAAACCCCATGGAAGAGGAGGCAGAAAGAGTGTAAGAGCCAGAGGGTAAAGAGGACACCAGGAGAACAAGGCCCTCTTAATCAACATGATCAAAACTCTTACGAACTCACAGAGGCTGAGGCAGCATACACAGGGCCTGCACGGGTCTGCATCAGGCCCTCTGTGTGTATATTATGGCTTCCAGTTTAGTGTTTTTATCGGATTTCTGAGCATGTGATTGAGTGGGTCTCTGGTTCTAGGGCCTTCTCTTGGGCTCTTTTCCTCCTGTTGGTTTGTCTGCTCCAACTTGACTGTGATAATTTTTGTTTTATCTTAGTACATTTTATCTTTATCGCTGAGAAGCCTGTTCTGTTCTAATGCAAGACAGAAAGGGAGTGGATCCGGAGGGGAGAGGAGATGGGGAGGAGCCGGGAGGCGCAGAGGGAGAGAAGAACACAATTAGGATATATTATGTGAGAGAAGAATCGATGTTCAGTAAAAGAAAACAAGAAAGTTGTCCTCTGACCTCTACATGTCGAAATTGACATCCGCACACAAACTTCTCACACACACGCACATGCACACGCACATGCACACACACACACTAAAATATAATAAAAAAGTTAACAGGCACCTTGGCAGTCACTGCTCACACTCAGCAGGGCGTTCCTTCTGCATGTAGGTACAGCGCCTGCTCTATCCAGCACTCTGAGATGCTGTGGCCTGCACACATCCCAGCCTGGCTCTGCCATCAGTGCTGGCTAAAGAGTCTGGCTTTTGTTCAGTAGCTGGTTGGGAACCTTCAGCAGTTTTGAGTAGAGTGGGAGATAGCCAAATTACCTGTGAGCATCACCATCTGGCATTGCCTAAACACGACCTTAGAAGGGAGGCTTGGGGAAAGAGGAGGTCATGGGGGGTAACTGTGACAGGTACTATCTACACTGGGCACATTTAATACTGAGAAGCTTTATTAAGGCCAATTGAGACTTCACAGTCCCCGTGGGAGGAAGTCAACCACACGAGTCTATCAGGCATGTCCAATCTTTTGACATTAAGACAGGATGTCATCTATAGTTTACTTTCAACAAGTGTGTAACTGTCACCTATCCTGCCCAAATAAAATTGCAAAACAACGAACAAAAAAAGCCTCATAACGTTTTAAGTTTATGATTTTGTGTTTTACCATTCATCACTATCCTTTGCCATGGAACACCACAGGGTTGCTGCCCCAGGACAGATGTGGTGAGGAAGGAAGGAAGGGCTGGGCAAAAGAAGAAAATCCCACACTGGTGCTCACACCCGTCACTAATCCATACAGGGAACTCCAAGGAGAACTAAGAACATTCCACTGAGATGCAGACTCTGGTGTAATGCTTGACCCACACAGTCACGTGACTAGTGTGCCCCTGGGCGAGACTGAGCCTGACTCCTGCCAACCAAACAGTGCCCGTGCGTTGTGCTTGCTTCTGTTTCAGGAACTCTCAGTATCAACTCTAAAGCAGGCGGAGAAACTCACAAAGTCATTACGTGCATGGTGTAAGAATTAACAAGGAACCCTCTTCCCTTCCCAGGATGCACTGGTGATATTTATCCAGTTACCAACTCACAGTAATGTGCTGAGACCAGAGAGGAGGACGGAGCTCGACCCTGTCTCCTGTGGGGGATAAGTCCAATGTCAGAGCAGATCTCTATAAACAGAGACTAGCGTGAGGGTTAAACAACCACAGTCCCAGCCTGGACAAATTTCATCACCCTCCTCTTTTCTGGGGGCCATATCTACCACTACCTAACATCAGCAATGTAGCTCCAGTTTTCCTGACTGGCCCACAGTCAGGACAAATCTCTGTCACCTGCCAGTCCTACAGCCTCTCAGACCCAACCAAGTAAACATAGAGACTTATATTGGTTACAAACTGTATGGCCGTGGCAGGCTTCTTGCTAACTGTTCTTACAGCTTAAATTAATCCATTTCCATTAATCTATACCTTGCCACATGGCTCGTGGCTTACCGGGATCTTCACATGCAGCTTGTCATGGTGGCGGCTGGCAGTGTCTCTCTCACCCAGCTTCCTGTTCTCTCAAGTCTCCTCTCTGTTAGTCCCGCCTATACTTCCTGCCTGGCCACTGGCCAATCAGTGATTTATTTATTGACCAATCAGCAACACATTTGACATACAGACCATCCCACAGCACAGCAATTATAAAAATTTTTCAGTATCTATCACTACAACATTTTTAAAACTCATAGAAAATCAGAAATGTCAGATCCTTGGTGGTCTTTGAGTGGTTTTTCTTTCTAGTATGTCTAGATTTCTTGTCAACTGCTCTGTCAGGTGATGCTCATAGCCCTGAAACCCCAGGGCCATAGGCCCCAAGTAGACTCAGCTGGACTTGAACTTCTGAGACAGGCCACCAACAAACAGATCCTTCTGGGTGAAATGCTTCCTTCCTTCTTTCCTGCTCATCTGCTGTAGATGTTGGGGTTTTTGATGCTGAAAGAGACCCCTATCTGCCCACAGTACCATGCCTTCTAGAAACTACTTCTCCTTCGTCTTCATTACTGCCCAGGCTACAGTCCGTGTGTCCGCCCGCAGATGTGTCCCCAGGAACCTGTCACCTCTCTTTTCCCCTGAACATTCCATCACAGAGGGTCTCCCGTGGCTCTGTTCTTCATATCCATCCCTGGGCCACACGTACCCAGTGTCCATTCCAAGTTCACACCAGTAACATTTACTAAGAACCCAGCACTTTTCTTTCTGCCATGTTATTTCTAGATACCCCTGCCCAGGAGAGGACTAGGAGTTGGTGGCTACAGAGGAATTCTAGTCTCACCACTCCCTGCCCGGTTGCAGGCCTGGAAGCAAATGAACTTCCCTAAACCCAGGTGTCCCCTCATGGAAAACACTAACGTGCCTGTATCGTGTAAGAACCAACACAGCCAATGCAGAGCGAGTGCTTTGCACAGCTCTGAACAAGTTCTAGAACAAAACGATGGAATTGAGGTAACAATTCCCGGTATTTGCTCATGCCAACAGCTCCTTCCTTTCTCTCTTCCTCTTCCCTTCCTCCTCCTTGCTTCCTCCCTTTCCTCTACCTTTTCCTTCCCTCCCTCCCTCCTTCCTTCCCTTTCCTTCCTTCCTTCCTTCCTTCCGTTGGCCCTGTCTTCCGTCAGCCCTGTCTTCCTCCTTCCTTCTCTCCTTCCTTCTCTCCTTCCTTCCTTCCTTCCTTCCTTCCTTCCTTCCTTCCTTCCTTCCTTCCTTCCTTCCTTCCCTTTTCTTTCTTGTGTGAGTGACAATGTAGCAGTTAAGAGCACACAGACTGTGAAACCAAACTACTAAATTCAAGTCTGACTTTCTTACTCTGTAACCGTGGATAAGCAGCTCAACAACATCCTTGGAACTTAATTTCTTCACCTGAAAAATGGGCACCATATCCCAAAACTCTCCTGGAGTGAGAGTGAGAGAGAATTGGGTAGAAGGAGGCGTAGAACGGACTTGGCCACCATGGTCTTTACGGCACGCGCGGCTGAGGTACCCTTCAGTTCCCTGCTGTCATCTTCCCTGTTTGGGCCTCAGATCCCTTGGTATTCTGAAGAGAACTCGGCCTTCCAAACCAGGAAAGCAATCCTAACGTTCCCTTACAGTTGATGAGGTAAACTCTGCAGCTACAGGCGAGTTACTGGATTCCCTGGGCCTTGATTTTCCTCCTGTGAAAGCCATCTGCCCCGAGGTTATCATGGCGGGAGAAATCATCTGAGCACCCTAGGAAATGGCTGTTCCTCACTCATGTGCTCCTCCCTCAACAAGACGGCAGACCCACACAAACAGGAAGAGAAGGGAAGAAAGGAATTAGCATCAGCAGCATGCTTGGCACATAGTAGGTGCTCAAAAGAGTAGGGGTTCATTTGTTGTTTAAGTATCCAGAACTTGACTCCATGAGGCCTCAAGTCAAGCTCCCCAGAAAGCAAGCAGAGACTCCCTGTCTCTGTGGTCTTAAGGTGGAGTTCTGTGGTAAGTAAATGCCTACTGGCTCTGAACGTGTACCAGACCATGGCAGGCGCCGCTCACTGCACAGGCGCAGCACAGGTAACAGTGAGCTCTGGGGAAAGCATGGGGATCAAGGGAAGATGTTTCAAGCCAATGCCTACAAGGGAAGTATCTGCCCTCTACACCCATGTGGATGAAAACACCACGGGATGGAATGAGGACCATGGAACTGTCGTGGGGAAGCCAACAGCCCTGTCCCTGGTGACAGGGGTTTTAACTGATATGCAGGTAGCCTGATTCAGACGAAACACTGGCTGCTCTTCCAGAGAACGAGTTCTGTTCCCTGCACACATGGGACAGCTGACAGCGGCCTGTGACTCCAGATCCAGGGGATCCAAACCCTCTTCTTGCATGCAAGGGGTAAACATAAACATATAGGCTAGCACACGTAAAAAATAAACAAATAAATCCTTTAAAAAAACAAAAACAACAACAACAACAACAACAAAAAACAAACAGCAGTGTCCACTTCAACGTCACAACCTTTGAGTTACACTTGCTGTGTAAATCAGTGCATATGAACGAAGTCCTCTAAACCTTGGTTTCACTGAGTGTCAAATGGGAATGACAACTTGTGCCAGGTCGCAGGTTTATGAGGCAGCATGAAAGACAACACACAGTAGAAAAAAAAAAGGAGACTCTTAAACTTGTTTGTATATGGTCCTGGGGGTGAGGGGCTGTCTTGGAAATAACCACTACCAGGAAAAGTGAATGACGCTGTTTATCCACCATTTACAGTTTGCCAAGTCCCGTGAGAGCCCCTCTGTGTGCTCCTTTAGTTAGGCTCACAATCTCTTGTGCAATGGGTACTTTAGCAGCCCTGCACATCCTGTCAGGGTGAAGCCAATTGTCGTCACTCAAAGGCATGCAGAGCCAACCCTGCCTGTCCTGCAATCACACACTTAACGTGCAGTTTATTTTGACATCAAGGTGTTCATATTGAACCTCTTCCACATGAAAGCTTGTCTAGCATAAACAGGTATGAAGCCCTGAATGATGTATGTAAGATGTCAAATTCACCAAGCAGGCAGCGAGCAACTGACCCAGCTGTAAGCTCCAACAGCAATCTGAGATGCAAGGCATGCTGTATGCTGAGGTGCCCTGCTGGAAGGACCACTTGTGAGCATCCTCAGTCAGCTGCTTCCGGCTAGTACCAGGTTACAGCCAGGTCCCCATGACAGTGTACCCCAAAGAAGTGCAGTATGAGCTCCTCTCCTCCAACAAGGACTTGGAAAGACTTGACCTCCAAACACTAGTGGAGGGCATGAACTAGAATGTACACATCAAAGTCTTCCTTCCATTTATAGGTTTTAGCGGGTGAAGGATGCAGTTGGCTTTGGAATCAGGGAATTCACATCAGAATACTGTCTAGACAGTGTGGTTAGGTCTAGGTGTGTTATCTAGAACCTCTGAATTTCAGTGGCCTCTTGTGTGAAATTGGAATAAATAATGCCATGAGTTCAATATAATCAATAAGAGAAACATGCGTAAGTACTTAGTATTTGGAAAACTTTTTAACTCACTATCCAATTTCAAAAAGAGGCTTGCTTGAATAAGAGGAAACTGACAATTTTGAAAATATCTAGTCACCTTGCAATCAGTGGCCAAAATGGTTTCAATCTAGTTGCCTTCTTGCCTCTCATCTTCTCCCTCTCTCTCTCCCTCTCTGTCTTCCCTCTATTTCCTTCTCCCTTCCTCCTTCCATGTGTCCCTCCTCTGTGTCTTTAGAGGTCCTTACACACTCATACAGTCATCCTTTCTTTTTAGGAATCTCAGTACCAGGAACTTTGACTAGATCCCAGACTCCACAGGGTGTCTCGAACGAAGACTCCCACCTGCCCTGACCTCTGCCCTGACCTCGTGTGGCAGGTGCTGCCCAGGGCTCCCTGGGTGAGTCTGTGCAGACAGCTCTCCTCACACACAGCATTCATCATCTGTGACTGTGGGGCAGCCAGGATAAGAGTGCCCTGCAGCATGGGACCCGACTAGTCACAGTGAGGCGGAGCAATCATTCCTTCAATCACAGCAGAGTTTTCAGACTTTCAAATAAATGGAGCCTTGATTAGAGGAAAGACTTCTCCCCTTCCTTCCTTCCTTCCTTCCTTCCTTCCTTCCTTCCTTCCTTCCTTCCTTCCTTCTGCCTTCTCTTCCTCCTCTTTCTTTTTTAATCTAAAAGCCTGGCATTTGTAGAAAGGTCCCCTACCCAAATGACAGCGACCTCAAAAACTCTACCCACTGAGTTGCAAAGGAAATCTCAGCGGGTGGAGGACCCCTCACAGCTGCTGCGCCCTCTGGACACCATCCCTGCCGTTCTCCAGGTTTCAGTGTTTTGACTGAGGCTCCAAGCCCATCTGCAGTCCTTCCCCACAAGCTTTCAAAACTCTCTCAGCCAGGTGTGTGTATGCTCCATGAAACCAAATCATGGTTTCTGGAGAAACGGTTTTGTGTTTTGTATTTTGTTTGACAGAAGAGTCAACAACAAAAGAGTCAAAACTCTTAGAAACAGGAATTTTACCCCAAATACTCATCACCTCCGGACAGTATGAAATGATCTGATCTGATTTTCTTTTTCCTTTTTCCCGTGGAGCAAAGAGCATTATGCAGACATTAATTTCCATTCAGCCAGATTCCTGCTGCAGAACTGAACTCACACAGTAAATGGGAAAATGTTTAATCAATCAGTTCCATAATTAGTAAATTTGAATTTGTAACATGTGTCCAATTCTGGAGCTATATGAAATCCTAATTACTCCAAAGGGAACTTTGCTTCAGCACATAAGCTATAAACAGGTTGAGTGCATGAACACCCCACATTTAGCCTGATGGTCCTAAAAAAGATAACAGAGAACTCAAAAAAGTCACTTGTGATCACTTTTTAAACTATACATTCTATAATTCTAACATCCAAGGAAGCACATCCTTTTTCCAAGATCTAATGCAAAGCACAAGATTTTACAGAAGTATCTGTAAAGCTCAAGACAAATTGGCATAGTTTTCTCAACAAGACGCATTTGTGCCTCAAAATCAGAGGCTTGAAGATGTAACTAGTAGTTACTAATCACTCTTCATGGGAATGACCAAAGTCAGCTCAAAGATCCAGTCACTTGCGTGGACTGATGTTGCATTTTTCCCACTATGATGGTCTCAGGGCATCAGCGCTTATGAAGTGGTAATTCTCTACTCATATTAAGTAAATATCTGCTGTATTCCGCAGACTCACTTAGGCTGAGTCTAAAAAATGCTAGCACAACTGTGTGGTTAGAAGACAGGACCTAGAGCACTAACTAGCCGTCAATGGGTTGCAAACTGTCCCCAGAGCTTCCTTGTGTCTTTAAATTAAAATGAGCACACCAAAAACCAATGTTTCCAGGTTCTCTGCTCAACAATTATTGGTTGGGCATGGGCAGATTATACTTTGGGGTTTAAAGTAGAACCCAGGCACACTGTTTAAAGAATTCATGCCCCTGGGTCTGGGGAAATGGCTCATCAGTTAAGAGGCCTGGCTGCTCTCACAGAGGATCCAGGTTCAATTCCCAGCACCCATGTGGTGGCTGTAACTGTCTGTAACTCCTGTTTCAGGGATCTGATGTACTCTTCTGGCCCCCACAGGCACCAGGCATGCACATGATGCAGGTCCATACACACATGCAGGCAAATATTCATACACATTTTTTAAAAAATCTATAAATAAAAGTTAAAATAAAAAAAGAATTCCTGTTCTGATGGTCAAATACAACACAATAGAAACCACCTAATTTACTAGCACAGGTTAACACCACCCTAGCTGCCTGAATTTGGGGCAAATTCAGGTAAAAGCATATGGCTGCATGTCATTCTTTTCTGCTTTTTATGATCTCTCTCTCTCTCTCTCTCTCTCTCTCTCTCTCTCTCTCTCTCTCCTGTGTGTGTGTGTGTGTGTGTGTGTGTGTGTGTGTGTGTGTACGTGTGTGTGTCTGTTTGTCTGACTCCCTAGTTTTTAATAACAAAAGCCACAGTTTAGGTAAAAAATCAAATTACAAAGACAGAAACAGAACGAATGGTCATTTTTGTTCCCACATTAAAGGTATAGCATATATTAATTACTTTGCGTGTATACGAATGCTGGGGAGATGGCTCAGAAGCTAAGAGTCCTCACTGTGGGAGCAGGACCTGAGTTCAAGTCCCAATAGACGTGGACACCCATGAGCTTGTAATGCTATTGCTGCGTGAGGTGGAGGCAGGAGGGCTGCTGTTAGTCTAGGTGCAGATCCAGTGAGGGACTCTGCCTCAAGAAAGTAAGATGGCAACAGACCAGGGCACCCGGGGCCCTCCTCAGGCCTCTCTTGCATGGGTGTGTAAACCTACACACACACTTGGGGATACATCACATGCATACAAATACTGCAGGAAGGGCAAAATAATTCAATCTTTTCCTTCCTTGATGAAATGACTGAAAGACTAGACTTCCTGCTTCCTGGAAGCCACATAAAATGACTGAGTCTTTAGACAAGTGTGGTCCGAAAGGTGGAGGAGGCCGAGGAGAGGAGAACCAAGGTAGGGGGCCAGAGGTGGCTTGTCTCAGAACCAGAAAAGTATGAGGGGTTTCTGGGGGGCTTTCAGCAGGGTGCCCAGAGGACATCTCCTCCAACCACCCCACATCTCTCTCCCAGGACCTGAACTCAAGTCAGCAGCTGCTACCTCCACAATGACGTATTTTCCGCCTCCTTTATAGACCAAGAAACACAGGGACAAAATCACAGCGAACAAGACATGAAGTACCTTTTTTATGTCATGGGAAAGGTGTGGAAGTGAAGGCAGAATTTATGCCTCAGTCTAAGCCTTTTTGAAAAGAAAGTGCTCTCTTGATGTTACAATGGGGTCCGGGATGGAGCTCCATGGGAGAGTACTTGCCTAGCACTCTTGAGGTCCTGGGTTTCATCTCTAGCATTAAAAATATTCATTTTAAGAAAGAAAAATGAAACAGAGGCCATGTCCAGACAGCAAGCATCCTGACGTGTTGCGACAGTCTAAACTCTTTCCAGGAATCCTGTCCTCATTTTCCAACTAGATACCAAGAATTGAGCATAGGTGGGCCAGGTCTCAGGTAATAATATCAGGGTCTGGCATTGGCTGAGTAGTTTCTAGGGGTCATGTGCTAAATTAAGTAATATGCACAGCCTCATTGGATTTTCATAGTAACCCTAGGCCTGGGCCAGCTTTGCAAACAAGGACACTGAGAGCTGGAGAAGACATGCCATATAGCTAGAAATGGACTAACAGGGATTTAAACTTTGGTCTAGAGACTCCAGATCCCATGCTCTCTCCACTACGTCCTGTTGTATATACCGGAAGTCATATTTTAACACATATCTGTGATTGACAGCATCCCTGCAATGTACTGTTTGTTAGGTCACCTAAAGACTGCATGTGTAATAGCTCGTATTTCCCTGGCCGGCTCTTCCTGTGGTCTCTATCTGCCTGTGAGAGATGCAACCATGACATGGTCAGAGATGAAACCGTGCTAACTAAACCTCAAATGAATCCCAGAGACAAAGGCACATTTCTTATCCACAGTAAAGACAGGAGCTCTTTCTTCACAGTCCTACTTTTTTTTCAGCAGTAAATTCAACTATTTTCTCCATCGTTGGAAGGGTCATTGTGACATTTGGGGGAGAAATAGCATCCCTTGCTTTGGCTAAAACGGTGTGGGCTTCACTGGCCATTCTTTCCATCATAAAGGGAAAGGAGGGGTTGAGACAGTTTGGTGACTAAGCCTGGCACTTGGGCACAATGGGTTACGGTAGGTTGTCTGCAGTACCCTCCGCCCCCCTCACCACGCCCTCACCCCTGGATGGAGTGGGTAATAACGCAGGCAGGCAGGGGATATTTTAGGGCTGGCGAGGAGATGGCTCAGTGGACAGAGTCTGGTGACCTGAGTTAGAGCTCCAGAATACATATAAAAGATGGAAAGAGACAAGGAACCCCCACAGAACTGTCCTCTGGCCTTCACACATCCACCACGGAGCACGGACACCCCATCTCCCCAGAATAATAAAAGATAAACTAAAAGTACATTTTAAAGTGCAATTAATAGGACAGGGCCTGGTGGCGCACGCCTTTAATCCCAGCACTCGGGAGGCAGAGGCGGGTGGATCTCTGTGAGTTCAAGGCCAGCCTGGTCTACAGAGTGAATTGTAGGCCAGTGAGGATTACGCAGTGAGATCCTGTCTCAAAATAAAACAAGATAAGATACTTTTCAAAGATGCAGTAGTCCCTTCCCCCATCCACTAGGGATACCTTCCAAGACCCCAGTGCAAGCCTAGACTCACAGACAGTTTCTGCATGTACTGCATCCCCACATGCATACCTGTGTTAAAGTTTGATTTATAATTATAAATTAGGCACAGCAGGAGCTTAACAGCAATAAAAAGAAATAAGTGAAAAATACAGTGAAAAAAGCTATTTTAAACTTTAGGGTTTTTTTAATGACAGCTCCCACTTAGTATTTTTAGAAAGCAGAGAACACTGTGTAACCAGCTCACAAGGCAGAGCCACTGTGCACCTTGCCAAGCCGGCTGCTGGGCTCAGAAAAGTCACTGGGCCTCAGCTGTGTCCAGAGCCCGGTGCGCGCTCAGCCCGTGGCTCTCACTTTCACCTTGTGAGCACAGTCCTTTCTCACTGGGTTTCCGGCGTTGCACTAGTGATGCATTTCACCGTCCCAGCAAAGTGATGACGTCCAGTGGGTATTTAAAAAGCCTCTCCTATCACTTCCACACTGTGGACTCACTGACAACCTCTTGGATACTTGTGCCCAAGACAAAACAGAGACTTGGCCATGCCAAGATTTCAGGCCAGAGACAGACAGCTTCTATGGCAGGGCTGACCTGGTAGCAACACTGTCTTCATTAGTTCAGATGGGATTTTCCTTCATGTTTCTCACTTGCTGAAATTTCCCACTTATTTATTTACTTGTATCAAATTTATGTCCTAGAGAAGAGGGGCAGCTTTTTTGTTAAGAATTGTACCTAACTAAGTGTCAGATACACAGGAGACATGTGATTTTCTTGAATGAATTGGTGAGTGAGTGAATGCCGCGTTGTCCTGTTTGAGACCAACACTCAACCACTATCGTTCAGTCATTGCTGTGATCTAAACTCCTCTTCCACGCAGAACTCAGCCTCCTTCAAGAGCACTTCCTCTCGTCCTAAGAAAACAGTCCACGATTTCCACGCTCCTGCACTCACTCTTCTCTCACTGAGAGGGTGTCAGATCCACGCAAAGGCCAGATCCTACCCTGTTGCTTTGGGGTAAAACCATACAGGAGGCTGACCAAGAGGCTGGCCTGGGAGAGGAAGCAAGCTTCCCTCACTTCTGGGCTTCCTGTTACCGCCACCAACAGCAGTGACCTCACCTGTTTCATCCCACAGGGGGACTATGCAGAGTCCTGGTAACATTTAAGTGGCTAATGGTGACATGCCTGTTATGGGGCTGACACCGGCCCCACCTAGTACCATCACCCTTGCCTCTGAATTCTAAGACGACTCTCAACGTATTCACAGTTTCTCTTGAAACATACACTCTGAAATCCTTGACAGCAGGGTCTGTGGCCTTGATGTCCCCGGGGTCTGCCACCCAACTGAGACTGAGTGAAACCCAGAGGGCTCTTATACTTCTACCTGATAGCTCCCAATAATCAGTCTTTGAGTTCATTCTGTCTAGGCAAAACCCTTATCAAACTACAAGTCTCTGTGGAGAGGGGGAGGGTGAAACTGCGGCAGAGATTTTGCCCACCTTCTCCATCTGGAAGAGTTTCGGGACCCCGAGAGGGGCAGCCGAAGAGGGTCCCAAGAGACCTGTAGAACATGGAGGGTGGGTGAGCGGTCAGGGGCCTGAGGAAGTGAAGCTCTGACCTCCCAGCATTCTGGTTTGTGACGTCATCACTTTAGATCTCAGCTCTGTCACTGACAGCTCGGAAGGCACTGCAGCTTACCTTAGAACCATGGGGACCGAAAGGGACCGCCATTCTTCCCAGCACTACATCCCTACCCCCCTCATGCTTCACCCCTCCTCCCTGCCTCCCTCACGCAGGACTCCACAGACAAAAGTACCTGTACGGTGTCACAAGCTGTGTGTGTCATCAGACACATGGACACAAGTATGTCATTGAGCAGTACAATGTTAGCTAGAACGTAGCCAGTTGGTGTCTTTTTGAGACAATTTATTGTAAGTATCCGTGACTGGTTGAGTATTTCCTATTTAGCCCAGGCTGGCCTCAGACTCACAGCCACCCTCTTGACTATGCCCCTGGAGTGCTGGAATTACAGGGTAGGCTGTACTCAAATGCAGACATTTTTATATCTACTCCATATTCGTGGATGGGTCAACAGAGCCTCAAACAAATAGGAGGGCTCTTTTGCCCAAACTGCCATCAGGGGAGTTGGAGATGCAAGAAAGGAACCAGAGTGTGGTCTTCCTTTGACGGTGGAACACTGGCTTGTGTGTTCCTCTTTAGCATACGTCAGATCCTCTGCTGCTGCCTTCAACATCTGGAAACCCCTGTTGATACCGAATACAGCTCCTGTAAAATCTAGTGCCTTTCTTTCAGGAGTCGGGGAACCGGGAGGCGACAAGAATGCACCTTAGGCTGACATCGAGAAAGGAAATTGAGGATCTTTTAAAACGAGTCATTCAAAGTTCCTGACTATGAAATTCCCACGTGGTTTAGAATGTTACTGCTTTGGGGAGACAGTCACTCTGCGACTTAGTTCAGACAGTGCTGGCCTAGCCTCGCATATTGCTTCCTGGACCCGGTAGGAAAGCCAAACCTGGAAGAGAGCTGGATCTCACTTGTTAGAGAATCCCAGTCTGAACTGTCTGCGGGTCTTTTGCAGGCGGAGACACAGTCTGGGAAGGGCGTGATTGATCTAAAGTCAAGCTACAAGTGGCCGCCTTAGAATGGTAACTCAAGCGTTTGGCCGCCTGAAGGATGCATGTGAGGGGTAGGGAAACGTCAGAAAGGGTACCCTCTCCACCTCTTAGATGTCGGGTTTCAGATCCCATGTGAGGAGCGGGATGAGAAAATGCCTCCTGGGCGACCCACAGGTCGTGGGGAAGAAAAGCCAGAACCTTTCACGCTGGCTAGCCTGTGGCTCTTGGGGAGGCGGGCGCACTGCCCAGCTGGCGCCTCACTCGGGACCAGGAGGGAGGCTGGAAGAGGACCCGGAGAGGCGGGGTGGAAGCAAGGGTGCACAAGCCGGCTGAGAAAAGGTGTAGCTGCCGGAGAGAAATTAAAGACTTTGGCCCCTCTGGGAAGCAGGACGGTCCAGCACTCACACAGCGCCGGCGAGGCCCCAAACAAACTCCTCTCCCTCCTTGCTCTCGGCCCTTTGTTGTCCGCCTCTGGCTCCCGCTCATGCCCTCGGGTCCCCCGCCCCCCTGAAGTCACCCCAACTGCACTCATAATATTTTGCTTTGCGCCGGGTCTGTTTTCCACCACCAACTTCCAGCAGTCTCCATGGCGACGAGCAGGGGGTAGGGGGGTGGGGGCGGCGGCTGTTCAGATCCCAGGCCTGAGCCGCGGAGCAGCCCTGGCTAACTTTTCCGGGTCTCTGGGTACCGCGCTGGGAAAGTGCGCTATCGCGGGCCCTCCTTGGATAATCGTGTAATCGCGAGCCCGCAGGCCCGTGGAGTCAGGCCTGTGTACTGGGGCCGCGTGGCCCAGGACTGCAGTCGCGGGAATCTGGAATCGGAGACCACGCACACTCACTTGACTGCTGCCAAGCTCAGATGCTAGCAGGTGGCAAGAGTGGAACCACGCAAGTCCACCCCTCCGGCCACACACACACACACACACACACACACACACACACACACACACACAACCACGCACGTCTGGAAACAGTGAGACTGGTTCAGCACAGTAGCAAGGCTCATATCTCCCGCTGCTTCCTGCTCTGAGCCAAGGACTGGCTCTCAGGGCTACACAAGGAGGCTAGTACTACTTACCCAGAGCATTGTCTGGGGGAAGATGCAGGAGGTTCCAGGCCTGTCTCTCTGGGGGCTCTCTACCCCGTGGGCAAAAACCTAAGGCCCCACGATGTCTCACTTTGGGGCCCACGAAACTAGGCTGGACCTAGTACCAGGTCACCCTCTCTGCAGAGCACCAGTGGGCCCCAGGCATTCAGATCCGATTCGAGAATCTTTGACGCCCCAATTCTGAGTTTTGGAGGCGCGGGGTGGGGGGGGGGAAACTTGGTAGAGTTAGAAGCTTCCAGTTGGAGCGCCACAATGCACCTCTTTAACGAGCCATCCCGTTTAACAAGAAACAACCCTTTTGACGCATAGGCGACCAACCTGTCCCAGGCCCACTTTGCACAAGTTCTTGATGGCTGAAAATTCTATCCACTTTTCCTTGCTCGTTCTCGAATTTCTAAGTAAGGAGCAGCTAGCTGAACAGCGCTGCTCTGTGTAGGGGCATCTGGAATCATACCCGAACCGCCAAGAACAAGCAGCCACCCCCAGCGGCCCTCATAGAGATGAGGGACAAACCGGCCTAGGAACCCACTTTGAGGCCGGGTGGGTCGAGCGCGCTGGCGCTAACTGCAAAACGGTCCCGACGCACCCGCAAATTGGTGCATCCTGAGCGCACCGGCTGCCTTTGCAGCCCGGTGGAGCCTGCCGAAGCCGCCAGAGCCACGTCCTAAAGGGGCTTTGCTTTGTCGTGTAGAGAAACCAGAGTGCCGAGGACCCAGGAGGCGCGCGCCGGCTCCGGGGGCCTCCCCCGACAGGGCCATTGTCTTGGCCCCACACTTGTGGTGTATTTTGGAAAAACTCAAGGAATATATTACCAGCTCGATGCGCGGAACAAAGGGGTAAGTTTCCGCAGGTCACGCTGAAGTGGGCCCAAAGCAGGCCACTAGAGCCCCGGCCCCAGCAAAACCGTTCTCCCATGCCCGAGGCACTTTGCGGGGATTTTCCTTTTAAAAGACAGAGACTGTAGCTTCGGCTTGCCGGCCCCCTCTGAACACGGATGCTCCGGACTTCGCTCCAGTGACTGCTGTGAGCCTGCTGTTTGAGCCCGTTAAGAATGAAATAACTGATTTCGTGTTTCTAGCTGAGCGCAACCTTACCCTCGGGAATAGAATCGAACTGCCCAGTGGAGCGCGGGGCTCTGCACGCCCAGGGAGGGGAATGAACCTTTTACATAACAAGAGAAACTCAGAAGAAAGACTAATTGGATTAATTCTCTGGAAGGGAGGCGAAGGAAGGCTCCTGGATGGGACCTCGCCGCGCCGCACTTCACTTGTCCGGAGTTTGCATGTGAAATGTCACCTGGTGCGCCCGGAATGACTTCTCAATTGCGGCCATTAACTAAAACTTTTGATTTTGAGTTCGGGAGTGTGATCTTAAGTATGAGAGGGGAGCGGAAAGGGGGAGGCACTGGGGTTTCATTACCCATTTGGGGTGTTTGAAGTTGGGGTGAAAGTGGCCAGTGTCCCACAACCACCTAATAATCCGTGATTAAAAATAGAACGTCTCCACAGTTCTACAGCACTCTGCACCAAGCAAGGACTCGTACTGTGGAAGAACCGACTAAAAGCCCAGCTGGGACATGCCTAATGTAAGGTATGAGGAAGGCCCCAAGATCTTGTATGGACCCCTTGAAAATCCTCAGCCACTAATTCTGTGTAAATGGTGTAATCTGGTTAAATACATTCACTTTTAATGTTGTAGCTGTTAGGAGGCTTTCCTTGAATTAAAAAAAATATATATTGAAGCAAAGCTTTGCTCTTCCCTCTCCCTCCGGGACTAGCATTACTGGGGTGTGGAGAAGATCCCAAGAGGGCCTGAGGGTCTACGCAGCCGGGTGCACTCCCCAGGCAAGATCGCTTCTTGCCTCCGTGTGTTGCAGATTAGCACGACTTCGGAGGCTCAGGCTTTAACCACTCTCTGGGGGCTCACAACGTGAGGGTTGGACTGGCTCAAAGACAGAAAAGTATCCTGGAACGCCGCTGATACCCCTGGGTCCTCAGTCTCGGCCACCAGGTCTGCAATGTAGGCGAGGAGAGGCCTTGGAACCTTCCTCCCAGAACCGAAGAACGACGTTTGGGAAGCTATCTAGACCGCTTAGCCCATCACACATCTTTTTGCGACTTGCTTAGGGGTGGTGGAGTGGGCAGAGCTGTCTGTGGTGTTTATTTGCAATTAAGTTATGTGTGTCAGGGCACAGCTGAGGCCAGTAGGCACTTGTTGCTCGCTTGCATTGCCCTCACATTCTCCCAGGTTTCCGTCAAACTGCCGCCTCTGTCCAGGCTGCCTTTTATCACCCCCAAGAAACTCCAAAGCTGCGGCCCAGCAGGGATTGGAGTGGCTTGGTGGAGAGACTGGGCCTAGGGGAGGGGGGGTAAACTTTTTGAGAACTTCTACAAGGAACGGACATAGGAAAAGTAATTGAGATTTAGAAGTGTGGCGGGTCCCCAAAGACGCTAGGCATAGATGCTGACGGGTCGACTGGAGAATGCACGGAGATGCTGGGTGTTTTCGTTGTAAGAGATTCCGTGTCTTCCCTTCTGCTGTGAACCATGGCGACCCTAGTGCCTGATGTCCACCACACAACCCTCTAACCGAAGCACAGTTCGCAGAACTCAATGCCAGAACTCAGGCCTCTCCTGATGCTTTGTATTCGGCTTTCCCCCCAACTAGGTTACAGCCTCCGTGTGGAGACAACCGCTAGTGGGTTGCCTCTTCGCGCCGGGGAGGCTACAGTCCTGGACTCCCAGCTCTCACAGCCCGAAGCTACGAATGCCCCAGGACCACCGGGTTCGCCGCCGCCACTCCCTCCAGCTGCGCGGCTCCGGCAGCAAGAGCCTCCACCTCCCGCGCGCGGTGAGACGTGGTCGCCCTCCCCCGCCTTTGGAGCGTTCCCGGGCCTCACCCCAGACCCTGAGCACACCACTACCCTGCCCAAAGCCAGGGCAGCCGCGGGGCCCGAGAGGGGGAGGCTGGCTCGCAAAGTTCCTGCAAGTAGCAGCACCTCGAGCTCGCCGCGAGCCAGAGAGCATCTTTATGCAACTTTATGTCCAAGTGAAAGCGCGCTCCGCAGCGTGCGCGCACGCGCACACACGCATTTACACGCACACACACACACACTTCCGTGCATTCACTTACACACTTAGCGCTGGACCGAAAACTTCTGCACGCCTTCTCTCCTGGGATCTCACTGTCAAGTTGACCCGCATGAACTTTCTGCAGCTCTTTCTGAAGTCCCCCGGTCCCTGCTCCTTTCCTCCCAATCTCTCCCCCCAAGTCCCACCAGGACTAACCTGTGGAATCCATGTCGGGTTCCTCCAGTAACCCACAATGCATGCTCTTCCCATGGACAGCACAGACGCCCCCAAAAAGTCCTGATATTTGGGGATCCCCCTGTGCTAGAGATGCCCAGGGAGGAAGGGAGGGAAGGAGGGCAGAAGAAATGGGTAGCAAGAGAGAGAGGGAGGCGATGGGTGAGAGGGCAAAAGGATAAAGGGGGAAAAGAAAGAACCAGACGAAAGAAAAGAGAAGGAGGCAAAGAAGCGAGGGAAGGAAGCGAGCTGGAGCAGAGGGAGAGAGCGAGCGAGCAAGCGAGCGAGGGGACACTCAGTAATCCAGTCGGGCAAAGCTAAACCCGTCAAAATGTTTGCGGATGTTTCATGGGAAAAAACATCATTTTATAGGAGCCCCGATGGGAGCAATGTCATTGATAGGCCAGCGGGCCTGATGAATGGCCGCTCGTCAGATGGGGCCGTGGCGAGGCGCACTGTGAAGCCCATTGTGGGCCTGTTTTGAATAAGAAAAGCCGCCTCCGAAAAGGGGGGCTCAGAGCGACGCAATCCCAGCCCTCCGACTTCCCCCTTCTATTATAGCATTAGCAACGTTTTTCTTATTTAAAGTTCCAGAGGCCTTCTCCAGCCTCAGCCCGGCACTCATTATAGGCGAAATCAAAATTGGCTTAGATCTGCCCCCCTCTCCAGCCCTCCCGCGCCCGGGCCCCGCGCGGTGCAGCCATGGAGGGGGGTGCAGAAGGTGCCCGAGCCCTAGGAGTCTCTGTGCGGCCACGAGTGGGCCCAACTCCCGTTTTCTCTCCCCTGGAGACAGGTCCCGTTTCCGTCTTGAGTTAGATTTTGAGTTGGGGCCCTGGAGCAATGCAGAGGGAGTACGTCTTGAGTTTCTTCCACGCAGATCCGCGGACATGCGTGGGAGTAGAGGGTGTGGAAGGGGAAACTGAAGCCTTAGGTTCCCATCTCCAGTCTGAGAGACAAGAAGGGCGCTTGGCAGCAAGGGGTGAGGGGCTGGCTCGCCTTCTCCGGAACTTTTGTACCCCTTGTCTCTCGCCCTACGGGTGTCTCCAGGTCTCCGTGCCTCGCTGTCTCGGTCTCCGTTTCTCCTTTGGCTGCGTGTCTTTTTGTCTCTCCCTAGGACTACGTCCCTCTGGATCTCTGGGACCCCCACCCTACCCCACCCTCGCCTCTTCCCATAACCCTGTATGTCAGTCTGTCTGCGTCCGGGTCCCTCCCTCTTCCCATGTCCCCCGCTCCCCCCTCCGCCACCCTCTCGGTCCCCCACAGCCCGCAGCGGAGTTGGTGAGAAGCCCCGGCGTCCGAGATGGGGACGCGGCTTTCCCAGGGACCCCTCCCCGGTGCAGATGAAAGTGCGGGAGGAGGGGGCCGGGGCTGGCGGACGGCAAGTGGGGGGGGGGGGGCTCCCGCCGCCCCGGGAAAGTGGCCGCTCGCGGGCCGGCCGCGCTGTGATTAGAATATGAATGGGCTCGGCGGGCGGAAGAGAAAGGCGGATTACCCCGCTGCTTTGACCATGGACAGAGGCAGCGCCGGCGGCGCAGGGGCGGATCGCCCGGGTCCCTCCCGCCGCGCCGGGTGCGCTTCTTGCCCGCGACCCCGGCCGGGCCTGCCCACCGCGGGCCTCCGGGAAGCCCCCGAGCAGCGCCGAGTGGGACAATGGTGGGAGGGGGCAAGGGACCAGCACGTGCCGCGTTAAGGTCACGGGGTGCCGGGAAGGGGCAGCCCCGAGTGCCAAGCTGAAGGCTGCTCTGGGTTCAAATCCCGGCTCAGAAAATTCCGTCGTCTTTCGTGGCCTCAGCTTCCTGTCTGTGAAATGGGATAACGACGTTTCTTCTCGTTGCTTTCCCCGGGCCCTGACTGACCTCCGTGGGTAATCGCTCCTTCTTGCTCAGGCCGCTCGCTGCTGGGTTCTAACCCGGGTCATGTCTAGAGAATTTGATCACAGCCTCACACACCGCCATGTCGTGCCCAGAAGCCCTCCACCACCACCACCACCACCACCACCACCACCACCACCACCACCACCACCACCACCACCACCAACCCCCCCCCCCCCCCCCCCGCACACCCTTTCCCTCTGTAGTGGAGAATGAAAAGCTTTGGCAGCCGAAGGGGCTGAGTACAATCCGCTCATACCCTCGTGGGGTCGAAGTCAGAGATCGAATGGCCAGGTCTATCTCTGGAAGCCTCACTGTCCGGTGGACAAAACGCTAGGGTGTACATTCAAGGCGGAGCTGCGCCGCGGGCATCAGTGACAGTGAGGATCCTGTCTCCAGGGAGGAGAGCTGCACCATCGGGAGGGCTTGGGGTCCTCTGGGGAGTCCTCGACCACCAAAACTGTGGGGCAGAGATGATCTGTGAGTGGGTGAGACTGGTACACAGCTGTCGCTAGCTAGATTACACTCATTACGCCAAGTAGAAGGGGTGGGCTAGGATGGGCTGCCCTCATAAGGCAGGGGTGACGGAGAAGGGCTGGGAGGTCCAGGCTGGGCGGGGTCGCGCTGGTGCTGGACAGGCACAACTCAGGCTGGCCCTCCTCATCCCTGGCCTGCCCTGCTTGGCCTGAGAGGGGTGAGGAGAGGGAGACGGCATGGCACCCATTAGGTTGTGTAGCATGCCTTTTACGTGGTGGAGTGGGCAGATGTCAAAGCCTGTGTCACACACACACACACACACACACACACACACACACACACACACACACAAAACAACCCTGCTATCTTTCACGGCGAGTCAGATAAAAGTTTCAAAACAATGCTACCTAGGGGCTGACCATAACTGTGTGTTTGTGGAATTCACTCCATAGAGAGCACACAGCTGTGACAGCGTGTGCAGTTCCCTGAAACTTTGTCACCCTTCAACACAAAGGTTTAGTTGAAAACTGACAGCCACCCCTCCCACAGAGCTCCGTGTCACTATCTCATTTAATGCCAATTTGCAAGGAGCACACACTGTTGTCCCCTCTCTAGGGAGGACAGCTGGAGGCCAGTGCACCCAGCCGGGGCAATCCCAATGGCCATGAGGACACACATCCCTATGCTCTAGAACACAGCGGAGGAGCGCAGTGGTGGGGGTGCAGACGCTGAGGCGGGGCGGGGTGGGGTGGGGATATACGATAAGGGTGAGTTCACCAGGCTTGAGGCTTGAGTTGAAAGACAGAGACAAGGGCCAATAGGAGGGCCCGGCTGCTGTGCTAAGGCCTGGAGCTTGGAACCGGGGAGGGTTGAAGGAGGGTGCTTTCACTGGAGCTTGCAGTGTCGAGCATCCAGGACTAGAACTGCATTTTGGGAAGATCACAGTGACCACACCGTGGCGGGGGACAGAGAGGAGCTGGCTGCCGGAGCGGGTGGTACCATGGCTAAAAGCTGGTGCTGGCTGACGCTGGCACACGGCAGTTGGGGCGGGCTCAGGCGACTCTGAGGAGGAACAAGCACTGTCCGGCCTTGATGCTGATTAACTGTGGCCAGAGAGAAGCGGGGGAGCATTGCATTCGCCAGGAGCTGCCCACCCCACTCATGGAGACTGGCCAGCCAGGGTGGGAGATGGCAGGAGCGGGCAGCAAGGGTGAGGTGGCCTGAAGTACCCATAAAGCTTGCTAGTAGCCCATGGGCAGGCGGGCAGACCCAGGAAGACACGGAGTTGGCTACTAGAATCTCTGGGAAGGCTTATTGTGTGGCACAGGAGTAAAGATGTGTTGGGGACCCTCCTATGCTTTGGTCCCCACCGCCCTGCACTTACCAACCCTACCCTGTCCTTGTCTTTATAGGCACAATGTCATGGGGGACATGATTCACACAGTTTCTAAGTTCTCTCCACTCCTACACCCTGGCTTCCTGCCCACTGACTCAGGGTATAGTGATTGGCTTACCTCAGTCAAAAGAAGGGGACTTGTACAGGACAGACCCCGGCCAGCCAGAGGCCTTCCATACCTGCACTCAAGCACTCTATCTAGTGCTGGATTCTTGGACTTCTGACTTGCCTTGTAAGTAGCCCCAAGCTGGAACCCACCCAGAAACCTGAAGAGCTCCATGATCCCCTAGAGAATCTACAGACCTATGAGCCAGAAATAAACATTTGTTGTTATAACCTTTGAGATACAGTCTTATCATCAGAAAGCAGAAGACAGAAGTAGCAGTTGATCTATGTTTAAGAGAATAAGAATCATATTAATGATGGCTGATGTTTATTGAGCATCATTATGAATGAGCCATTGCTCTAAGTGTTTAAATGAATTATGCTCAATTATCAGAATCATCCTGGGAGCCACAGAGAAGGTAAGGAACTTGCCTGAGATTACACAGCAAAAGACAGTGGAGTTTCTGGACTGTGGGCGGTGGTGGCGCACGCCTTTAATCCCAGCACTCGGGAGGCAGAGGCAGGCGGATCTCTGTGAGTTCAAGGTCATCCTGGTTTACAATGCAAGTTCCAGGACAGCCAAGGCTACACAGAGAAACTCTGTCCCAAAAAACAAAAAAGAAAGAAAGAAAGAAAGAAAGAAAGAAAGAAAGAAAGAAAGAAAGAGAGAGAGAGAGAGAGAGAGAGAGAGAGAGAGAGAGAGAGAGAGAGAGAAAGGAGGGAGGGAAGGAGGGAGAGAGGAAGGGAGGAGAAGGAGAGAGGAGGAAGGAAGGAAGGAAGGGTGAAGTCACCCCTAAATCCAGGTAGCTAGCCTCAGGAAAGAACAAGCCAACATGAAAGCCCACAGATGTCCTGTGAAATGTCCTCTGAGATGACCTCTCCACTATGAAGTGCCTAAGAAAGTAAGCCCAGGGAATTGGTCACTCTCTGCATACATCCCAGCTGAGACCAGTCCTTTATACAGAACCCCACAAAAGATGGATAGCATGCACCCTGGAACCACCAAAAGTCAGGCCTTTCCAGGTACCCTGGCTACCTCACACATGAACTTCTTCCCACACTGCCTGTGAAGTTGATCTCATCCTCTTAAGTCCCTCCCTCCTTGGGGTTCTGGAACTCAGTCTGTCCCCAGTGGACTCTCTACACCCACAGTGCCTCTCTCTAAATCTCTCCCATCTCCTTCATACCTGGGACCTGGCTGTGCCCCAAGGGTGCTACCTGCCCCATGGCTCTCTCCAGATGAATCTCTTGCCTCCTCATCCCAGTCCCCAGGGTTCTGAGGTCAGGAGCCTGCCCTTCCTCAGTGCTGACAGAAAGTGACTTTGGAGCAGGTGCTACCCTGTCATCCCAGCTACTGGGCTAATGTCACCCAGGCAACTGAATCTGTCTCAAAGCAAAAAAGTAAAAGGAGGATTGGAGCTGTAGCTTCAAGGTAGAGTGCTTGGAGCACATTCTAGACCAGCAGTTGTCAATCAATGACCCTTTCACAGGGACCACCTACGGCCATCGGAAAACACAGATGTTTACATTGCAATTCATAACAGGAGCAAAATTACAGTTATGAAGTAGCAAAGAAAATACTTTTATGGCTGTGGGTCACCACTACATGGGGAACTGTATCAAAGGGTCACAGCATCAGGAAGGCTGAGCAGCACTGCTCTAGACCCTAGGTTCAACCCCCAGCATTACACGTAAATAAATAATAAATATTTTAAAATAATACGTCACATTCATATTCCAGACCGGAGGAGCAGAAAAGAAGCAGGAAAGGGACCTGTGTCAACAGTGTTCAGCTTGTTTCTCTTTCCAGGACACTGCACGTCTTGGTCGTTTTCATCTGAGAGGCATCCTCCTAGGGTGGTGTTTAATTCAGCCAGTCACATAGACCCATCAGACAAACTAGTGTTCTGTTGGTGAGAAAGAAACACACTGGGTGGTGGGAGGCAGAGACAGGCAGATCTGTGAGTTCGAGGCCAGCCTGATGCACAGAACGAGTTCCAGGACAGCAAGGAGTATCGAGAGAAACCCTGTCTCAAAACACACACACACACACACACACACACACACACACACAGCAGAAGTAGATATTGGTCTCAGGAACATATTGAAAATATATCTTTTCTCTCCTGATCCATCACTTTCTCTCTTCTGGAATCTTCCATGAACATTCCAGCACTCACTAAATAGCTCCCTATTTTAAAAATCTCCAGGCTGGTGAGATGGCTTATGGGGTGAGAGCACTTGCCAGCATGCCTGACGACTGGAGCCTGATCCTCAGAACCAGTGTGGTGGAAGAACTGACTCCTGTAAGTTGTCTTCTGGTCACTACACTTGTGCTGGGACATGGGTGCAACCATGTCAACCCCCTCTCACACACAAATAAAATAAAAATGATTTGAAATAGAATTAAATACTTCCTTTGTTCTCATACTAACTTCTACCTACTAAACTACATCTCTATCTCCTAGCTGGCTCCTGGTTGGTTGGTAGTTTTTTGTTTGTTTTTGTTTTTTTGTTTGTTTTTTTTGTCAACCTCTGACACAAGTTAGAGATTCAGAAGAGGAAACACAATTGAGAAATTGCATACGTAAGAGAGACTACAGGCAAGCCTGTGAGACATTTTCTGAATTAGTGATTGATGGGGGAGGGTCCGGCCCATGGTGGGTGGTACCATCCCTGGGCTGGTGGTCCTGGGTTCTATAAGAAAGCAGGCTGAGTAAACCATGAAGAGCAAGCCAGTAAGCAGCACCCCTCCATGGCCTGTGCCTCAGCTCCTGCCTCCAGGCTCCTGCCTTGAGTTGCCCTGACTCTTTCATGATGGGTTGGGATGTGGAAATGTAAGATGAAGTACACCTTTCCTCCCCGAGTTACTTTCAATCCGGGTGTTTTTATCAGTTATAGAAACCCTAAGACACCATCCCAGAGACAGGTCTGCCAAGAGTTGTTTGTGAGCACACAGCCTGCTTACCTCAGAGCCCGTTCCCCCGCAGCCTCAGCCTCATCAGTCTTCTGTCCCTAAGAGACAAGATTCCCAATCATGGCGGAGCTGTCAAGCGCAGTTCCTGATGTTCTCTCTTCCTTCCTCATCTCTGTTGACCATTTGCCCTCACGGTTCTGAGGTACTCTGCTCTTCATTTTCTCCCACATCACCGACTAACGTCTCCTTCCTCGGACCGCCTTTCCTGCGGCTCCCTAAACCTCTGGCTGTGGAGGGCCCAGCCTCCCTGACTACACTCCTCCTCCGAGACCTTCCCCGCTGTGTTACGGCTCCTTTGCACGCCCCGGCCCCGTATTAAATAGCCTTTCTCCAGTAAGTATTCTCTCCCTCCCCCTCCTTGTTCCCTGACCTTGGCTTGTGACATACTCTGACCATGTGAGAAAGTGGGACATGAGAGCTTTTGCCCCACCTCAAGGACAGTAAGTTCCCATGGCTGCTGGTCCAAGGCAATCAAAGAGCCCTTAAGAGTGGACTAGAACACAGCAGCCAGCCTGAGACCAAGGGCGAGCAGCCTGTAGCCTGAAGTAGCAATGCCAGACACCCCAGATTGCTGAAGAAAGCAAAGAGCCCCTGTGGCTTTGAGTAGTTTCTTCTATGGCATCCCTAGGTCATCCTGGGTTAGGTTAAGGGCACCATGGGGTAGAACTCCTCAGTTGGGTCCAGGCAAATTGTATGGTGACTCAAAACATGGTAGGGATGGTGGGATGGGGATAAAGGAGCAGAGTTGGGAGGGATGATTGGATTATCGCAAGCAGGGCTTGCTTGCAGATGGGTTGGGAGTGGGGTAAGAGGATCATGTAGCAGTCCTGTGCTTTGAACTTTATGAGCAGGATAAATTGTGGTCCGGCTTACTAACTGGAGTCTCTTGGGAGTGTGGCAGATAATCTTGATTGTCAACTTGACACACCTGGGAAGAGGGACTTGTGGGCATGACCGTGGGGTGTTTTCTTGAGTGTTAAATTGATGCAGGAGGGCCCAGCCCTTAGGGAGGTGCTCCAGGGGTGTGGAAGGAAGACGCTGGTTGAGGTAAGCATTGCTCTTCTCTTGGGGCTGCTTCAAGCTCCTGCCTTGAGTTCCTGGTCACACCTGCAACTCCAGCACTTGGGAGACAGGCAGGAGGACAAGGAGCTGAGGTCATCCTTGGTTACACAGTCTGAGCTACACGAGACTCTGTAACGAAACAAACAAAAATCTAAAACAGCAGCACAAAGCTGGAGACCAAGCTCTGGAAACACAATCCTGACAGCCACCATCAAACATCCGCCGTCCAAATCCGCCTCAGTTCCTAATAATTTGTTAAACTTGGTTGGTCTGAATGAAGATCCAAAGCAGAACCCCCAAAAACATCTCTAGTTACTCTGGCTTCAGTCTTTTTTAATCTGGGGAGTTCTTCTCCTCCCTCAGTCCCCTGCCCCCCATCTCTGTGAGCCCACCCCATCTCTGGGAGCCCACACCCCATCTCTGGGAGCCCACCCCATCTCTGTGAACCCACCCCATCTCTGGGAGCCCACAACCCATCTCTGGGAGCCCACCCCCTTGCCCTATAGAAACCTCTTCTGCCGGTCTCAGGGTCTATGAGTTGGCAGTTCAGTTTAAAAGATCGGATTCAGGTTTACTGCTTTGACAGGAACAGCGTGTGGGAGGTGGTGTGCACTTTCTGTACCTGCACATTGGGGTTCACAGACACAGATGTGTCTGTTACTAAGGAGACTGCAGGGCTCAGGTACTGCCGGCTGCATCAGTTGCTCTTAGCAGCTGTTTCCTTATTGGTTTTAATATTAGCTGGTGATCATCACCAAAACTGATTTGTTTTTTCCTCATGGGCTGTAAGATGCTCACATCAAGTTCCATCATCCTGGCTGCTTGTCTCAGGTAGAGTTCTGTAGGAATAGTTCCTAGGCACTGTATCATTGCTTTGAAATAGGATCACATAGGAAAGGTGTGCTGTGGAGGTCATGGGACAACCTTGGATGCCAGACCTTTCCTGCCACTTTGATTGTCTTCCATGACAGGATCTGTGTGCCCCAGGCTTGCCGGCTCAGAAGCCTTTGGGGGTCCTGTCTCCACCCCCCATCTCACTGCAAGATCACTGGGATTCCAGATCTGTATCCAACTCTATAGAGGTTCTGGGGATCTGAACTCAGTTCCTCCCAGCTTTACCCACCAAGCCACCTTCCAGCAACACCCCCCCCCCCAGTAATTTTTTGTTGTTGTTGGCAACTGAAACTTAGTCTTTATTGTGAAGATTTATATTAGCTGGGATAGAAGTCAAACTCTGGTTAATGCTTGCTGAAGCTATACTAATCACAAGCTGCTGGTGAGGTGGGGAGGTGAAAGGAAGGGAGCTTTCCATCATATTCCAGTTCAGTCTTCTCGTGTGCCAATGTCCGTGACTTCGCACAAATGTGTGTTCTTTGTGACTTCTTTCCCCCCTTGAGTGAGACACAGAGACTAGGCATGGGCTGGAACAGGAGCCATTCCCTCCCCAGGGCTCTGGGGCAAGCCCCAGGAGAAGTCCCCATCCTGGAGTGTAGGCTTTTGTTATGGAAACAGCTCTGGACATATTTTACAACGATGAGTCTTCTCTGCTACAGCCATAAAGGGGTCGTTCTCAGATCTTAACCGTGAGAACCTGGTGGGGTTACTGGCAGGGCAGTGCTGAAGACTGGGTCCCCGGGAGCTTCTTCCTCCTGCAGGGGTTCCTACTGTTCATGCTGAACCCCAGCAATTCATGGAAACCACCATTCATGTCTTCCTGGCAGTTCACAGGGCTTCTGCACCATCTGTCCTGGGGCAGAGCTCTTGGCTCCAGGCCTCTCTGGAGCACCCTGCTCCTCCATCTTTTGGAGGGTGCTTGGCCCTGCGAGGTCAGCCTCCAAGTGGTCCAAACACTCATTGCTTCTCAGTTTGTCAGATTTCTCTGGTTGTGAGTATAGGAGCGACTTTTCCTCCACTCAAAGGTTGAAATAGCAAGTTGATTCTCTTATTTCATGCAGCTTTTTCTTTTCATTTTTTTTTTAAAAAGCAGGTAACACATTTACATGTTTCCAAAACCAAATCTGTAAAACAATGTCTACTAAGAAAGATTTAATATTTTAATCCCTGTCCCAAATATCCTACATTTTCCTTCCCTATAGGAACCATTTCTTAAAACACACACACACACACACACACACACACACACACACACACACACACACACATTATACCACTTTATCTTCCCATTATTGATAATTGTTAGATAACCACTCACATAATTATGATGTAAAAAGGTTGTGGGATCCACTTTAGCAGCCGGTGTCTAAGGAAGCTGAGTTGGGTGGGGGAGGGGTCGTTGTCAGTTAAAATAATCATGGGTCTGGAGAGAAGGCTCAGTGAGCAAAGGCACTTATGGCCAAGGCTGACTTGAGTTCCATCGCTGGGACCCATAAGGTGGAAGGAGAGAACTGACTCCAGAAAGCTGGCCTCTGGCCTCTGCAGGTGAACCATGTGGACAATATGGTGTAGTTCCTGGTCATAACCCTGCTGTTTTCTCCTGCCTGGGACTGCAGTTTCACTGAGCCTTGCTCTGGGCAGCATTGGGTGATGGTTCAGCCTCTCCCTGTGGTCAGGAGCCCTCTGCAGCCCTTCCAATTGCTCAGGATCTTTAGACCCTATTAACCCGACAGAAGACAGGCTCCCTGGACGTGGCCAGCCACACACCCAGCTTGTCTGTCCTCACTTGGGATTCTCATCCTGTCCTGACCACCAGCTCTCTGAGGTGGGATGCTCAATTCATCTTTGAGCCTAGCTGTGTTCATCTGTTTTCTGTCTGTGTTCTGGTTCACTATTGCTGCCTGAATAGAAAAAAGCGGGACCTCAAGGCATGACCTTCCAGAGGTGCAGTTTTTAATAGTCCAGAAAAAACACATATTTGTATCTAAAGTTACTGGGACCCTGCTGGACTATTTTTCATAGACAACAACTTGCTACATCTTTAAAGGGATTTCTTCTGTAAATTACCCTAATCAGATGCCCCCCTCTCTAAGATGAATAGCAAGCATTCATATTTTCTTTGAAAATCATCTTTTTCGTTTTTAAGACCAAACAGTTAAAACGCATAACTATTTTAATTTACTCAGAAATTTTGGTTTCCCTGCTTATTATCTTGTATTGTCTCCATTTTTCCTGATTAGGCTCTTGCTTCAGGAGGTCTTCAACACTCTAAACGGAAATGCGGGCTTTCGCTTTTCCTTCCGCTTCCGTTGTCTGCAGCTCTCTTCTCCCTCTAGTTCCTTCAGCAAGATTATGACTTATCTTCATTAATTAATTATAGAGTGTCTATGAATATTAATATTTTAGGCTTTATATTTTTCTCTCTGCCACTTTATCTCTCATGTCTTAAACGCAAACATTTTCTTTACTGTAATTTTCTGAATATTCCAGAATTTGTTTTGTATTTCCTCCAGTTGAACGATGGTGGCGGGTGCTGATTTTTGTCGTTGATTTGGGGGCCTTCCCTTCTTGGTTTGTGTTGTGACTTGCACAATTGAGCGTGCTGTGGGGCTGCAGGAAGACGATGCCCATGGGCTTCACTCTGGGGGTCCACGGCCTTGCTTTTGCCTCAAGTATTTCAATGAGGTATTTATCACTTTCTCTGTTGTTTCATAAGCCAAAACTGTATAGAAAGATGATGTCTCCTATAGCTAATTCAACCTCTTAGCTACACACACACACACACACACACACACACACACACACACACACACACACAAACTTCAGAATTTGAATATTATTGCATTTGTTATATGAATAAATGTAAAATCAGGTCTTAGTTTCAGTTTGTATTATAAATTGCCTTATTTCCCCAGCATAATGCTTTTGCCTTTAACTTCATTAAGTAACTTTTTCTTTCTGTCTGTTTATATTCCCCAGGAGGTTGCCCTGTAACTCCATCTCTAATTTTCCAGGCCACCATGTTTGGGTTTAGCTCAGGATTGCAAAGGACTGAGCCTCTGATTCAGCTGGAGCGTCTTCTCCTTAAGGAGTTTATCCATTTGAATTTGCAGAGAGCAACAGACGCACTTGATGCCAGTTTTTCTATGCTTTGTGTTACAGACGTTAGTTACTTCTCTCTGTGGTGTCAAAGCACCTGACAGAGTGGCTTAAGGTGGCCTGGAGAGATGGCTCAGTGGTTAAGAGCACTGGCTGCTCTTTCAGAGGACCAGGGTTCAATTCCCATCACCCACATGGTGGCTGTAACTCTGGTAACAGGAGACCCCACACTCTCTTCTGGCCTCTGAGGGCACCATGAATGCATGTACACAGACATACATGCAAGCAAAACACTCATACATGTAAGATAATAATAAAATGAAGTCTTTTTAAAAAGCAACTAAAGGAAGGTTTGTTTTGGCTCTGGTTTGAGGGTTCAGCTCCTCACGGTGGAGAAGGCATGATGCAGGAGGGCAGGGCAGCTGGTGACAGCCCCGGCAAGAAGCAGAGAGATGAACACCGGCTCAGCTCACTTTCTCCTGTCTAGGACATCTGGGGCCCCAGCCACCGATGGAGCAGCCCACACTCAAGGGCAGGGGGTGCTTCTCGCCTTCAACTTTTCTGAAAACATCTTTACAGAGAGGCCCAGAAATTTGTCTCCCAAAGGGATTCTAAATACATAATTGGTATTTTAGTCTTTCTAAAAATCTTTCTACCATGTGGTTTGTGGTTTCCAGACCCCATTATACGCACACATTTTCTGACGATTTGGGAGACTTTTAGTTTTGACTTCACTGATTTAACGCATTCAAGTTTTTTAGTAGTTTGATTTTTATGTAATTAATTCTCTTGTTCTTCAAAAAGAAATTATTGGGGAGCTCTTATGAAGCAGCAGCCAAGGAGATTCTATACTCACTATAGATGATGGAAGACCCAAGGAAGGGGCCAGGAGATGGCCCGGTTGGTAAGTGTGTGCCACACGCCATGAGAGACTTCCCGGTTGGTAAGTGTGTGCCACACGCCATGAGAGACTTCCCGGTTGGTAAGTGTGTGCCACACGCCATGAGAGACTTGCCAGTGCCTTTTACTGTCTTTCCTGTAGTGGCATCTGGAGTGTGAGCTTCTGTTCACACCCTTCCTGCATGATTTCCTGGTTTTTCTTCCTGATCTTTCCAGTCCAATCCAGTCTTGTCCTTTCTTCTCCCCTCCCTCCTCCCTCCCTCTTTCCTCACCCTTCCATAATTCTTTTTTTTTTAAGACTTATTATTTATTATGTATACAGCATGTATGACTGCATGCAAGAAGAGGGCACCAGATCTCACTACAGATGGTTGTGAGTCACCATGTGGTTGCTGGGAATTGAACTCAGGACCTCTGGAAGAGCAGTTAGTGCTCTTAACCTCTGAGCCATCTCTCCAGCCCACCCTTCCATAATTCTGTTGTTGGGTTAAAAAACTCTTTTCTAAATTCAAAGTTTTCCAGTAGATTTTTAAAAAATTTCATATTTAGGTCTATGGTCAAAACCGATTTAATTTTTGTGATAGGTATAAGGCCTGTATCCAGGCTTATTTTTATTTTATTTTTTATTATTTTTTTAATTTGTATTTACTTCAGCATCATTTTTTGATAAAATATTCCTTCTCCATTGGTGTGCCTTTCTTCTTTTGTGTAAGTCTTTTTGTGCTTTCACTGTTTAGTTCCAGTAATTAACATGGTGAATCTTCACCAATACCACGCTATCTTGACTATTGCTGCTTTATATGAAGTTTTAAAAATCATATAGTATGAGTCCTCAACTTTGTTCTTTGGGGTTGTTTTAGTTGTTTTTAGCCTTTTGCCTTTCCATGCAGACTTTATAATCCTTTTGTCAGTACCCACAAACGCCCTCGCTAAGGTTTTGATTTGGCCTGCATATGCATCTATATGCATCTATATGCTAGGTTGGAAAACTTGACATCTTCATGACAGGTAATCTCCCATCCATGAACGTTGGATAGCTCCCCATCCTTCGGCTCTTCCTTGGGTGCATCTGCGCACTGTTGCTGTTTCTTCGTGCGGCTCCTATGGATGCTTTGTTATGGTCGATGGCACAGCACGGGTCTATCCTGGTAAACGGCCATGTGAGCTTGAGAAGAACTGCTGCTGTTGTTGGGGGTCAAAGTTCCACCAGTGTGGCTGAGTCTGCTTTCGGGTCAATCGTATTGCTCCTGCCTGGCTGGTGTGTCAGCGGCCGAAGGCCTGTCTGCTCTTCCTCCCATCACCTTCCCCCTCAGACGCTGGTGCTCTTCCAGCTGCACACACAGTAAGGGCTGGGCTTGTTGTTGGGGTTTTGAAGTCTTGCCTCCTTGATCGCTGTATAATGCTTCCTAACAATCCATGATGGTCTTCTCTGTCTAAAACTAAAATAGCGGATAGCTTTCTTTTGGATAGTGTTAAATGGTTTACAGACTCACCCAAAGCTTCAGGAAGCCTCTTTCACTGAGATAGGGATGGGGTGTTAGCTTCAAAGATCTAATCACCTCTATACTGTCATATTAGCAACACCCGAATTTGACAAGCACATTTAAAAAACAGCTTGCTATGACAGGTTATATATGTATGTGTGTGAGTGTGTGTGTATCATCTATCATCTATCTATGATCTACCTACCTATGATCTATCTATTTATCTATCATCTATCTATTTATCTATCTATCTATCTATCTATCTATCTATCTATCTATCATCTATCTATCTATCTATCTATCTATCTATCTATCTATCTATCATCTATCTTCTCTCATCTCTAGTCATCAAAAAAGCATGGAAACAATTACCTACCCAACATAGTAAGAATCTCCACCACCTGATTTGCATCTAGAAATATTTCCCACAAAAAGGAAACTGGCTGGAAGAGAAATGATTGAGTCCAAGCCTGAGACAGGAAATGTGCCATAAGGGACTGGAGAATCACAGCATACCACAAGGCAAGGATATTCAAATTCTACTGAGCTTGTAAAGACTCAGGAGCCAACCTGAACACCTTCCAGACACTGATGGGCCAATCTGAGCATCAGCCAATCAGCACCACAATGAATTGGGACCTTGAAATATCTGTAACCCGTAAGTTCATAACAACGAACTCCAAACCTGCTGCTTCCCACCGAAGAATGCTAGGAAACTAATTTCTATTGTGACGGTCTGTATAGGGAAGGCTCAAATGGCTGACCTTTATTATGCAAAATTTACCTCTGAACACCACAGTGGATGAGGAAAAGTGTCTGTAAGTAAGCGTGTTCTAGCTACAGCATGAAGAAGTGCCAGGGCTACCATGTCATATCTGGCAGTTTCAGACAACCTGGGTACTGTACATCCAGGGTAGCGGACATCTCAGACAGAAGGATGGACTCCAAACCATGAACTATTAGAAGAAAACAGGGAGAATGTGTCAGAGTATCGTGAGTTTTCCCAAAGGCACGGCAACAAAAGCGAAGATTAACAAGTGGTATTACACCAAATTAAAAATCTTTCAGAGCAAAAGAAATAAGAACAGGAAGAAGACACCACCTACAAACGGGAGAAACCTTTGCAAGCTTTCATCCAACAGGGATCAATCTGCACAATATATTAGAAACTCAAACAACAACACAACAAAACAAAACACAAGCTAAGACAAAACAAAACATAAAACTCAAAGCAAAGGAAGTGCCTGAAAAAATGGGTCCATGGTATGACTCGACATTTTTCAAATGGATAACATGGATATGGAACTGCTCCACAGCACTAATCCTTGGGGGAAATGCAAATCAAAACCGGAGGTCCACCATACCACCCCAGTTAGCACAGTTGTTATCAAAAAGACAAAAAAAATATTGGCAGGGATGTGGAGAAGGGAATTCTTCCACATTGTTGGTGGGAGTATAAATTAGCACAGCCACTGTGGAAAACGGAACGGAAGCGCCTCATGTGACCCGGCCGTCCTAACTCGGTGTATATTCAACGCAGATGGAGTTAGTACGCTGGAGAGACATTGCGCTCACATTTTAAGTGCCTTAAAGTACGGGTTTACAGGATGACAGACAGACAGACACAGACTCTCTCTCTCTGACTGTTTCTCTCTCTCTCTCTCCTCTCTTCAAAAATCCACCCAGAACCCTTTTATTTTAGTGACTTATTCGGAGCAGAGATTCTCATACTGGGAGAGGGGAGAGAAGACCAACTTGACCATGAGGACCTGGTGGGAGTTGTCTTGTTTCAACCTAATCCCTCCTACATGCTGAGCATGTAGGCCAACTTACTAAAGTTATGGACATGAACCCCAACCTGAGCTTTTCTGTGTTCCTTGTCCCTGCCAAGTGCCCTGAGAGCAAGCTGGGCATCTAGCTCTTTTCTGCAGTCCCAGGACCCAGTAGAGCGCCCCCTATCTAAAAGAAGTAGAACTTTGTCTGGTGGGGCAGATTATGGTTTCATTTCTCCTCAGCCCTTTCCAGAGGTAGGGAACTCCACAGCGAGGCGACCAGCCTACTGTATTTGTCCTACTGGACAAATGAACTGGTTCAATTCTCTCGTGATTTATCATAGTCTAGCTGGAGTGACTACTTAGAAGCGAAGGTTCCAGAGAAGAGAGGGCTGGGAAGCTCCGAGGTCCGGATCAGCTGATCCGGAGAAGCTACTTTGCCTTTGAAGCCCCTCTGTAACTTGCTCAAGTCCGCCCATGGGCTGTGGCTGGGTTCCAGCTGCTGGTCGCCCTCTCCTTTGCTCCTTAATCCAGGTTTAACGAGATGAGCACCATTAGGAGAGGTGGACGGTTACCCTTTAAGTGAGCAAAGTGACTCTTCCCAGAACGACTGATTTTAATAACCCAGTGCAAGACCCCCTTTAAGGTACAGGATGATTCTGGCACATCGGTTAAGTGTTACACAAAACAGACGTGCGTCTTCAAAATCAAAGGCGCTTTTCATTCATGTGAAAAAGGAATCAGTAAGCTGCGTGAAAACTGGGGTGTGTAAAAGTCTCTGGGGCCTCTGGTCCACAGCAGGAAAAGCTCAGAGCAGATTGGACACAGGGGGAGGCAAGCTCGCCGCCCATAATTCAGAGATAGAAGGCGGCAATCTCCCCGCACCCTCTGTTTCATGTGCGGGCTTTTGCTTCTGATCTGCCAGCAGTTGCCTAATTGGCAGTGACTGTTTCTGTGGACACAAGGGTCTGCTAAATGTGTAAGGCCTACATTTTTCCAGGGGAGACTTTTTCCTTTGCACATAAGCCAAAGATTCCTTCATGCACAAATTCTTTCTCATGCAGGTCACTGGATTCTTGTGCAGGGGACATGAATGCTGAGTCCTCCACACAGAGCTGAATATTTGCACACACATACATTTACAGGATCTGGTCACACACAGCAGCGGGGATGCTGTGTGGGAAGCCATGTGCACATCTTGAAATTCCCACACTAGGAAATGCTCCCTAGGCCCAGGATGAGGGAAACACTTCGAGCTGCTTGTTTGCCCAGTCAAGAGGGTTTTCCTTTCAGTCAGCCACAGCTTTAGACTCTGTCTCCATTGTGACCAAAGGTTCCTTGGGAAAATGTTCTTTATTATGAGTGTGTGCATGTGGAGGGCAGAGAACAAGCCTGAGTGGCATCCTCAGGCATACCACCCACCTCCTTTGAGTTTTGGAGCCCATCAGGTAGGCCAGGCTGGCTGGTCAGTGAGTCCCAGGGATCCGTTTGTCTGTACCTCTTCAGCGATGGCACTACAAGAGCACGACACCACGCCTGGTGTGTGTGTGTGTGTGTGCGCGCGCATCTGCATGTGTCTGCATAAAATGAACACTTGTGTGAACATGCATGTGGGGATCTGAGGATGATGTCAGGATCACCATCAATCTCTCTTCCACCTTATTCATTGACAATCTGTCAATCAAACCTAGAGATCATAGGCTTGCTACCCAGCATGCTCTGGGGACCCCCTTCTCTGCCTTCCAAGGCTGGACTTAGAGGAAAGCAGTCACAATCACCCAGCATTTACGTCAATTCTGGGGACTGGCCCCTGGTCCTTATGCTTAGTCATGTCCCTAGCCCCATGCCTGGTATTTTTACATGGGCTCTGAGGACCAAATTCAGGATATCATGCTTTTTAAGTGAGCCATCCCCTCAGCTCTACTTGGGGACTTCTGAGCGAAAATGTAAACTAACCACTCTAAGGTAACTCTCTGGTATTAGCACAACAGCTGCCCCACTGAGGTAAGAAATGATCTCTGGGGCTGGAGAGATGGCTCAGAGATTAAGAGCACTGACTGCTCTTCCAGAGGTCCTGAGTTCAATTCCCAGCACCCACATGGTGGCTCACAACCATCTGTAATGAGAACTGGCGCCCTCTTTTGTATACATAATAAATAAATAAATCTTTTTTTTTTTTTAAAAATGATCTCTGAGTCAATCTGAGGGCTGGCAAGTAGGTTCCATAAGGAGTCCACTTCCCAGGAATCAGGACAGCTGATATTTATTTAATACTTACTTGTGGCTTGAGCAGAATAATTGGGTCGACCCCAAGTATTATTATTATTCTATTATTATTTCACTTTTGCAGACGAGGAGACCAAAGCAAACGAATTTGCCCAAGATCATAGCAGGTAGGACATGGTGGCACCGGATTTGAAGGTGGATCGTCCCTGCTTGTGACCCCAGCACACTCTGGCCTCCCAGCTGGTCTTTGTCTTCTCCTCTTGCCAAGCCAGGACAAACACAGGTTTAATATGGGGTGGCTGTGAGTGACAGAGAGCATTCGAATGGGCCCAGACGGGGAAGAGAAGCTCATGTGTGTATCGTTCACTATCCTTGACTTCATTTGGAAGGGGCTGTAACATCTGCAGCCTTGGGATCTTTGTAGCATTTGATATTGCATGAGCTAATTAGACAACGCTCCCTGCAGACAGAGTAAGATGAACCGACAAGAGCCTCCCCTTTCATGTCCTGTGTGGATATTTCTATGTCTCAGATCCTGAGAGGCTGGACACCTGCATGGACCTGAGAGACCCACAGTGACTAGGAAGAAAAGCTTCCAGCAACTCACAGAGAGCTGCTGATGCGTCCCTGCTCCGAGGACCCAGTGATGGCTGTCATCTTGACGCGCAGGCCATCCTTCAGGTTGCTTAGGGGAGGGCACTCCTACCACTGTGCGATGGTTAATCTCAATGTCACTTGACTGGTGTGAGAAGTGAGAGCTTAGTAAAGTGCACCCAGAGGGGTCTGACGAAGGGAGTCAGGGAGGACATTCTTTGAATGGGAGTGGTACCATGCTGTAGGCTGGCCTCCTAGAGAGTCAGTGGGAAGAACGAGAGAACACAGAGGCACTCCCTGTTTCCTGTCCACCACCCTTGGTCACCCAGCTCTTCCTGCTGTGATATATATGATGTACCCGATGTACCCGTGCTTCTGAAACTGAGCTAAAGTAAAGCCTTCTCCTCCTCAAGCTGTCTGTGTCAGCCATACTGGCGCAGTGAGAACCAACTGACACCCCATTTAGTCCTCTGGGATCTCCCGCAGAGAAGACAGGACTCCTGCCTTTAGGTAGACCAGAAGCTAAACAACTCCTGCTACATGGTGGCAGCCAGGGAGATGCAAAGCCCAGGGCTGCCTATATGTCTCTGGGGGAAAAAACAAGACAAAACAAGAAATTGGTTAAGATCCAGAACAAAACCAAGTCTGGGCAAATGTGAATAGAAATGGAGATGGTGACTAGTCTGTTTATGTCTGTAATGTTATTATAAGGTATATAAACTTCCATTCTATTGTACAACATGAATGAAAATTCACATAACAACCAACCTGTGACCAACAGGGCATAGCTGATGTCATCCTAACTGTGGTCTAACCAAGGGAAACCTAGGCTTTGAGTTCCATTGACACTTTCTGGTGAAGTCGGTTGATATGTACAGCTATAATTTTATGTGTGTGAGTATTTTGTCTGAGTGTCTATCTATGCACAACATGTATGCCTGGTGCCCACAGAGCCCAGAGGAGGTCACTGGATCCATTGGAACTGGTGTTATAGATAGCTGTGAGTTGCCATGTGGGTCCTGGGAATAGAACTAAGGTCCTCTAGAAGAGTAGCCAGTGCTCTTAACCACTGGACCATCACAGTCCCACAACTATAATTTTGCTATTGTTTCCTATTGTTTTAAACATATAAACCACTTTCATAATATTGCCTTGATCAGTGGTTTTAACCTGGAGGTAATTTTGTCCCTCAAGGAATACTCGGCAATGTCTGATTGTCATATCAAGGGCATCCTGTGAGTTCAGGCACGGGGTGTGGCTGAACATCCTACAATGGCAGAGTGCAGCTTCCCCAGCAAGGGGTCACCCAGTCCCAAACATCACTGGTACCTCGGTGGGCGCACTAGGTCTATTTGGACATACACATGTATAAACAGCAGGAAGCTGGTCCCACTGCCTAGCATGGGGCAGGTGCTTCTTTGCATGTCTCCTGAGCAGAAAATGGGGTGAGTCTCCATGTTACTCCAGTAGGAGCCTGGGTGGGGCAGGGAGGGAGGGCAGATTCTCTTGAAGATGAGAAAGCTGAGGCTCAGCTTAGTAACAGACAATGTAGGGCTCTCCCAGGGCCTCTGCGCCCTCATGTGACCTGGTATCAACACTTTCCTCCATTTGGGAAAGCATCCCTAAGGTCACTTTGTGCTTCCTGGCTCTTTCAGGCTCAGCCACCTGGAAGAATTGAGAAATCCATCTTCAAATTCTCTCTATGGCCTAAGGAGGCCACGTTTGCACTGACTTAGAGAGGTGACATTGTCGGTCCTTCAAGGATGGGGACGGGACGGGAAGGAGCAGCTAGGGTGGACCAGCTGAGAGCTTCTCCACACTCAGAAAGGCTGCAGGATGGCTGGAAGCTCGGGTGGGTCATGGAAGGGAACCTAGGGGCTGAAGTCTGAAAACAGCAGGTGCCAGGGGAAGCCACGGGGCAGGTTCTGGAGGACAGCTATCTGTTCCTATCCGCTGTGACTCTCCACACAGCGCCTTCTACAGAGGAGCAGGCTGGGAAAGTATCAATTGGGTTAAGGACTCGTGGGAGGGGAGGGCAGGCCAAGAGGACATGAAAGAGCTAGTCAAGCAGGGAGTCAGTTTCCAAGGTGTTTGAGAGGGTGCCTTGGCACCCCACACATCCCAGGGCTAGCTGGACAGGAGGGTGGGCTGTGCAGCGTTGCTTTAGCTGGACCTGAAATTTTGGGTATCACCAGAACCACCCACAGGGCCACAACTCCTGGGTCTTTATGTTTGAGTACCTGGTTGGAACTCTTGGAGAATCCCTGGCCTACAAGCATCCCCACTGTGCCAGGCTGCCCCGTCCTCCAGGGCTCTGTCACCAGTATGGTGTGTTAGGTATTCCAGCTTCTCCCAGTGCAGTGTGAAGGAGTCACTATGAAGAAGGCAAAGTCATGCCACCACTCCAGTTTTACTGAACGTGAAATTCCTTCCTTGCATCGGACGCAAAGGATTCTGGACCCATCACCTGCCTTAATTTCCTAATACCCCTCCTTGCCTCCGTTAATGTGGATGGTTGGAAGCAAACCCGGCTTAGAATTTATTGAGCGTGGAATGGCAGCTATTACGTGGACTTGAAGAGTACTTCACCTCACAGCTTAGACTTATGAGTGAGAAGGTTAGTTCCGCATCGTTTTGAAACTTTCTGCCGTGATATCCCAAGACGCAGATTTGATTTCCTGAAGGCAATCTGTTAGTGCTTCTGGAGTCTCAAACCAAACTGGTAGCTTGGCTTTGGCAACCAACAATGTACTTCTGGACGGCCACTTCTCACCCCGTTTAAAACTTCCTCTTCAAAGAAGCGTGACTTTGAATTCCCACCCATCTTGGCCCCACGGTCTGGTGCAGTAAAAGTCCAACTTACAGTCGACAAATGAAATACACGTTTTGGTAAGACACACATGGAGTCAATCCAGAGAGGAGAGGTGTGACTTTTACAGTTGCTTTTCTGACCATCCATTTCACAGCAGACCGGGCGGAGGCCACGTGGAGGGGCGCAGCCACATGCCCTGAAGTGTTCAGTCTTGTGTGACTCATTACCGAAAATAAAGGTGTTGGCCAAACGGTGCCCATTATTAGCACCCAATCAGGGCCTTGTTAGGAACGGCGCTCGCTGACTCCCACATGGAAGCGTTCTCCGGGCTTCAGGAAACTCCTGCATCTCCAGCGCTGACAATTCACCCTCTCTTTGATGTCGGTGGTAAGCGGTGATTCCAAGCATGTTCTGACTCTATCGCTGTCACTCCTCCTGGTTAGGAAGCAGGGCGGCTTGCCTGTGTTGTCTGGCCACTGCTGCCCGAACTGATGAACCCAGGGGCCTCAGGACCAGTCACCCAGTGAGCTTCCATTCTTGGTGGGATCTCGGCCTGAATGTCCTGCCAAGACACGTGACAAAGGCTGCTGTTCCTGACGAAAACAGCAGACATATGTCAGCCTGTTTTGGGCCAGGCACATATGATCTATAGAATCACATATAATCTTAAGAAGAGCCCCAGGGGGTCCTAAGAGCAGGAGGAACAGCTGTCCCTGCCCCTCGCCAGCTGCAGCACTCGAAGGAGAGTGGCCCCGCCCCAACATCCCCCCCAGCTATGATCTGCTGGAGCACGTGGAGGAACCTGACTGCAGACCCAAAGCTGAAGGATCTCCACAGCACAGGGCAACAGCAGGATGTCCAAGAGTCCTAGTGAGGACCCAGCATCGATAACGCAGTGGAAACCAGAGGCCTCGGACCAGACAAACGACTCTGCAAAGAACACTGGACACTTGCAAGTAAAGACACATGGACAAGGGGTTTACTGCGTGACGCACTGTGTCCCAACGCAGCTCCCATGAGATTTTATTTTTACTCTTAAATTCTGTTTTATTTGTGTGTGTGTGTGTGTGTGTGTGTGTGTGTGTGTGTGTGTGTGTATTTGTGTGTGTGTGTGTGTGTGTGAGTGCAGGGGTGGAGGGTAGATGCGAAGGGACAGGGAAATGAATGGGATCAAGACCCGTGATGTAAAAGACGTATAGAATAATTTTTTTTTAAAAAAAAAGGGGAAAAACAAAGAGTCCCTGGATGGTGCTATTATCCCTCTATTCTGAAGATGGGAAAACTTAAGGAGCAGAGACAATTTGAGATCATGTAGCCATGAGGCTGAGCCTGTGTCCTTAACTGCTGAGTTACCTGGTAGGCTTAAAAAAGTATTAAAGAATAACATAAACCCAATGCAGAAATTATATACCTTTTTAAAAAACTTATTATTTTGTGTGTGTACTTATGTGCACATCAGTGCAGTGCCCATAGAGGCCAAAACAGGGTGCTGGATAATTTGGAGCTGGAGTTACAGGTTGCTGTGAGCCTCCCAATGTGGGTGCTGGGAATCTTGACTGCTGAGCCCTCTCTCCAGTCCACACACACACACACACACACACACACACACACACACACACACGACTTCATGTCATAGATCAATTCTGCCTAATTTGAAACTTAAGAACCAAACGAGCCTGGGAATGCAGCTCAGTTGGCAGTCTGCTTACCCAGCATGCACAGAGCCCTGGTTGGGTCCTCAGCACCCCATAAACCAGCACTGAGGAGGTGTGGGTGGGAGAATCAGAAGTCAAGACCACTCAAGGCCTGGATGAGCTACACGAGACCGTGCCTCCCTGCACCACCAAAGGCCAAAAAGAACTAACGAAATATATAATCTTTGGGGGCTTTTCCAGTAATTAATTTTTGAGGTGACTGATATTACATGCAGTAGCAATTCATTTTCATCATCCTATGGTGTTCTTCTGTGATGACATATTATAATTTATAGTATTGTTAGTAGGTAGGGGTTCTGTAAAACCAGGGGCTATGACAATGCTGCTGGGGACACTGACCACCCCTCCACATGCATGCACACACATTGTCACACTTACACCCCCACACTCAGTCACACACCCCCACTCAATCACACCCACCACACTCTCACTGTTACACACAACACATTCTCTCTTACCCACATGCATACACATACACATCCCCCCCCCCCCCCCCCCCACATCATCTAGGAGTGAACTGTTCTGGCAACTGGGTTTGAATAGGTACTTCCCACATATCTACCTGTGCTTCCTGAACTGTTTCAAATGTCTTGAGGGGTACAAAGGACTGAGCGGTTTCCTCAGAATCCCCATGCCGAAGCCCTGTCGCTGTGCCGTATTCAGAGAGCAGCCCCTTTAAAGAACTAGTGATGTCAGATGAGTGGCATGCTAACCCAGCGGGACTGGTGTCCTGAGAAGTGGTGCCCAAGTGTGCTTTGAGTGTGCACCAAGGAGAAGCCACCCGGGGACTCATCAAGGTGTTGGCTGACAGGAACCTTCGTAACTAAGAAAATAATCCGTCATCTCAGCCACCCTGCTGTGGTACTCTGCCACAGCAGCCTGAGCTGTGGGATCCAGGGGACAGTGGAAAATCCCTGAGTCACTCAGCAAGCTTTCTCCCTGTGTGGGATGTCAGCCTGTCCGGTCGGGTACCTTGGCAACACCCGAGAGTGTCTCTGCAGCCCTTTGGCTCCGCTGAAGCATCCGTGAGGGTGAGTCTTGGTGAGACTTCCACCGCATCCCATGCCACTCCCACCCTTTAAGAGCCTTCAGGGGTAAAGTGCTTCATGGGCGGCCTGTAAGAAATCATCCATCCTTACTAAAAATAGGATCTAATTGGTAGCTTTTAAAGCAGAGGCTGAGAATAACTTTAAAAAAATAGACCTGAGTAGGACTGATGAACTGTGGCCTTTGGTGTAAGTGCTTGGGACAGAACGGGGGTGCTGGGCAAGTGATCTACCACGGAGCTACACCCCAGCTCTTGCTGTCTCTTTTCACTAAAGTTCTCAGACAAACAGCTACTCAAGTGTGCCCTCTGCTCGTTTTGAAACGACCCAGCTGCTCTCCTTTGACTGACGTCAGTTTAGACCCAATGCCTTCTCAGTGCTGCGAACTCGGGGCACTGTGATTTCCTCCACCAGACAGGCAGCGACTCCCCAGGTGATCACACCTCTCACCTGCGGGAAACAGAAGCTCTCAGTGGCATCCGAACGTCTGAAACACACCACTTCGGGTGAATCGTGGATGAAGACAAACAGGCCCGGGGTTTTGGGGCTCTTACCATCCCCTTGTGGTGGTGTGGTCTAGGGAGCCACTTGGCTACTCTGCCCCAGTTTCTTTAGCTGTAATAGGGAGCTAATCACCCTGAAAAGTGCTTCAAGCTTGTGAGCATGGGTCGGTGTGCATGGGTGTTCCTGCAACACTGATGAGGTGAGTTCTGTCTGCTCACAGACTGGACTCTTTCTGTACGCTGTGTTCATCAAGAAGCATATTCTGCTCCTTCTACCCCCAATCCAGTGCATCCATCCATCGTACTGAGCGCTGAGTGACGTGTCCTGGTGCCAGTACCCAAAACACCGCCTACTCCTTCCAAAGGACCTGAGTGTTCAGTGACAAGATGGCCCGGCACTGCGGGGTTATCAACCTTGATGGAGTTGGTGGAATCAAGATCACCGCAGAAAAAAAAATCCCTCTGACGGACCAAGGAAGCACACAACCCAAGTACAGTGATGTGGAGGGGCCATCAATATGGAGAAAGGGTGACAAAGCAGGGAACAGCCGACTTTCAGGGAACATGTGGTGCCTCCTCTGACTTCACACACACTGAAGGAACGCTGCACGCTCACAGCCTCCTCTGCTTGGACTGAGCAGTTGTTCCGACTTCCACGTCTTTATTGTGAGGAACACAAGATGGGTGAGTCTTCAGGTCAGTGCCTAGTGTGGCCCCTTGGGCCACCTGCCGTAGCCTGGGGTGAGCGGTGGTCTGAAAAGTCCTGGGGCCCCTCAGCCTCTTTCTCACACTGGAGTCTGACCTCTACCAGTGCACACACCTGTCAGTATTCTCAGGAGCGCTTCACTGTGGCATGACGCCGAGAACAGAGCCTGGACCATTCATTACTCAACGCTTCTTGGACTCTTTTATTTTTTAAAATAAATAATCCTTAGTACAAATATTTATTGGGCTTCGGGGTACAACAGTTGAGAGACTGGACAATTAACATCCTGGTAGGAACGGAAGGGACAGGGATGACCACGTACGTGTCCACACACTGTACCCAGGTATTTTGGAGGTTCAAAATAACTGCCATCTGGTATTTAAGGAAGGACATTCTTACAAGGTGGGCTGCACTGATCACATCCCACCAAGACTCAAGCCTCTCTGCCCTTCTACGCCCCAGAGAGCCCATGTGTCACCTGATACCCTCTGGGTGTCAGTTTACTTCTTCCAACAAATCTAACTATTCGCGCACGTGTGTGGGGGCCTGAGGTGGACACTGGCAGTCTCCCTCATCACTCTCCGCTTCAGTTCTTAAGCCAGGATCTGTCACTGAACCTGAAATGCCCTGACTGGCTACACTAGCTGCAAGCCCAGGACCTGCCTGGCTGCTCCCAACCCCACCTCCACAGCAGCGGACCTACACAGGTGCTAGGCGCATGTCCAGCTCTTACGTGGGTCGCTGGGGATGACCTCAGGGCTTCATGTTTGCGCCAACAGATACTTTACTGACAGCTAACTTCCTAGTTAGTTTACCTCCTGAACATCTGACGAGAAACCAGAGTTCTGTTAACCAGAAGATGTCATGGGGAATCGTAAGGAAGGTTTTTCTAAATCAGTACACTTTAAATACAACAACATAAATAAGCCAGATATGCTTGCTCATACCTGTAAATCCAGCACTTGTGAGAGACGGAGGCAGGAGGGTTGGGATGAGCTCAAACCCAGCCTGGACTACAGAGTGAGATTCTAACTCAAAGCAAAAGAAAATCAACAGCAGTGCATAAGCTCTCTGGCTTGTGCGCCCCTGTGAATCGGCACGAGGCTGCGGTCTGTGGGGCCGGCACCTCCCGTGACTCGAGGCTCTTGGTCAAGGCTGTCCAGTCAGCCTTTTGGAACTCAGAAGGCTGCTGCTCCTCCTCTCAATGAGGACAGAAGTCCTTCAGAGTCCTCTGCTCCGCGCAGTGCAGGCTGCTGGCCGTGCCCCTCAGTGACGGCACCCACCCTTACTCATTGTACTTGGCCAGTTTCAACCTGGGGATGATGTTCATGGACTGCAACTCCTGGAAGAGAAGCTTGCAGGCGTACGGGATGCGGAGCGAGGACACATGGCACGACGACTTGCAGTAGTGGCACCTGAAACCCAAGTCAGTATGCGTCAGAGGGGCGGCAACTAAGGCCTGCACACAGCACGCTACGCCCCTCTCCCTGAGCAGCCTATCCCTGTCAGACACGTACTGATGGCTCAGAAAGTTAGCGGGACATCTGTGGACTCAAAGTCAAGAACGACACAAACCAACCTCTGCAGTTTACAAGTATGCAACTTGAGTCTCTTCAAAAGGGAATACACTTGCGTCACACTGTTTTGAAAGAATCCCAGAAACTGGAACCACCAGGAAGGGAGTCAGCTGTTTCACTGCTGGAGTTTTCAGCCGAATCCACCAATCCACATTGTTTGGGGGCATCTCTACCACACTGGTCTCTGAAACACACTCGCCAAACAAATTCAGCTCCTACCACTGAGGCACGTCAAGTCTGATGAAAAAGAAGCCTTTTAAATAGGAGAGCAGCAGTGACCTCAGGACTGGTCTATAGTCAGTATTTACAGTAAGCCGTCCCTTGCCAAAACCTGAGAAATGTTGTGTGTGTACATGCAAATATTTCCACTTGACCCCTGCAACAGTCTGCATCCCAGCCAACATGCTAGCCACACCATGTCAGATTCTTCGCCCTCTTCTGGTCTCACTCCTAATCTATGACTACAGAAGGTCCCTTGGGGAGGTCGTGAGTTGTCCTTCCAGGTTTTCCAGTAGAAAACTCAGAAGAGCGTCCACATCGAGGCTATTAACAAGACCACTGAGCTGGAGCTCAGAGAACATTCTAGGACATTTATACAGAAGAGTGTTACAGTCACTCAGTGTCACAGAAGACTCACAGTCACCGAAACAGGAGATGTTCAGGGTACACTGTAGAGTAAAATACTCCAGTTAGCCAGACAGTACCCAGGCTCCCTCAGATGGACTTCTAAGCCCCAAACACACCAAAAGTTTGAAAAGACTTCTAAGATGCAAAAGTAACGAGGGGACTGGAGAGACGGCTCAGTGGTTAAGAACACTGGTTGCTCTTCCAGAGGACATGTGTTTGAGTCCCAGCACCCACACGATGGCTCACAACCATCTGGAACTCCAGTCCCAGGGAATCTGACCTCCTCTTCTGGCCTCCACAGACTGCTAGCAGGGAAAGTACCCATACACACTAAAAGGAGAGAGAGAAGAAGCAAGGGATTAAGTAAATGCCTCTGCCATGAGACTAGACTTTCAGTGGGTGCTTCAGCTAGTCTGATGAGTCTGATCCCTAGGTCCCACGGGGGTAAAGAGAACCAAGACCAACAGACTGTCCTGCGACCTCTGTAAGTGCCCCATGGCATCTGCATGTTAATACATAAATACAAAAATTAAGAATAAATGTCAAAGAAAAATGTGTATATTTGGGTGGATGTGGTGGTACATTCCTACAGTCCTGTAAGTTCAGCACCTGGGAGGCAGAAGCAAGAGGATCGTAAGTTCAAGGCCAGCCTAGGCTGGAAGAGGTCTTTTCTTTTTTTTTAAAGGTTCCTATTTGGATCTTCCATTATCAGAATCTTGAGAGGGTTTACAACTTAAAAAGTCAGTAAAAACTGAAGAGTAAGGGCAATCAGCCATGCTCCAAGGGCACCGTCACTCAATTATACCAATTATACCAGCAGTCATCTCTAGGAGGCGGGGATGCCTGTACCCCTACTTTTAACTTTGAGCAAGGGCTATTTCTACAGCCAGCAAAATGCAACTGCTTGCTTTCGTGTGTGTGTGTGTGTGTGTGTGTGTGTGTGTGTGTGTGTGTTGTATTTAATCCTATTTTATTTGACAGAGGCTTGCTTCAGAACCTTGGTGTGTCCTTGAACCTGCCATGCAGACCAGGCTGGCTTCATACTTGTAGCGGATCCCATGCCACCTACTGGGTCCTGAGGTAAGTGTGCGACAGACATCATACTCTTTCCCCTGTTTAAACTTCAGAAAAGCAGAGCAAATACTGAGGATGAGAACTTACATGGTGATAGTGACCTGTGGGACAGAACCCCCCCCCCCCCCCGGGGGGGGGTGGTCCGGTGGGAGAAGGCTGCACCATCCCTGATGCTGACAGCAGAGACAGAGCGATGATAGAAACTTCAGCAACATAAAATCTCTTAAAAGACAGCCCAAAGACTTCTTTAAAGCATTAGAATCAAGACATATTTTTAATGTGCCTGGGTGGGTCTAAACTATTCAGGAATCATACCCATATACTACTTTAATTAAATTGGGGAAACAGGCTGAACTGGGGTAACTTCTTCCTGGTTTTCTATCCTGTATATTACATGGTGGCTCCAATTTTGGTTAATCTAGTTAAAATTTTCATATGTGCTGATTCTTAGCTGGAATAACCAATTAATCTTCTTAATATAATCATTCAAAACATTCCAATGTTCTTTATTTACACATACATATGTAAGCTAATTTACTCTATGGCTGAACAACTTGCAGAGATAGAAACCTGACCAAGAACAATAAAGTAAACTGATCTCTAGGACGAAGACAGCAAGAGGAGGAAGCTGTGGCTGCACACGAGGTGCATGCCCAGTGCAGCATCCTCCACGAGCTAATTACCTTAACAGGGCTCATTGGTGACTCCCGTCCGGGTCCTCTGAGAAACAACAGTCTTGCTGTAAACCTCCCATAGCAATGCCTTACGAATGTGCAAGTCACTCACGGGTCCTGCTCCAAGACACGGAACCCCTTAATTACCCAGCCTCCATTGTGTGGCTTATTAAAGGGCAAGTGTCTCCAACTAGCTGTGCTTCCTCCCTCCCATCAGCTGGGCGCACCAGACCAGGTAATGACAGGAAAAATGACAGCATCATTATGCTGCTCAGCCAGACAGCAGCTCATGAAGAGGCAGCCAGACTACAGAATGGGTTAGGATTTTCTTCTGTTGGCAACGGAGTGTAAGTAGGGCACTCAAATTAGACATACGGTGTCTTAAGGTCTCTGTGGCTGCAGATAAAGACCGCCAGACCACATGACCTGAACGCATGACCAGGGCTGCAATCAGATGAGCTTGACACTAGCCAGAAGCAAAGCAGCAAAGGAGGCAGAGGTGTAATGAGATAGCGCCGTCTGTCCAGCCTGATGCCAGCTGTACCCAAGCACCGAGCACAGAGACAAAGGCGTGGGCCTGGGGAACCCGCTTCACTGTTTCCTTTTTCTTTCAGAGGAGGGGAGAAATACAAGGAAGACGAAATGAGAACTCTTGTGCCAGACTGGAAGGTTTAAGGAGGGGGAACTCGGCTCAGGCCCCATCCTATGATGCTATTGCTCTCTGTCTCTCCACTCGTTATACAGCCCACACTATGCTCTATATGCATTTCAGAAGACAATAGACTTCCCAGGACTAAACAAACCTCATCTTGTTGACAGAAAAGGGTAGGCTTATTCTCATAAGAACATCACCAACTCTGTGACCTTAGGGAAAGAATGAAATTAAAAGTGGACACTTTTCCATTGTGTCTAAATTAACAGTTTCTTCATAAACAGGATTTACCTGCTGTGGAACAATCCTTTTCTACACTATGAATATATATTACTCTCATTGGTTAATAAAGAGCTGACCGGGCGGTAGCTGGGCAGGAAGTTAGGCAGGAAAGCCAGTCTGAGAATGATGGGACGAAGGAGGGTGGAGTCAGGGGAGACGCCAGCCAGCTGCCCAGGAAGCAAGACATGTTAAGAGGACAGGTAAAGCCACGAGCCATGTGACAATACACAGATTAATAGAAATGGTTAATTTAAAATGTAAGAGTTAGGTAGTAACAAGCCTGAGCTATCAGCCGAGCATTTATAAACTATTAAGTAAACGTGCCTCTGCCATGAGACCAAACTTTCAGAGAACCGAGGGGGAGGAGCCAGCACCAGCACGCCATGATCTAAGTTACACAGCAGGTTTTTGCTCATGAAGACGGAAAAGGTTACAGATGCACAGTGAGGACATATTCAGACAAAAAGAGCCTCTAAACGGGCCAGTGTGTTTAAAAATATGTGTAGGCTTGGGAGAGAAAAGAAAAAAGAGAATATATACAGTCTTAGATTAAAAAATATAGTTTTAAAATAATAAAGTCCTTAAAAAAGGAATAGAATAAAAAATCTAATAAGCTACATAAAGATGGAAAACAGAGAGTCTGGACTATGTATATTATTGTGTTGTCTTTAAATTTTTTGGCTGCTAAGAGGCCTTGGATTAAAGAAACTGCTATATTAAACCAACTTATATATTTTAAAATTATCTTGACTACAAAATTTAAATCAAAAGACATATTACTTTGGGGAAGAGGTTTCTTTTGTTTCTACAGGAAATGAGAGGCTCTGGATTCATTTCAGGTTCAGAAAAAATCAGGTTTGATTGAGGAAGACCCCACCCCCAGCCCCCTGAAAAATTTCCAATGGGAGTGGATGGCCCAGATGATCCAACATCTCAGAGTACCTCTGTTGCAGTTTCCTCTGAGTTCTAAATCCAGAACAGCTTCAAGGCGATTGGCTGAGATGATCCAGCCTCATAAAATACTCCAGTCAGGACTTAACAATAATCCTGAATTTTCTCAAGGGTCCCCCAAAGATTACCAGTGCCCTCAATTAGCAGGATGTAGTCTAGAGGACTATGCCCACATTCCCAAAAATAAATTATGAACGTTTGTCATCCTTTAGGGGGATTGGTTACAAGTTGTTATGGATAGTGGTCAGGAACAAAGCTAAACAAAGGAGATTAGATTCAGGGATCTTGTTCTGAAAAGAAAAAGGGGGGATATAGAAATGATAGGATAAAGGGTAGATAATTGAATCTACCTTTAAACCAAAAAAAAAAAAAAAACCCACCCAACTATTAATCTTACATATTTCACATTGGTATAGATTTTAGTTTATTGATACAAATTTAAAGTTAATTTTGTTATACTATATGTATTTTTCTACTTTTGTTTAAGGTATTGTGGTTATACAGCTCATTTAAAAGTATAATGCATAATTAAGGAATACAGATTAAAAACCATCTACAATATTCAATCTTATAGTCATATTAGGTATGTTTTCAAGGTTAAAGAGATATTTAGATAGATGGTCTTGAAACACTTTAAAGACCTACAGAATATGGCATTTAATATGTTTAATAACCTAAGGTCTTTCATGACAGTGAGACAGGTTTGCTCCTGGCAGCACCAGCCCACTTCAAAGAACATGACAGGCATCAAAGAAACTCCAAATGGAGTTTGCTCTCTTTGTGGCAAAAGCTAGCCATGTGGGCAGAGAAACTTGCCTCAGTTGTGACAGTTACTGACCAAACTGGACCAGCAGGACATAAAAGAAAGTGACTACCAAACTTTGCCAAGACATGGTAGGACAGTCCTTCAAAATTTCCTGCTTTGAGAAAAATCTGTCAGCTATACTAGGCCTGTGGGCCAAAGATAGATGCCCCAATGTTACAGAGGAACTTTAAGTGACTGTCTAGGCAGTGAAATGTCCCTGTCATTAAGGTAACATTTCACTCTTTTGGGGGTCTTTGACAGAGATGAAGACTAGATAGGCTAGTTACAGTTTTTCTTGGTTACGATAAAAGATAAATTAGATACAAAACTTTAGACTCACCAAGATAAGATAGATAATTATTTTCTCTAATTTTGCCAAATGCTAATGGTTTGGATATTGTTACTGTAATTTGTACTTAATCACTGATTTTGTTGTATATAGTTTTACTATATTAAGGTTAAAACCTTCCTTTTTAATTAGACAATAAGGGAGAAATGCTACAGAACAATCCTTTTCTACATTATGAATATGCATTACTCTCATTGGTTAATAAAAAGCAGACATGCCAGTAGCTAGGCAGGAAGTTAGGCAGGAAAGTCAAACTGAGAATGATGGGAAGAAGGAGGGCAGAGAGGGGAGACAAGGAAGCAAGACATGCTAGAGGACAGGTAAAGCTACGAGCCATGTGGCAATACACAGATTAATAGAAATGGGTTAATTTAAATGTAAGAGTTAGCTAGTAACAAGCCTGAGCTATTGGCCGGGCATTTATAATTCATATTTGGCTTCTGAATGGGCAGGAGAGAAACATCTGACTACACTCATCAATTCATCTACACTGCAATCATAAAATAATCTCTTAAAAGGTTTGTTACAAAGCTAGCAAGTATATACTGTGCTCTAAGAAGTCCCTTTGCTCTTTAAAAAAAGACAAAAAACAAAACATCTTTTCTATTTATCTACTGTTTGTTTGTTCGTTCATGTGTATGACTGTGTGTGTCTGTGTATGTCAGAGGACAACAGGTGAGATTCTACTCTTTCCCACGCGGTCCTGGGGCTGGAACTCAGGTCATCAGGTTTGCGTGCACCTTTACTTTTTTTTTTCTCTTTCGTTTTGTTTTTTTGAGACATGGTTTCTCTGTGTAGCCTTAGCTATTCTAGAACTAGCTCTGTAGCCCAGGTTGGCCTCGAACTCACAGAGATCCACCTGCCTGTGCCTCCCGAGTGCTGGGATTAAAGGCGTGCGCCACCGTCGCTTGGCTGCACCTTTACTTTCTAAGCATCTTGCAGGCCTGGCCTTTTGCTGATTCCTGACCTGCCTGATCTAACCAAGAAGTGGCAGCTTATAAAGGCAGCAGGGTAAGACTGTTTGGAGAGAGGAGAAGGTGACCATGCGTTCCTCACACTCCAGCAATGACTGGAGTTTCTCACTTAGCTTCACACTGAGAAAGCGGAGCTCTGGGTAGGGCCGATGAGGTGGGTAGGGGATCATGGCTATTCTCCATCTGTGGAATGTCTATCTTAGACACTGTGATAGATCAGAGGGACCACAGGCTCTGTCAGCGACACAGGGACTGCAGAGCTACAGACCGATACCCCTAAGCAGATCTTTTTGTCCTCTGGAGTAGAGTGGAGTGATTACAAACAAGAAAGGATCTCTGCAGCCCCAGCAGTTACATTTTTCATTAAGCATCACCAGGCGCAAACTGGAGAGCGCATCCGTGAGACAGACAGAATGCAGGGAGCAGCCGGCATGTCTCCTTCCTCCCGTTCTTCTGGACCCAGAGCTGCATCTGACACAGCACATACTGAATGCATGCTGGGTGAGCAACTGAGATAGAGACTGTCTGTGCAGCCTGGAGTGGACAGTCCAGGGCACTTGCCATGGGAAGGGGCACAGCACACATACCAGGTCTTTGCCCTAGCTTTGTTACTGTAAGATGTGGGGTAATTTGGCTTTGGGGTCTGAGATTAACAATATGGATCTTGATACAACTTCCCCTAAGGGTTTTGTTTGTTTGCTTGTCTGTTTTAAGTTGTAATTCTAGTTATGGATGGATGGTTGTAAGCTACCATATGGGCACTGGGACTGAACCCAGGTCCTGGACCAACAAGTGCTGAACCATCTCTTCAGCCCCTGCAATAATATTAAAATTAGGAGAAAATCTGTCCTACTTAGGAGCTTAAACTACAGCAGTATAAATATAGCATTAAAGGCACAACATACAAACACCTACTCATGGGGATGTTTGAACAAGTGAGGGCACACACATGATCACAGGCAAAGACTGCAGAGTATGTTGAGTCTGGTCATGGATAGTTCTTGGGCCATTACCTAGGCCAAGGGATGTGGTCTGAGAGATGTGGTATCTATCCACTTACCAGCCAGAATATCCCAGGAGTCCACACTGCCCACAGACGTCAACCTCAAAGGCATCACTTGAGATCATTAGTCTCTCCAGCAAAAGCATACTTGCTCCGTAGCCGATTAAACAATCACGTTCCATTTCTCCGAGACGCAAGCCACCATCACGAGATCGCCCTTCAGTGGGCTGCCTTTGTAGTAAATGAGCAGACACGCATTAGACATGGAAAATAGAGGCAGCGTCACACACTGACCAAAGCAAGGCTTTAGGGCAGGCTCTCCCGCATCCGAACCATATCAAACAGTGACCTGGAATTGCTCGGTCTCTGAAGAGCTTCCAGAGAGCAAGCTAGTGGCTATCACTATGAAAAAAACATAATTATATAGTCCTTATCTTACAATATACTACTATATCCATAATATAACAATACATTGTTTACACAACCCCCAATCCTAATGTTAGCGTTCATTACTCTCACATCATGGTCACTGCTATTAGGCTAGCACAGTATTCAAATCGGAGAGCAATGTCTTTGAGTATTTTCAGAGACGCCTTAGTTCTCTGTTACTTAGAGAAAAAGAGACTCAGATGATGAAGAAACCTAGGTCTCCAGTAGCTCCTGCAAGGGCTCTATGCTGCTTAGCTTTTGTGAACTTGCTGGGAACCTAGACCCACTCAGGGAACAGGGAATGTCAAATGAAGAATTGCCTCCATCAGATTAGCCTGTGCGCATGTCCGTGGACCTTTTTTTTTTTTTTTTTAAATTGCTGATTGATGTGGGAGAGCCCAGCCTGCATGGACAGTGCCATCCCTGGGCAGGTGGGAAACTGAGCACCCAGGGGAAGCAAGCCAGTAAGCAGTGTTCCCCTGTGCTCTCTGCAGTTCCTGCCTTGGCTCTCCTGGGGATGACTGTAACCTGTAAGGCAAATAAACCTTTCCTCCCCAAGTTGGTTCTAGTCAGTGTTTTATAGCTACAGCAGAAAGCAAACTAGAAGAGGCCCCACAGCCTGCTACTTCCTCGAATGGACTCCCCATGACACAGTGAACACAGTGCCTCCCAACATATGCTGAAATGTTCATGTTGCTTGTTGTGATCGTGAGAAATCAAATGAAGAGCAGATTATTTGAAAGAAAAAGCTACAAATGAAAAGCTAACTAAAAGGTCTGGAGGAGCACTCTGTGGAGGAAACTTCACCATGAACACAACCTTCCCCATTTTTATCCGCTGGCAGATGCACTATGGACAGGCCCTCTCTCCACTCGAGATCGCTGGACAGGTGATGGTGGTTACCTACATATGGACGGTCTCCATGCTTGCATTTCATCTACCTAAGATAACTGACTACAGACAATTGTCCCAGACAAGCTCCATGTTGAAAAGGGACATTATAACTGATCAGAAGGGACAACACCTGGCCCCAGGGGTCTCACTGCTCAGGCAATAACTACCTAGAGAATCTTAGCTCTTCTTCCCTTTTTGTCTTTAAAAACATTTAAAAAAGATTATTCTATCTTATGTATGAGTGTTTTTACTGCATGTATGTACACCATGTGTGTGCCTGGTGCCTTCAGAGATCAAAAAAGGGTGTGGGATCCCCTAGAACTGGAGTATGGATGGTTGTGAACTACCATGTGAGTGCTGGGAATTGAATCCAGGTCCTCTACAAAAGTAACAAGTGCTCTTAACCACTGAGCCATCTCTCCAGACCCTTTCCAGCATTTTGAAGCACACACACACACACACACACACACACACACACACACACACACACACATTTATGATTTTAATAGGCACTGCATCTGCTCAAGTTATGCTCAAGATTGAGTTTGGCTTTCAAAAGCAAAGCCAAATGGTGGCTGCCCCATTTTCCTCCCGTTTATCCAGCATCATCAGTGAAATGAGGGGCCCAGACAGCCATCATACATCTGTCATGTGCCTGGTATTCGGTCCGTAGCACTATCACTCTGTGAAGCAGGTACTACCATCCGTGACGAGGACTTTGGGGAGATAGGATCTGGAGGCAGCCTTACCCATGGAGCATCTCACTTTCCTGTGATGCAATTTTATTTCCCCAATATCTTTTCTCTGCATGTTGAACCTATGGAAACAGACCCACATCTAGAGAAGGCTGTTCACCACAATGCTGACAACATGTTCTGAGCTGACTGGCCTGTGGCTCTGCCGATCTTCCCTCCTGGAGTGACAAAATGTTTACCTTCTTTTAGGTCTTACAGGAGCTTACAGCTGGGAGACTTTGGAATTTTAAAGAAACTGAATTTTTAAAGACCATGGAACTTTTAAAAGTTGGGATGTTTTATATTGTGATATTAATATTAATATGACATCCTTGGGACAGATGAGAAAGGAAAAGTTATAGTTGAAGTTCACAAGGGATCAATTGTGCTGGCTACCTTTTTGTTTGTTTTTTTCCAACATGACATATGCTACAGTCTTCTGAGAGGAAAGACCTCAATTGACAAAATGCCTCCTTAAGACTGGCCTGTAGGCAAGCTTGTTGGACATTTTCTTGATTAATGAATGATGCGGGAGGGCCCTGCTCACTGTGGGTGGTGCCGTTCCTAGGCAGGTAGTCCTGAGTGGTGCAAGAGATTAGGCTGAGCAAGCTATGAGGAGCAAGATAGTAAGCAGCTCTACGGTCTCAGCTTCAGTTCCTGCCTCGAATTCCTGTCCGGGCTCCTGTCAGTGATGAAGTGCTGCCTGAGAGTCATGAGAATTCTCTCCTCCTCAAGTTGGCTTTGGTCATGGTGTTTTTAATCACTGCAATAGAAAGGGACTCAGACAATGTGTCTAACACACCCACATGTGGATATCTTAAGGGAAACAGGAGTTTTGCTGGGACTGTTTATCCCACAGTGTATAACGAACGACTTGACTGCAGCATCGGCTTCTGTCCCTCAGGGCTTCTCTTACCTGGTGAGCACGGCACGTGGTCCCCGGGCCCGGGCGTGCATCTTATCCAGCACCATGTGCTTCAGCTTCTGATAGTACACGGGTCCAAAGTAGATGTACGCTTCTAAGGGCTCACTGAAAGGAAGTCAGCACTGGGGGTTAAGAAACAGTCTGGATAACCCAACAGACAGCCTTCCTATGCCTCAGCACCAGGAGGTCCTTACTCTTTTCTCAGAGACTTAGGACAACTGTGAGGCTGACCCTCAGTCTAGAGTGGATGAAAAGGCTAGACCAAACCCACAGACGCACTAGCACTGTGTGAGCAGATAATGCCCTCCCGTGAAATGAGCTGTCAACAGGATGGCCCTCTTCATCACCACCTGTTTCTTCAGGACATCGTTTCTTGGTGTGTTAGTTCCTGGCTGATCTTGCTTCTACTCTCATCCCTAGACAACCGGTCTACCAGAACAATCCAGGGAGTGTCCTCCTAAAGTGGAAATCACAGCAGGTCATTCTGCTTTAAAATTCCCAATGCTTTCTTTTCTGATATTCCACGTTGCCAAAATTGTACATGGCTATCATGGCAAACATACTACCCTTTGGCCTCAGACCACCGCCCTCAATATGTGCTAACAATGGTCTTCTGCCAGGTATATGCATGTGCCTGTCAACAGTGATTCCTTAGAGGAACCTTCTGGAACATCTTTTCTTTCTTTTTGTTTTGAGACAAGGTCTCACCACATGGCTTAAGCGGCCCTGGGACTTGCTACTTAGCCTAGGCTGGTGTCAAACTTACACTCTTTTGGTGCCCCCTCCTATGTGCTAGGATTCCAGGTGTGAACCTTCTGAGAGGAGTCCTCCTCCCTTACTCTCCACCTCTTCCCTCACCTGTAGTGCATGCAGCACCTCTGTGTGGTAATCATTGTTTGTCTCTGTTTACTGTCTGTCCTTCCAAAGAAGGCAGTTCTTGTCTCCTTTGCCACAGTGGCTCCAGTATCTGTACTGCCTGGCATACACCTAGTGCTCAATAAATGTTTGTACATAACTTATTCCATTAGTGAATAACTATAGAAAGAATCTCAAAAGTAAGTGAGTATGTAAGTGCTCTGACAGGGGAAAAAGTCTTATCTGAAGCAAACAGCCAGGAAATGAAAGCCTTCCAAAAAGCCTTCAAAAATCTTTTGCCTTCTTCAAGCGTACTTCCTCAAAGGGAGGCAAGTACTCTCCAGTACTTTTTAGTCCATCACCATACCAGACAGGCTGAGAGCACTGTCTCATTTTTGAAGATGCAGAAGCAGGCCCAGTGAGCCTGAGGAGGTTAGGTAAGAACTAGAGAGTGGTGTGACCAGAAATCAAACCCGGTGCTCTCTCTGCCTGCCTGTCACACCGGCCTATCTGAAAAACAAGTTCACTGTGAGCAAAGCATGCTGTCAAGTGGGAAGAGCAAAGGAAGCCACACACTACAGAAAAGCAGCTGCCGACTTTGGCCCAGATTGCCTGGTCCAATTCCAAAGTGCCAGTGTACGAGCAAAGGCTACTGAAGTTACTGGGCCACTCCATGAGTTTCAGCACAATGGGACCCCAGGAAGTCACAGTGGAGAGGAAGGCATGGGAACAAGGGCTTTGCGAGACCCTGCTCTTGTTCCAGTCTCTCCTAGACGCCCCACAACCTTTCCAATTCAGTTTCCTTGTATCAAGGTGGTCAGCCAAGGGTCTTTCCAGTTCTAGTAAACGACTCCGGTTGGTTCTCAGCGATAACTCATGGCAGAATGTATGGACATCTGTCATCCAGTGCTCGTCCACATCAACAGAGTAAAGCCACATGCAACTCCTACTTCTAGCTAAGATCAGGAACATGGGTGAGAGCTGGGAGGACATTTGCTGGTCCTGGGGGGATCTGAACAGGCTCAACAGTGCTCCTCAAGCTCTGGCATGAAGGGGAATGGCAAGGAAATGAAAAGTCCACATGGTGTCAAGGGAAGCATGTAGACTACAGCCATCCACAGCACACAGCTGTAGCTTACGCCAACCTTTCAGTGCAGTTATATTTAGGAAGCTGCACTGAACGGGTCCAATGGTTTTGTACAATCTCTGGACAATATTATTTCTGAGTAGAAATGAAGGTGATAGGTTTAGCAATGATTGTGTTTTTTGAAAAGGATCCCTAACTATTTAACTAAACCATAGTTAAGTGAAGCAGACTGTTAAATTTTTTCTAAAATGAGATTTTGTTTTTCTAACATCTCAAGAATGATTTACCCAAAGAAATCTGTATAGTTACCATCTGGACAAGTCATTTTAAAAAGCACTCCGTATCTGCAGCAGAAATGGATTGGGGCACTTCCATCACTTCTAGAGCGTTTTTTGGGCATTGCAGTTAAGCAGCATGCTCTCCCTCACACATGCTTCAGCTGAGCTGCACCCATGTTCAGGTGGGTTACAACCCAAGGGTAGCTACAGAGACTCCCTGACTCCCTGACTCACTCACTCACTCACTGTGTGTCCCTGCAGGAGAACATGACCCAGAGGTCACTACAGAGACTCACTCACTCGCTCACTCACTGTGTGTCCCTGCAGGAGTGCATGACCCAGGGGTCACTACAGAGACTCACTCGCTCACTCGCTCGCTCACTCACTCACTCGCTAGCTCACTGTGTGTCCCTGCAGGAGTCACGTGCACTGGTTTAGAAGCCCTTGGGTCTCACACTTGGGTCCCGTGGAGCAGCAGCTAGTGCTGTCTACTGCCGAATCATCCCTGGGGCCCCTGGCCTAGGTTTTTTTCTGCTACCCAGCCTCATCTCAGCTGGACAGCTGCCTCTTTATGGACGGACTATCAGCTGGGCTGGCACCTACCAGTTCTCGGGATTTACTCGCAAGTGTACTTTCCTTGTACCATGTTCTCTAAACAGCAGGACAGCTTCCGTCCCTCCACATCTTACCCACCCTCTCACTGTTCCCTTGTCTTCATGTGCTGAGAGCGAGTTCTTCTTGTCAGCATTTTCCCACCCAGCAGGCATTGCTGGAGCACCTGTGCTAGGTTCCGGAGACAGAGTAACAGAGCCAGCCTGCTCTCCCAGCTGGGTGAAGGCCAACAGCACCATGGACATGTCCGGTAGTGATGACTGCCATGGTGTCCCAGCCGGGTGACAGACAACAGCACCATGGACATGTCCGGTAGTGATGACTGGCATGGTGTCCCAGCCGGGTGACGGACAACAGCACCATGGACATGTCCGGTAGTGATGACTGGCATGGTGTCCCAGCCGGGTGACAGACAACAGCACCATGGACATGTCCGGTAGTGATGACTGGCATGGTGTCCCAGCCGGGTGACGGACAACAGCACCATGGACATGTCTGGTAACGATGACTGGAGAGCAGTGAGGCAGGAAATGGCAGTACTAGGTTGGGTTTTCATTGCGTAATCAGTGGGCAGAGGGTGAGAGACCCAGGCGTGGAGTGCTTGGTAAGCGCATGCACAAGGCTCGGGGTTCAATGTTCAGCACCACAGAACAAAACCAAAATCCTCAAAGCCAAAGCAAAGTAGATAATAATCTGTGTAAACAACCAAACAACCTGCCTCCACCAGGCAGTCACTGAGGCCTGCCACTGATCCATGTCTAATAACGATCCCGTCAAAGCCTGGCACACACACAGGAGGTGTTTAACACAACCGTACTGGTGTGAGTACTGGCCCCAGGCTGGGGGACAAGCCCGCATCCTCTGCAGTCAATGTGCTCCACAGAAGCAGCACAGAAACCCGGCCTGGTTGAACAGAGTGACCGTCTTACCAACACAAGTCGTCCTCAATGACCTTTGCTTTCCTTTCGTTTTTTCGAGTCAAGGTTTCTCTGTGTAGCCCTGGATGTCCTGGAACTAGCTCTGTAGACCAGGCTGGCCTCAAACTCAGAGATCCGCCTGCCTCTGCCTCCCGAGTGCTGGGATTAAAGGTGTGCGCCACCACTGCCCAGCACAACGACCCGTTCCTTACACCTTTTCTTGTACCAGGCAGGTTTCCTAAACAGTGAAGCTTCATTGCTGCAGACTAGGGAGTCCTGGAATTTCACACCTTACAGTACACTTTTCCGGCCTCCTCTCTTTCTAGTGGTGGACGTACACTCACCCTGTGATGCCTGAGGTGACATAGTCCTTCCCCAGGTAGTTATAGCCATGGCGAACGAGGTCCTCACACACGTCCTTTACTTTACTCCCTCCGAAGGCCGTGCCATAGTGGAACTTGCCGTCTAACACACCGGCCTTGCCAGCCAGCAACTCAATTAGCTTTCCGACCTGTGGGGTGAGCGGGGGACAAACCGTGAGTGTCTCCCTGTGGCGTGGGCAGGTAGCTTCAACCCCACAATTACCAAGAGGGATACATTACTAACACCGGCACTCACTGGTACCTTGCTGAGGAACCCTGGCCTAGGTGACTAACATCCCTATGGTTTTCCCTAGTTTTCAGATAAGGAAACTCAAGCATGAGCTAAGCACTGTGGCTGAGGACACGTGACCTGTGACAGAACTACAGATGACAGGCAGTGACCGCTCAAAGAGGCATCTAGCATGCTTACACACAGTGTTCTGCAGGGCCCCAGAGGAGAGTAAGAGGGGCCAGGAGTCCATCTATCTGTCAGGGGACTGCTCACTGTAACTAAACTAACAGCCTGCTTCCTTCCTTCAGAGCACACCTCTGAAAAGCCCACAGGTAACTGACCGTCATTCTCGATGGGAAGCCGTGCGGGTTCATTATGATGTCGGGACAGATACCAGAGTCGCAGAACGGCATGTCCTCCTGGGGGACGATCAGGCCACAAACACCTGGGGAAAGAAGGTTTTATAGCACGTGAGGCAGACGGGCAGGAGGGAAGCATAGAGTCCTTAATTGGGATCTTCCCGCTGCCATCTCCATCCCCACTCTTATAAACCCTCCCCACTGTCTCCATTAAGAGTAACAAAAGCAATTTCCAACAACCCTGGTAGCCAAGCAGTTCAAAGGTGACTCTCCTTGCAGAAAAGCATTGCAGCCTGTGGACTGGCCTGCTGGCAGGACACACAATGTGCCGTCAGGCTGCTTGCCCACCTTCCCTGAGGACCACGAAGCCCGAAGTACAGTCTCAGGCCTGCTCGTACCCGGAAGCCTAGCAATGAGCAGTCTCTGCTCCTTGTCAGCTAGGCTGTGGGCTGCTGGTTCTACACCCAAACCCCAGGAATCCAAATTCTCTGACCACCAAAGAATGGCTGAATAAGACTGAATATGTAAACTGGTATTAAAAACCTATGACCAGAAACCCTTGTGCTGGGGCTGGAGAGATGGCTCAGCGATGAAGAGCCCTGGCTGCTCTCCCCAGCATCTGTACGCAGCTCACAACTGTCTGTAACTCCAGTTCCGGGGACTCTGACACCCACACATGCAGGCAAATACCAGATGCACATACAATAAAAACAAATCATCGAAAAGAAAAGAAATCCGTGTGCACGGCTGACATGCTAACAGGTGCACTCTGGCTGCGGAGCTGGCTGGCTGGCCTACCTTGCCAGAGCTTCCCTGGCTGAGCTTAACCTGCCTTAAGGAATTTTAATTCCTATAGCTTACAGCACATTAGAAAAGTGATCTTTGATTGAACTTGTAAAGACCAACAAGAAAAGTAAGAGCCAAATCATTCTCAGAGCAAAAGGCTAGAATTAGACACGGAATTCTAAGAATGAAAGCAGAGCACACACGGCAGCCCACCAGCTCTGCACTCCACTGACAGTCTCTCAAGGTTGCAGGAAATCAGGGCACACGGCAGCCCACCAGCTCTGCACTCCACTGACAGTCTCTCAAGGTTGCAGGAAATCAGGGCACACGGCAGCCCACCAGCTCTGCACTCCACTGACAGTCTTTCAAGGTTGCAGGAAATCAGGGCACACGGCAGCCCACCAGCTCTGCACTCCACTGACAGTCTCTCAAGGTTGCAGGGCACACGGCAGCCCACCAGCTCTGCACTCCACTGACAGTCTTTCAAGGTTGCAGGAAATCAGGGCACACGGCAGCCCACCAGCTCTGCACTCCACTGACAGTCTCTCAAGGTTGCAGGAAATCAGGGCACACGGCAGCCCACCAGCTCTGCACTCCACTGACAGTCTCTCAAGGTTGCAGGGCACACGGCAGCCCACCAGCTCTGCACTCCACTGACAGTCTCTCAAGGTTGCAGGGCACACGGCAGCCCACCAGCTCTGCACTCCACTGACAGTCTCTCAAGGTTGCAGGGCACACGGCAGCCCACCAGCTCTGCACTCCACTGACAGTCTCTCAAGGTTGCAGGGCACACGGCAGCCCACCAGCTCTGCACTCCACTGACAGTCTCTCAAGGTTGCAGGGCACACGGCAGCCCACCAGCTCTGCACTCCACTGACAGTCTCTCAAGGTTGCAGGAAATCAGGGCACACGGCAGCCCACCAGCTCTGCACTCCACTGACAGTCTCTCAAGGATGCAGACCTGAGTATTCCTTGGCAGCTTCTAACCTTGGAGAGATTTTGCTGCTAAACAGTTTTTTAATCCTTCTGATTTGCTTTTCCTGGGACGATGAGTAGGGACAGAATTTAGGTGCTCAATCACACTTTCTATAAGAACTACAAGACCTGGGGGCTGCAGAGATGGCTCAGCAGTTAAGAGCACTGGCTGCTCTTCCAGGGGACCTAGGTTCAGTTCCCAGCAACCACATGGCAGCTCACACATGTCTGTACACAGACATACATGGAGGCAAAATACCAGTGAACATAAAAAAGTTAAAAAAAAAAAAAAAAGAGCTGGAGGAGTTGTACACAACAGCAGTGAATAAGGAAACAAACACTCCTGACTGTGGTAATAAGACAGACCTCCTTTCTCCGACGTCAGGACCTACTGACAAAAACCTAAGTTTTCCACTCCAGTTTGTACTCTATATAACTCAAGCCACTTATTTTTTTTTTTTAATTTATTATTATTGCACTGTCGGTGCTAAAACCTAAGGCATGATAAGCAAGCACCGAGCTGCAGCCCCAGAACCCCAAACTACTTTAAAACCGAACCTTTATGAGCTGTGCATGATGAAGAGCAGAAGCTCGGAGGAGAGGGATCCTCCTGTATCTAGAATTGTGCTGACACTCTGCTTTCGAGGGGCTGCCAGCAAGACTGCAATTCGGCTTGTGGAGTCAGATTCTAGAACATACAGGCCCTCTGAGAGCTATCTTGGTTGAGAAGGTTTTATCATATCATGAATGCTTTTCTGTATGAGTAACAGCAACTGTTATTTGGTATGCTGTAGTTCAAACCCAGCTATGTGCTAAAATTTATGTCAAGCAAAGTATGTGACTTTTTCCTTCCCTCCTAAAACACATCTCCATACTGAAATTATCTGACAAAACCCTAGAGCTACTGGAAAATCTCCTTTGAAGGACATCAGATTGTGAACTAGGCACCCTAACAACACCACCGTGAAGCCATGAGCCAAGTGTTGAGCACGGAAATTCCTACAAGGGCAGGAATGCTGCTGAGAGTCAGCGTCCAGTGATACCCTCCAACACAAATCCAAAGGAAAAATGCAGGACCCTTTCTGCCAGAACTCACAAGGATGCTGGGGTCGGCTTGGGAGAAGCCGCCTGCCGCCCACCTCCAAAGCACCAGGAGAAGGTGGGAGGGAGGGACAGGTGGTCCAGAACAGATGAAGCAGTGTGACAGGCAGGCTGAGACTTGGGAGGGTAGGAAGGGAGAAGACTTGCACTTTATCTTTGGTTTTAGTTGACATGTTTAACTGAGCCAGTTCAATCAACCTCATTATGCTAGATGAAACGCCCATTCCTAAAATCAGAATCTAATAATTTTCCTCCAAGCCTGATTAATCTTCACTGCAGAACGTCCTTTTGGGACGTTCTTTCCTTATCTGCCATTTCCTGACACTTGTGGAAGAAAGCACACATGAGTAGCTTTTTTTCACTCCATCCTGTAGATCTGCTTTGGCTGTATCTGAACCAAGGGCACCTGTAAGCCAAAAATTAAATCTTCGCTAACTTAAAATTACTCGAGTCCCTGAAACCCTTTTATATGCCAAGACGGTTCCCATAGCAGACAGCCTGTGTTGTTTGTTTTGTGTGAAAGTGAATGATAAAAGACCCATGAAATCGACACAGAAAGCCAGAACAGCGGAGAGAGGCGAGGGCTCTCCATCACGGCGGCTTCTACCCTCTGCTGACTCGCAGAACAATGGGAGCCACACATCCAACTGCAGATCCAACACAGCTGTGCGTTTCATTAGACGAGAGCACTAGTACCACAAGTAAATAATTAACTTATTCTGCTCTGCTGACCGTGCTTATGAGACCAGTCAGAGCTGACGGATTGTAATACGCGGGAGCACAAAGGGGCCATAATGAGCTTAGAAGTTAAAACAAAATATTTAGACAGAATTTGAGGATCTTGAATCTCCAATTAGACAGATGATTTTTTAAGTTTGCATTTTACTGAGTCCACCAGGGGTAAAGAACATTCTCCATCTTAGAAACACACGTTCCCCCTTTCTCTTTCCTTCCGTATTTCTCTGGTTCAGAAGTATCAGATCTTCAACACACTGGGAAGGTTTCTTTTCTTTTCTTCTTCCAAAGGAACATTAAAAGTGTGTTTCATGGCATAAAGTCCACGCCAGTACTAAGAACTTTTCAAAGTTGTGGCCACTTCCCTTGAACACTGGCTTAAAATGCAAATGATGTGCAGTGTGCTTGAGTATACTGACCCGCCCCCCCCCCTCCTTGGAAAGAGATGGACTGCAAATAAAGCATGGCTAATGGGAGCTGTTGGTAAACGATTACTGATTCATACCTTAAAAGCTTACACAGCATTTCAGATTTTAAAATAAAATTTCATCCCCGGCTCATGCCGATGTCTCAACTCCATTGTTTACAGCACAGCCTCCTGGTAGCAAAATGCAAATACATTTTGCTCAGGAACTTTGATGCACTCACTGGGGGCAACTGGGAATCAGGCCACAGACTGTATCACAGGACTCTTAGCAAACACGAATCAATGAAGAAACAGAAGCTGGGAAAGTTAAGAGCGGATGCCCTGCCAAGAGGATATTACTCCATCAGCACCGACGCAGGCGTAAGGAACTCACTGAGGCCAGGGAAGCTACAACTGGGTGCTGCCCTCTCAGAGCACCCACACACTGCCAGGCTCCTGTACCAAGTTGCCATCTTTATTTCTATAGCTTCACAGAGCAACCCAGAAATCATGTAAGAATGGGTTTGTCCAGAGGAAGTCCAGTCAGCATTATAAATCATTTGGTTTTCTTAAAATGTATTTCTAATGATTCATATTAATAGCAACTGACCTATTAGTTTTAATGGATCTGTGTGATGGAATACTTTAAATTAAATAGATAAGAGTAATATATCAGAAAAAAAATTCCAGGACTATTTCCCAGGTGACTTCACCATGGAGGGCCGACTAGCATACGGTTTCTACTGGTTGTCAACTTAGTATTACTAAGTACAGACTGTGACAAGCACTGTAAGGAGGAGAGGACACGACTCCAGACAGGCAGATGCAGCTGGCCTAGATCAATCCAGGTCGTGCCCTCACCTCCTTACGCGACCGATGCCAGGTTCATGACCCCCCAGAGTTTATCTCTCCTCGGACCTCAGTCCAGTGCGGGGAAGACAAGGAGTCAGGTGACCTTAATCTGATGCTCTTCTGTTTAACAGGCACTATCTGGGCGTTGGTGTTTGGTTGGAGAAGGAGCAGTGATGAGCCTTGGTAGTTTAGTCTTTATATTGGGAATAATTAGCACCTCCTTCATCAGGCAATTGTGTTGAGAAGAACCAATGAGCTAATGTTTGGGAGCAACTTTATGATCCTTAGAGAAAAGACTCAATCTAAACACAAGGACTTATTATTATATAAGAAACCTAATTGCTCTCAGCAGGAAGTACTAGAGGAGATAAACTCAGTGGACAGCCCACCAGGACCAGTTGCCCCGCCTCTGGCAGAGGAGGTTGGAACCTGCACCCTTCAGTCTGCTGTTCTGGCCATTCCACATTAGCCAGACGCTGCCTTCTCACTCCCAGAGCCACGCAGGGCCAGGGCAGGAGTGTCCAGTGGAAAGTGCTGACTGCTGATGAACATGGACGGCACTGAGCACGGCCAAAGCACAGCCGAGCACGTGCAGGTGTGACTGTTCCCAACTAGAAATGTTCTTAATAAACTCATGGCTATGGGCCTTAATACATTCAGAAATGTAAACTGCTAAATCAAAACGTGAAGGCTAACACAGGTGGTTACTTCTTTCTTTCCTGTTATTGAATTAACCTTTTTTCTTTCCTACCACCTTAAATCATGCCACAGAGAGAGAGGTAAGACAAAAACTGTGGTATCACCTCAGATCTGTCACATCACTGGCCATATCCTAGCTGATGTAACTTCAATTCAGCTCTTCCTTCTATGCTAACAGATAAATAATGCATAAGAAAACTTGATTAGCTTTCTTATTAAAACATCACTCTAAATGAGAGGAGGTGCTAGAAGACAATAGTGTTTTTACACAGCTTTCCCATGAGCAGTTGAATGGTTTATGTGATAAATTTGCATAGTCTGAGGCACACAAAGGGCTGATTAATTGAAACCCTTACAATGCTTCTGGAAGCAGCTATTGTAAAACAATAACCATAGGAACTTTACAAAACACACATGGCTAAATGTGTCAAGAACTTAATGAAATGTGTTGAGCCTACACTATTTGGAAACAGAATTGGAGATTTTTATTCTGGGCCATAAAACACTAAATACCCTAATTTCAAAGCTTTAGTTGGCTATTTACTAAAAGGGCAGAGGGCTCCAGCGAGCTGCAGAAGATTAGAATTTGTTCTTGGAAAACAGGTTAAGTAAAGGCTTCTTACAATGAGGTGTCTATGTGGGTAAATCCGGATTTCTAAGACTAGTCAGTTGCTGACATTTCTTTTTGGACTCTGAGTATCAGAGATGCTGGAAAACGCACCTTATGTTTGGGGTCTCACTTCAATCAGTCACCCCTCTTCCTTCCCACTTAGGAACTTCCATTCAAGCAGATCAGGCAGCCAGGGAGCCAAAGACACCAGTGTGTCTGAAGGTGGCCTGGCAGAGGATTTTAACAACCACAAGAGCTGTGTGAGGATAAGGTGCCAACCATGTCCTTCTCACTCCAGGCTGAGAGCTCACTCATCCAGTTTAGAAAACGCTACGAAAACACATAATGAGTGAAGGTCTGGGAAAACTGGCTTTAATGGGTCTAACACACAAACTTTGCTCTCAGATTTCCTGGCACACACGAATCAACGTTTTCTTACTCCTCACAGACCCTTCAGAGCACTGCAGAGGATTTTTAATGCTCCAGACAGCAAGGGCAGAGCTTTTAAGATACACTCCATCCAAACATTAGTAAATCAACAGCAGACTACTGAATAATCTTTGAGGTAAGCAATCTTTTAATGGGACTTACTTTGAGCAGAGTCAAAGATAACTATTCTAGAAAGTTTTGTCCACAAACACAAAATAAACCAATATAGTGAACCACTAAGTGAAAAGCTGTACTTGGATGAGAGCAAGCTCGACTTCAAAACAATGGATGATGTTAGAGCATTTTAACTGGCTCTCTGGTCCCAGAGGATGGAGGGGGCAGGAAGGAGTGGACATCATTATCTCAGATTTGCAGTTATTAAAAAGCTCCTGTTTGCCAGGACAAACACTCTTGCTCAAATACAGTTTTTCCTTAGAAACACTGCTTGGCATTGCTGTGGTTCTGTGATCTGCGGGACCTTTGTTGAGGTGCTAATCCTTTTTCACATGAGAGACTGAGAAATGTTCTTTCAGGAGAGTGATATATTGCTTTTCTCCTCTCCACATCAAAGGAGCCTACTCTTTCCTTGCTCATTGTGGATAGCAACAACAGAAAGAATATCCAGAAATATAATAATTCGCTTTGCCTGGACACTGAGATGAAACTTAACTCCTCAGGCTAATGTAATCTTTTGATAAAGAATTAAAAAAAGACCAAGAACGAAATCTAATAAAGGCATTATCAGAGAAAAAGTCTCAATATGAAAATATTATTTGGCCCCAATTAAAAAATTGGCTTCAGTGAGTTCCCTCTATGCAGATTTTATAAAAAGTCAAAGAGCCTAATACACTTGTTTATATTTCAAAACAGAAGTCTAGCTCCAGATCAGACATGGTTCCAGTCAAGCCTCATGTGAGCATCTCTTTGTATCTTTATGTACAAAGCGGATAACGAATCTCATATAAGCACACAGCACTTCAGACCCACGGTCCTGCTCAACTGGCCACTTTGGAAGCCATTACATATGAACCACGGGAGTCACGGCTTCACTCTAAAGTGAATTAAATGTAACATGAGAAGATCAAAACTCCCCCATAGAACCCAGAAACAAAACGGACGTAGCTTCCTCTGTAGACACACAAGGCAGTTCACCCCTGCTGTAGAGGAGGCCCTGACTGAGTAACTCAGCATCCCCACATAGGCTTCATCAAAAGCTCTCTGGGCCAGCAGTTGACCTGACCAATCTCACTGACGACATTATAAATGTTATAAACAGATCTAGTGAAGAGCCAAGGACGTCTGCATGTACTTCACCAAGAGTCACTGACTGTCAGAGTGGACAGATGGAAATTTCATTAACGAAAAATGCTACAAAAGGTGCTCAGAGTGTGCTGGCCTCATCTTTAAGTAGCTTTTGTGTGACGCCATCTTCACTCAAGACTTTCTTCTTCTTCAACACTGGCTCTGTCGGTTTGGTCCTGTTTATAGTTTGCTTTGGAGACAGGGTCTTACTATGTAGCCCTGCCTGTCCTGTAACTCGCTCTGTAGACCAGGCTGGCCTTGAAACCACAGAGATCTGCCTGCTCCTGCCCCACAAGTGCTGGGATTAAAGGCATGTGCCACCATGCCCAGCCTAGCCTCGGTTTCTGAGGGTCCAGAGGGTAATGCTGCAGGGACTTATGACCCCTCTACTTCCTACAGTGGTCCTTTTCTTGCCAGCCAGTCTTTGCTCATCACACTGCTCTTGAGGACACGCTGTGGTATAGATTCTCTTGGTCCAGCTTACCTGCTCACTCCATCCTCTTCAATCTTCAAGAGCTCTTTGATCACGCACAGCATTTAGGCACCGACGCTTCAATTCCTGTCCCCATTGCTTCGTTTAGCTACTAATTATCCTGTTACCTTTGAAGCGGCTATGCTTGAGCCGGAGATCAACATTCATGTTCTGTGAAACTAAAATCTCCAAGTTGTCGCTAACTGCTGGAGAGGCTATTTTAAGAGGTATTGGATGCAGAAATGTAATCTAATCTCTGTATTATACATGTACTAAAAAAAATCCCTAACAGCATCTTAAAAACAAAAAATAAAATAAAAAACAACAAAAAAACCCACCCAAAACAACAACAACAACAACAACAAAAAACTAAACCAAACCAGACAACAAACCAACCAGGCTCTCTAGGATCATGCTGATCCCTGAACAACAAGAGCTTAAGTCCATGCTCAAAGGCAGTGCATAATACACATCAAATCCAAACAGTCCTAAGGTTTTCTCCTGGAGAAGACTTATGGGTCAACTTGCAGGCAATGCTCTATTATTTCTAAACAAGCCTACATTTCAAGAGTGAATGTAAAGCTCCACGAACCACTGTTCCTACCCTGGGATGTGTCTGAATCAAAACAAATCAACCACAGCAGGAATCATGGTGTGACACATACACCCCAGAACTCCACAAACTCTTGAGACTTTCATCAGCCCATTCTGCAATGATTACTAAGAGCATAGCTGGGGCTATGGACCACAATCTCCAGAGAATTCTCATTTTACCTGACAACATCTAACTCTCTTGGGTCTGACTCAGTTCCTCTTCCGGCTCTACAACCTGAGTTGTGATACTACTGTAATCAATCTCCCCATCACTTCCTCCACATTCCCTCTTCTGGCTTTAGCTATCACATCTAACCAGAAGGTCAGGAGAATGGTCAAAATTGAAGGCTCAGAATTTTACTTCATTTTCTATTTTTTCCAATTCATGAGAGACTGAATTTTAATCAACCAGGCTACTAAAGCCTTGGCAGATGATCAGTTAAAGAACAGAGCAGGGACACATTTATAATGAACTGATTTTAGCAGGGAAGAGGGATCAGAGAATACAAGTTTTGGGGAGTGTGTCTTCTGGACAATTCAAGACCAATTCACATAGGGTAGTATTTGCTTTGGTGGCAGATACACAGTTTTATCTATGAAAACTGGGGATTTTGAAGAGATGTCCCCCTCGTGGAGACACAGGAAAGACTTGAAAGAAATACCAAGATGCAGTCTTGGGAAAAGGCTGTACCGTTTCTATGGAGAAACTTCCAGGACTGTGGCAATTCCAGAGGAATGACCATGAGTATCAGAACAGAAAAGAGCCACCTTCAGCCAGGTTAATGGAAGAGGCAACACACTCAGAAAATTCTGGATTCAAACCCTGGTTCTGCAGGCATTAAGCTGTACCCAGCAACCTCCTCCCTGAGGTTCAAATGCCCCGTTCTGTGTGGCAGGAATCCCAGCAGTAACTAGAACTGTATAGATAAAAGCAAAGAGCATACATGAAATGTTTGTAAATTACCAGGACACCAAAAGTACCGTTCTATAAATTTGGGGACAGACAGCACACACACACACACAGACTCCAGGACTCTGTCCCTAGCTCTAACCTCCTGCTGTCTCATACTCACTTGCCTCCTTCAGTGAAGAGTCTAACAGACATCTCAGACTTGAGGCTCAAACTCTTCACACGTGACCTTGTCTAACTCCATAACATGGTTCCTGCCATATTCTTGCCATTTTACTGAACAGCAAATTGCCTGCTCAGGCCACAAACATCCCATGGTTTGGATTTATCTCTCTAAACAGACGTGTGAAAAACGTGATCCCCAATGTAACAGTGTTGGGCGGTGCTTGGGGCACGAGGGGGCCATCGCCTGAACGGATCAGAGCCAAGTAGGGAAGCATCTGCGGCTGCAAACCCCGTCGGAGGCTCTCTCTCCACTGCGCTCTTTTGCCCTTTCCCTGTCTACCAAGAGACGATGTAATCAGGAACGCCCAACAGATGTGAGACCTTTGGCCTTGCATTTTCTAGCTTCTAGAACTGAAGAATAAGTCTCTGTACTTACAAACTGCCCAGACTAACTATTTCAGGCATCGCAGCACAGATCAGATGAAGTCAAGGGGCTAAGGGAGACCCTGAAGGTCACTGGCCAGCCTGTCAGGCCTAATCAATGAGTTTCCGGTTCACTGAGAAACCTATTCTCAAAAAGTAGATAAATAAATAAACAAATAATAAATAAAAACGGAAAGTGAGCAAGGGAGAATACCAGATGCTAACTTGAACCTCTACACACATGTGCACTCACGTGCACATGGCACCTGCATGCATACGTATACATAAAACACACACACACCAATACACCAAAGCTCATAGAGAAACAGTACAAAAAAGATGAGTACTGTGATGCACAGTCTAAACGAATGAGTAACACTGGACCTACTACAGGATAATGTTGTCCCAGTCCTCAGGGAAACAATGTTCATGCTAGAACATCCGCAACAGACCCCTACAGGGAATAGGACATATTCATATGTCCATTACCTCATGAAACTTGCTTCCCACGACCACTTTCTCAATCATTTCAGGAACAACTAGTTTACAAGAAGAGTCTCGGTGTGGGAGAAGTGAAAGGTAAGCAGCAGGAAGAACCAGGAAATTCCCTAAGTCCACGGCTTGGCGGCTCCCTACGCTAGTGTACTCGCCCTGACTCTCAGTACACCTTAGCAGGCAGCTGCATTTAGTGATCATGCCTTCAATCCAGCATCAGGATGCAGAGTCAGGTGGATCTCTGAGTCTGAGGCCAGCCTGGACTACATAGCGAGCTTTAGGTCAGCCAAGGCTATATGGTGAGATCACCTCATAGGCAAACAAACAAAACCTTCAAAACTCTCTCCTAAACAACAACAACAACAACGGAGGTGATCACAGTTGAACGGAATCACCGAGACGAGCCCTGATCCAGTATGCCTGGTGTATTTATAAGAAAACCCCGAGGGATGCGTATGAAGAGGGAATATGCCTCTTGGAGCAAGGCCTCAGAAGAACACCTTGGATGGCCAGCCTCACCACAGTAAGAAAACTGACGGCTGCTGTTAGCTTCCCAGGTCTGTGGGACTTGCTGGAGCTGCCTTACTATACCAGTGCAGCGTGTACCCAGCCCTCATGCAAACGGCTGCTCAGCACTTAAGAGAACAAGACAGTTTCCGGCTCTGATCGACTGTCGGCTCGTGAACATTATTTTAAAGTGTGTCCCCCACTCTGTGTGTGTGTGTGTGTGTGTGTGTGTGTGTGTGTGTTCAACATCAGATGTCTTCTTTAATTGATCCTACCCCACGGATCCTCTTGTCCCCTCCTCCTCAGTGCTGACATTACAGGTGTGCACTGTTGCTCCTGTTTTTACACACCGGTCCTGGGATCTGAACCCAGGTCCAGTGCTTGTGTGGCAGGTGCTTTACAAACCCGGACACTGAGTTCTTAATGCCTCAGGGAACGAGTATCATAGTGTGCAGCAGGAAGAAGGGAGGTTCCTTAAGGGAAATTGTGTGTGTCTCTAAACAGACTACTGATCCCGAGGAAAACTGTGCAAACAATATAAACACAAATAGATGAGCCCCAGAATTGTAAATAAATAAATGAGAAAAAATTATTACTTCAGAAAAAAACCCATGCTACAGAGGAACGATACTCGAATGGTCACTTGTTTTGTCTTGGACACTGGCTATGTAACTAAATGACCAGGGCAGGCTGTTTAGATCCAGGTACTGGATCCACCTAGCCACCAACAGTGAGTATCACCCAAAATGAATGACTGTGTCTAAGAACACTAGACACAGGAAGGTGTGAGTGGGTGGAGTTGCTTCTGGGAGACACCAACGGAGGAAAAGCAGGACCAGCGTTTCTTTAGCATACGGCCCTCCTTTTCTACCTGCAGTGCTGTGTGGTGATACACTGTGTGCCCTAATAAACTAACAGAGTCAGAGGACAGAGCCAGCCACTAGATTAGACACAGAGCTCAGGCAGTGGTGGCACACACCCTTAATCCAATCACTCCCAGGAAGTGATGTCTGGGCAGAGAAAGGTATATAAGGTGTGAGGAAACAGGAACTCACTCTCTTTGGGCTGAAGATTTCGTAGAGATTGAACTAGTGGCTGGCTGTTCTGCTGCTCTGATCTTTCAGTTTCACCCTGATATCTGAACTGGGCCTCAAGAGGAAAGTCCTTTACCACAGAACTGTATCACCAGCCTAAACCTCCACTTAAAAATACAACGAATTAACCTTGAGAATCATGCTCGTGGGCCAGTGAGTGACTCAGCAGGTAAAGGTGCTTGTTGTCCACGCTGATGAGCCCACGTGATGGAAGGAGAGGACTCTGAGAGCTGTCCCCTGACCTTCACATATGTGCTATTACACACACACACACACACACACACACACACAAATCAATAAAATACTGTGTTTATTATTTGGTAAAAATCATGCTTACAAGTAAGTTTCTACTTGCCCAAGAGCCCTAATCTTTCATTATTGGGTTCAAGTGTATGCTACCTATTTTTCTGTTTGGCTGCTTCCTCTTCCGCCTCCTGGCCTTCCAATAAATTTGATAAACCATAAGATGGGGCTATCAAGGGAATGAGGGCTAATCATCAGGTTTTACCTTGGATTAAAAGCCATCTGGAAAAAGAAAAGCAGGAAGACAAAGTCCTCACTGAAGTAAAAGGTCAGCCACCCTGGGAGGACTTCCCTCAGTTTCACAGAGAAACATGTAGTCGGAGGCCCTGGAGCAAACAGCGCTCTAACGGCACTGTGCAGACTACTGAGGCAGAGGAACTGCTGTCAACGGGTCTGATCCCTGTCATATTTACAGCACAAAGCTTCCTGACATTTCACTTAGACGCCCATGTTTAATGGAGCTTACTGACTGGGGTTCAGCTCGACAGCGGTGTACTGTGCATGCGCGCGCAGACTCACAGGGTGTTTCAAGTAAACCCAAGGACAACCCACTTGTCAAGAATTGAAGGAAGCTTCAATTCTCACCTATTTTCTCAGATTCTCTTATGAAGTACTTACTCAGCGTGTGCTCTAAGAAAGGCTTCATTAGGCTTTAGGGCTGGAGAAACACATTCTGCTGCCCTTAGTAAGTTTAGTGGGACCAGTACCTAGTGGATAAGCACTGACATGCTTACCAGTCTCCAATTCTTTGTACAATATAAAATTGACTTGGGTATGTGTCCTAGTTTGGGTTTCTGTTGCTGTGTGTGATAAAACACCATGACCAAAAAGCAAGCTGGAGAGGAAAGGGCTTATTTGGCTTACACTTCCATATTGCTGTTCATCACTGAAGGAAGTCAGGACAGAAACTCAAACAGGGCAGGAACCTGGAGGCAGGGGCTGATGCAGAGGCCATGGAGGGGAGCTGCTTATTGGCTTGCTCAGCCTGCTTTCTTATAGAACCCAGGACCACCAGCCCAGGGATGACACCACCGACCATAGGCTGGGCCTCCCCAGTCATTCACTAATACAGAAAATGCCTTACAGCCAGATCTTATGGAGGCCTTTTCTCAACTGAGGTTCCCTCTGCTCAGATGACTTTACCTTGTGTCAAGTTGACATCAAACTAGCCAGGACAGTCATGTGACACATTGATGCAGAATGGGATGTTCTCTTATGGTGTGAATTCTTGTAAGGAATACTGACATTTTCTAACATGTCAATTCTGTTCTGTCTACACAATAAGTAAGAGGAGAGTACTCAAAGCTGTTTAATAAAGGGATATTCAATTCTGAGGGATCTTCTAGAACTGAAATTCTATGACACAACAGAATACAGAATGGGTTAAGCATGTGCCTTTCATGAAAGAATCACTATTACTGTCATATGTACTTCAATGGGCATAGTGTCTGGATTTGTAATTCTGGGCACAGAATGAAATGAAAATGAAATAAATGATCAGATAAGCACTTTTGCCATTTATACCTCTAAATGCCACTCAAGTTTTACAGGCGAATCTGAGAGTAAGGCTGAAGAGTTGTGTTACCTTTCTGTCCATGACGACTGCTGAATTTGTCTCCGATCTCTGGCCGCCGTGTCTGTCTCAGAAGCATCTTGATGAGGAAAGCGTCCTCGGCGTTGGAGGAGATCATCACTTTCTCGATGTAGGAGTCTGTTGCACCTTTGTACCTAACGTAACGACAGAGTCACTGCAATGGCTTCTAATGCCCTTGTCAATCTGGCACCCATATAACATGCTCTCTTCAATTCTACCACAAAATATTTCGATATTCTCCTCTCATGCTCTGAAAGATGATTTCAACATTAAAATTTATAGTTTTCCTTTTACAGTGTTATACATTTCTTATGAGCAGACACGATACAGCAATCTTATAGTTATTCCTTTATTATAGACAACATTAAAGAGGTTAGTCGGTGTGAGAACACTTGCCTCATGCAGCAGAGCTGAGCTTGGAGGGGAGAGTATCAGATTCAGCTCTGAGTGCCTGATCACTTTTCCAACAGTCCCTCAACCCACTGACCATTTACATTATTACTGTCGCACACACAGTTTGCTTCATGTATTTTTATACAACAGACATTCTGAGGAGTCTACTAAGAGTCAGATCCCTGGAGTCTGGACACACAGCCATTAAAGGGTAGAGTTCCTGCACGAAAGCAGCTCGCTTCCAGTAAGAAAGAGAGAGAACGGTCAATCCGTGCTACAGGGACCGGAAGCCCAGGGAGCTCTCAACTGCAGGGGCCCAGGATGACAACGGCGGTGGACAGAGTGGGTGCCAAACACCACCACAGACCTGACTAGGGGCGACACCTGCTCAGGCACAGGGAGCAGCCTGAGCCAATGGGAGCGGCCCAAAGTGGATGGTGCGTTTTGAAGAGACAGTTTCCTGGAAATGCGGCGGGCTGGTGTGTACGTAAGGCAGAGCCAAGAGGCATGCTAGGGAACCTTCCCCACAGGCACCCCTGTCATCTAGAACTTTCCTCTGTTTTCTCATGCTAGGGAACCTTCCCCAAAGGCACCCCTGTCATCTAGAACTTTCCTCTGTTTTCTCATGCTAGGGAACCTTCCCCACAGGCACCCCTGTCATCTAGAACTTTCCTCTGTTTTCTCATGCTAGGGAACCTTCCCCAAAGGCACCCCTGTCATCTAGAACTTTCCTCTGTTTTCTCAGGAGAGTCACACAGCCACATGAAAGGTTCAGAAAAAAAAAAAATCACTTGGATGGGCACTCCAGAAGTTAAGATAAAGCTAACAGCTTGGGTGACTAGATGATAGTAAGTAGAGCTCAACTACCTCAGGTGGTGTGTGTGTGTGTGTGTGTGTGTGTGTGTGTGTCTTGGTAACTAGACTCCTCCTGGAGCAGTTAACAGTGCTCCAAAAACACTCCTGGACGGAAAAGAGCGCAGACTGTCTTTGGCCACCTGCTCTAGAGCCGTTTCAGTAGACAGAGATGGAACTTGGGAGTGAGGCGGAGAAGCAGGAACAAGGGTGACCCAGAAAAGAAAGAGAAATGGAAGGGGAACTAGCTAGGAATAAATCCCAAATCCAGAAAAGGCCTTCTTTCTCTAAGTTGATAAAAATATTTAAGCACATTTTCTACTGTGGGAAAGAAACGGATTCTAAAAACAGGTGATAATATGGAAAGACAAGACAGAACAGCAGAGTAAGGTCTCTTGAAGAATGAAAGAAACCAAGGTGCCGGCAGAAGGGAAGACGGGTCTTGAACATCTGTCTCCTTTAGAGCCACCCCACACCTGTAGCTTCAAGAGTTCTGTTGGGGGGATTTGGTATCAGGGACCCAGTCCCAAGCCAGCTGTATGGTATGATGGCTCTCCCCACTGCTGCATTTAGCACAGCTCTCAAGATCCAGCAGTTCAGCCAGACCGCTGCCAAGTACACCCAGGTGACTTGGGAAGTCACCCACGTTCCCCTTCCTTCCATTCCCACACCATCTGACTCTAATGAACTTCTGGGAGATGCGGCACGGGTGAAAGAACTAACTAAGCTCCCACATGCAGGCTGCCCAGACGACGGGCAGACTGGCGGTACAGAAGGCGGCTATCACTACGGCAGCAACTGCACGTCTCTGCCAGTCTCTGCCAGGCACGTTCTACGCTGCCCTTTCCCACCCCTCACCTTAGCCTGTCTAAGGCAGAATATTCATCTTCTCTACATGGGTCTATATCATATCACAGTGTGGTGACTATTACTGGCTCACCCCAGTGAGTTTCACACTTCATTATATTTTAGAGCTGAGAAAAAATGTAGAGATGAATGAATTTAACCTTTTCATTATACAGAGAAAACAAAAGGGATTTCCATGCTTTACCAGGTGAGATAACGAACAGTCACAAACACTCTTAGGAACAGCCCAGTTCTAGTCCCCGGTGATGGTACGATGTGGCTGGTGCTTTACTTGTTTCTATGGCACAGACCTGGTTGTGCCACTCTGCAGAATGAGCCGCAAACTCTCCCGTGTGTTAGCAACACCGAGCTACGCTGACCCTCCAAAGCCGAGCCTTGTCTACCTCGTGCCCCTGCTTCTCTTCTACTGGAGCTCCTGTCCATTTGACCCACTCCCCTTACCAGGCTATACGCTCTGTTTGATTCCACACTTCAGTTTCTCTTCAACGACACACCATTTTCATGTAACAAAGGTATCCAAAAATTGCTATTTCTAGTTCTAGTTTATAAGGACTGTATAACTTACACATGATACATAATCCTGTATAACATATCATTTCCTCCATCCATTCTTTTTCCAGACATCTCTATGTGTTATCAAGGCCTGAGCAATACTCACGTGATGGGCACGTCTTTGTACTGTGGCTGCTGCGGTACACTACTTCCTTCCAAAGGAATCTGGGTCACTGTGGGCATGGACTTGTTTACAAGCACCTGTTTGTTTTCTACTTTCTCACCTGAGGAAAAGAAGAGAGCACCAAACAGACTGTTATGTATTAGAATGCAAGGCTGCTGGGCACGAAACCACGGACAGACTTGGTTTATGAATCTAGACATGGAAGAAAGACACAGGCCATCCTGGTGGGAAGTCAAGTTCAATAGGGCTCAGAGATGGGTTTGTAAAGAAAAAACCAGATGGAAATTAATGAGATATTGGCTCAGGACCACATATCAGTGAAACCTCACCTCCACCCACAAGAGGCTGTCTTAAGAGACCACACACAAGGGAGCACCACCCCAGCCAACAGCAGCAGAACAGACTGGGAGCACCAACGCAGCCAACAGCATCAGAACAGACTGGGAGCACCACCCCAGCCAACAGCATCAGGACAGATTGGGAGCACCACCGCAGCCAACAGCATCAGAACAGACTGGGAGCACCACCCCAGCCAACAGCATCAGGACAGATTGGGAGCACCACCCCAGCCAACAGCATCAGAACAGACTGGGAGCACCACCCCAGCCAACAGCATCAGGACAGACTGGGAGCATCACCCCAGCCAACAGCATCAGGACAGATTAGCAGCACTTGTTATTCTCTAGACATTTCCATCAGAACCAAGTTACCACCAGCTTACCGTGGAAAGGAAGAAAAAATACCTCTGGTTTTGCTCTTTCTGTTCTAAGGACCAGCTACTGAAACAACCATCCTCATGCTTACTTTGAAAGCCACAGTGACCAGTGCTAACACTTCACAGAAATTTCCCAGAAGCAAAGGTAGACGGACTAAAGGGGACTCACGCCTGTGTGGCTTGGGGGGAATCCTAGCTCCGTATGACTGTCCACCCAGGGCTCAACTATGACTAGGCTGTGTGGAAGGTGACTGTCCCTGTGTTCTGCACAGCCCTACTACGCTCTCTTCCTTTCAGATAACCTAGGCTATCAAACACACAGACACTCACACAGGTTTAGGAACTACTTTTCCATCTCTCTTTAGCGATACTCTTCCTGTCTGCATTTCCTTAGAGGCTCTGCAGATCTTCCACACCAGGGCGACTCCTCTTGCCACACAATGGCATCACAGTTATCTCTATGATTGATCCCTTACACCAGCTGTAACCTGACATGCTTGTGTGATCCGATGATCAATGTCAGCCTTCTACACTAGCCTGTAGAATCGAGGGCTGTGTGCTGTACAAACAAATTCATTACACATTTGCAATTATAACGAGTCTTTTCTTTTAGGAAAAGAATAGTCCAAAGTCAGACCATAAGCAAAATGTATATATTAAGAAATACCAGCATAGATACAGAGTCAAGACCTTATTCAAAATATTGTTTCAAGTTTGGCTTTTCTATAATTTAAGATTAGCCTAGAATACATTTTTGCTACGGGAAAGCATACATAATGCACAGAAAAACAGAGAGGAAGGAGACTCATTGAAAATAACCACACTAGCTGAATATTATGAACAATTCAGAAATATTGTTAAATAACTCTCACAATCTCACAAGTATACCCTGAAATTCATTATTCTTTAAGGGTTTTTACCTGGAGAACAAATGCCATCTGCATCTAAGATTTCATGTCGCCAGATGGGTTTTCTGGTAGCAGCATCCAACATGGGACCCATCACCTTGTCAAAAGTCTGATTGGTGTATCGCTTCAATGTGCACTTAGCATTTTTATACACAAGACAACGCCCAAAACCTGAAAGGAAACCCCAAATGGGTCAGAATCCCTGGTAATATGAAACTATGACAAAACATGAATTTATGGTATTCAATAAGCCACAGTTACAAAAACAAAATGAAAAACCAAACCTCAAACTATTTTACTGTTGGTAAATCTGGAACTGGCAAAAACCAGGTAACAATCCAAAGAACGGCTCACACTCCTCTGCCACTTAGGTATACAGACACCATAGTCTCGACTCCCACTCTCCAGCTGCAATCCACTAGATCATGCTGGAGGAAGTGACACAGGCCTCAGAACACCAGGCTTTCAAAGGGCCTTCGAAACCACCTGGGCCATCCTTTTCTGTTACAGGCCTTCTGAGTGAGGCCAGGAAACTGAACACCCTCAGTCACCCAGGAAGTTGGGAGCACATCTGAAAACTCTTAAGTCAGGATGCTCAGCACAAACACGCTCTGTACAATTTCTGCTAAGCCTTTCTTAAAGGTCTTCCCTTCTTTGATTCTGGCATTTATGGTTAGACCTAAGCAAGCAAGCAAAATAATATTTATTTTTGCAGAAAGGGAAACACATTGGCTCCCTGCCTCCTGTCTTTTAAACGTTGAGGGTGACTGTGGGATGAAAAAGAGTGTAAGGTATATAGAGTCATTTGTAAGTCTCTGGGTGGTTCCCATCATCATGGCTCCCAGGGACCTGTGCAGTACAGTAAACTCAGCTCAGAGAGCCAGCTGCTCTGCAAATGCTGCATGATCTAAAACTGTGATACAACAGCCATTAACAGCAACATGCTGCAGTGCATGCGAATCCAAACTGCACGAACTCATCATGGGTTTCTTCTAAGCGTAAATGGACATTTTATTTATAGGCAGAAGCTTAAAAGCTAACGGAGGGTAAAGTCGGATCATTAAATCGTGGTTCGGAGTTTCTGATAGACATCACAAAGTCTTCAGATTTCCACATCAACGTTACCAGTTAATCAGAAAGGAAAATATCTAGTTCTAAAGCATGGCTGTTGTCATTGGAGGAAAAAAGGGGCATAAATTCAGTGCGGCTAACATTAACGCCAGTGACACATATCTAGGAGTACTATTACGGCTGCCTAGCAACTAGGGAGAGGGAAGGGAGGCATTGTGGGTATGCCAGGGAGGGAAGGAACTAGAGGCTGAATAGAGAAGTCAGCCTGCAGACCAGGTGGTGCTCATTAGGGCAGGCAGTGATGACCTGTGAGAATAACACGTTAAAAGGAGTGAAGAAGAAAAACACAAAAACTACGCAGTAGGATAATGTACATTCCTAGCTTTTGACATTTGGCTAACAAATGTATCATAGACTTGGGGTTAAACTGTATAGTAATAGCCTTTTCCATCTGCCCTCTCAACACAGGTTTACTGCTGCATATATTAACAGATATATTAGAAACAAACAAAATGAAACTTAGTTCATGCACTGTTTAATTCCTGGTAGAAAAAAATTCTCATTTATTTTTCTCTTTGAGAAACTTTCAAGCTACTAATAAAGTAATAAAGACCCTAAAGTTAAACATTTAATACATTTTTTCAATGTCAGTCATTAAAAAAAAAGAGCAATCAAAACCAACACAAAAGTGTAACAGGCCTTATAATTTCTAGACACCCACGAGACCTCAACAAAATGGCTACCTAAACAAGAGCCGCACGACGACAACTTTAGTTGATTCGCTGAGGTGGGCAGGGGAGATTTACAAGTTTCTACCTCGAGCTTAAGAGCTAAAGACAATCAATGGCTGCTGATAGGGAAAATCAAGTCTTCTCTAGGGACGAGCTCCCTGATAGGTTAGTCAATCCCACATGGTCAGTCCTAAACACATGTACACATAGCAACATTAAATGGACTTAGACATTTTATAAACATGTGTGTGTGTAACAATAAAGAGGTTATTAATTTGGATGGGGGCGATGAAGGATGGAGAAAGAGGGGTGGGATGACATACAGTCCTCCTATGAAATTCTCAACTTAAATAAAATCTACAACAGCACTAGTTTGTGTATAAGGTCCAATACTCGAAACCTGCACTGCGTTCTAACACCAATAACCATCACTCACTATCTGACTCTGAAAACAGTACTTCTGGTGGTCAAGCTCTGAGAATTCACTTACCCCGGTCTAGGGAGGCCTTGTTCAAGACAAGCGCATCTTCGATGTCATAGCCGCTGTAACTCATCACGGCAACGGTTGCATTCTGTCCAGCTGGCAATTTCTCAAAATCTATCAACTCAATGGTCTTCGTTTTAACCATGGGTTTTTGTGGATATGCCAGTAGATACATAAGTGTATCAATTCTGTTTCGCTGGTTGTATCCAATGGTACCTTTATTAATATTGAGGAAAACAAAACCAGTCGTTATATGGGGTAGAATAATCAGGTAGCATTGAATTTAAATACATTAAATTTGCTTAACTAAAATACAAAAGTAATACCCATATGGTAGCCACTGATTTCAAAAGCAACTTTTCTCCCTAATATTTAAAATCCCAGAAATACAATCAGAGTAATAACAATCTAAATCATTTCAGCTTTTTGGACTTAATAAACACAATTGATCCCACTTGCGCAAACTTAGTTGTTACTGGTTAATTTTACAAGTTCAGTACCTGAACCTATACTGGGTTCTGTTCAGATGATGTGAGAACACCGAGTCTTCACATGCAGGAGCTGACACAGCGCAACGAAGATATGCATCTAATGACAGCAAAGGTTTTAAGTGAAAAAGAAAGGAAAAGAGGAGGAATGAACGGAAGACAGAAGAATTCAACTGAAAGCAGAGAAGCATGGATTTGTTCATTTGTTATTATAAAGCAGCAAAAAAAAAAAAACAAAACCAAAAAACCAAAAACATCTACCTGCACCAAACATGAGGAATACTTGGGGAAATGTCAGGTCCCCTCTCCTACGGAAGTGAAGACAGTCTGGTTAGGATGAGGAGTGAGGATGTAGTCTGGTTAGGATGAGGAGTGAGGATGTAGTCTGGTTAGGATGAGGAGTGAGGACATAGTCTGGTTAGGATGAGGAGTGAGGATGTAGTCTGGTTAGGATGAGGAGTGAGGATGTAGTCTGGTTAGGATGAGGAGTGAGGACATAGTCTGGTTAGGATGAGGAGTGAGGACGTAGTCTGGTTAGGATGAGGAGTGAGGATGTAGTCTGGTTAGGATGAGGAGTGAGGATGTAGTCTGGTTAGGATGAGGAGTGAGGACGTAGTCTGGTTAGGATGAGGAGTGAGGATGTAGTCTGGTTAGGATGAGGAGTGAGGACATAGTCTGGTTAGGATGAGGAGTGAGGATGTAGTCTGGTTAGGATGAGGAGTGAGGATGTAGTCTGGTTAGGATGAGGAGTGAGGATGTAGTCTGGTTAGGATGAGGAGCCTTCTTACCTGACAGTCCTTAGAAGTATGTGTTACTGGGCAATTGTCATCTACAAGTAAAATCTGAACTTTAACCCTACAGTGGGCTTCATGGTTTTCCTGAAGTAGAGTCTTTCCATGTTTTGGGCTCATGGGCACAAGGTTGATTTTAAAACAGAGATGTTTAAATTAGGAAACTAAAACCTGCCCCATGGTAAGATCATTTGGGGGCTACTGAATCCCCTTAACTTCTGAGCACTTCTTCACTGAGGAGTGACTGAGGAGATGAGGTGTCAGCCTTAGCAGACGCTTTGCTTGTTCCATGCATGGGCCCTAAGTGCTACTGTGTGGAGCTGAGCCAAACTCTGTATTTGATTTCCTCTAACTTCTGCATCTTTGTGCTATTAGATCACCTACCCCCATCACTACCTCCCCCCCCCAAAAAAAATCAACAGCAATCTTAAATCAAGACTGAAACCAGCCGGGCGGTGGTGGTGCACGCCTTTAATCCCAGCACTCGGGAGGCAGAGGCAGGCGGATCTCTGCGAGTTCGAGGCCAGCCTGGTGTACAGAGTGAGATCCAGGAAAGGCGCAAATCTACACAGAGAAACTCTGTCTCGAAAAACCAAAAAACAAAACAAAACAAAACAAAAGACTGAAACCAACTACTCGAGCAGCAAAAAGAAAAAAAGATTTGTCACTGCCTGACAATCACCACCAAAGGTCACAAACAACAAGGGCCGCGCAGGAGGGAGGCGTCGCAGACTGGGGAGCTCATTACGGTTGCTCGGGAAATGACAAGCGAATCCAAGTGAAGAACTTGTGCTTCTTAAGAGTGTGTATGTATTTGTGCTTAAATCTCTACAAAACTTACCAAAAATCAGCTGAAAAACAATTGTCAAATTGAACCTCATGGCCCTTTGGTTGAGTTTGCACTAGGAATTGCAATTTGTGTTCTTTTAGTGACAGCGAATCGACTGGACAAGATACGTGACAGTGACCACGTGCTGCTTTAGGAAAGACTGGTGCTGCTGGGATCGTGACTCAGTCCCGGACAATAAGTTTACGTCTTTCTATGAAGCCACTTAAAATTTACGCCGTGACTTCAGTTCCAGCTGTGCAGTTTACTCAGCTTGAGCTGAGGATTCAGGCAATGTCCCACCAGGCTGCCAAAACATGTCTTCTGAAACTGAGACAAGCATTATCGTGCAGCAGGGAAACATAAGTGGCCATGTCTCTCAACAATGGCCATGGAGCCCGATCCTGCTGTACACTGTGCTCTCAAGCGCAGAACGTGAGTCTCAAGCATTACTACTGACCACTAAATGGAGGAACAGCAGGATCATTGAGCACATCTGGGGTTATGATTCATCGGAGATTTTTCTTTAAAAAACGTATGTACTATACTTATACACAGTATTTTTGGAAGCATAATGGATGTTTATATTAAAACAGTACATATAAACTAAATTTCTATACCACAGATTCTTACAATGCCATCAAATCCTTACATTTTTTTCTAAAATTATGAATATTTGTCAAGAAGGGTCTTTCTCTGAGGAAGTATCTAGAGAAACTGAGTCAAGAGGCTTGCCCAAGGAAGCACAGGCTCAGCTAAAATGACCTTCCTGCTGCTTCAGTCTCCTTCCGGAGCACTGCAGGACTGGGCTGCAGCTCAGCGGCTGTGCTGGCCTGGCATGCACACGGCACACCGCTAACACAGGAGGCATCTACAGGCTGTGCTTTATTTCTATGGCCCCGCTTCACTGTAACCACTGTCTCCAGTGACTCCCTTTGTTTACTACAGGACACGGTTTTTCTTACTGAGCCACATTTTCCTGATAACTTCCGTAAGTTATCAAGGGGCCTACACCATATACACATGTATGTTAAAACAGGGAAAAGGTTATTTAAGGTGAGGGAGGCGGCGGCGGCGGCGGCGGCAGAGGCGCACACCTTTAATCCCAGCACTCGGGAGGCAGAGGCAGGTGGATCTCTGTGAGTTCGAGGCCAGCCTGGTCTACAAAAAGCAAGTTCCAGGAAAGGTACAAAACTACACAGAGAAACCCTATCTCGAAAAAACAAAAAACTAAAACTTGAAGAAGAAATGCACTATCTTTGAGAATGTAAGATTAAAGGTGGGATTAAAGGTGTGTGCCACCACGTCTGGCTTTTTTTTTGTTTGTTTGTTTTTTTTTTTTTTATTTTCCAAGTTTTAGTTTTAGCTCTTATGTTTAGGGTATGATTCATTTTGTATTAATATTTTTATGATATCAGATAGGAATTGATATTCACTTTTTATATATAGATATACAAAATAAGATATATTTAGTCGAGAATTTTTTTTCCCCAAACAACTGTTATGAGACTTTCATTAAAAATCATTTGTCAGGGCTGGAGAGAGAGCTCAGCAGTAAAGAGCACTTGCTGCTCTTCCAGAGGACTGCAGTTCAGTTCCGAGTGCCCAACCCGGAAGTCACAACTATGGATGACTCCAGTCCCAGGGCACTGACATCCGTGGGCACCTGCACTCTCAGGCACATTCTCTCTCTCCTCCTCCCACACCGTACATGTAATTTAAAAAAACTCTTAGAAAACCCCAAACATTAGTTATAAAGATAACTTAGTGCTTCAAAATGGGGGATAATGACTAAAGAAATTCAGCCCAGAGCGGGTGTGTTGGCACACACCTTTAATCCTGGCACTCGCTTGGCAAAGGCAGGTATAGCTGCATGAGTTTGAGGCCAGCCTTGTTTACATAGTGAGTAGGCCAGTTGGGGATACACAGTGAGACCCTGTCTCAAATAGGAGAGAGAGAGACAGAAAATCAGCTGCTTATAAACGCTTGCACCTCTTTCTCAACTGTTAATTCTGTTCTATCCAATCACACACCTACCCTTGACTCAATATCACACTGTCTCTCTTGTTGAAGCTTTAGAATAAACCAGAATCAGGTGGTTGTATGACTTCTCCAGTTTACTCTTCTTTAGCTTAAAACTCCCGTCCTGCCTCCCTTTGTATGTATGTGCATGTATGTAGTTACGCATGCATGTGTGTGCATGGAGGCCAGAGATTAATGCCGGATTTTTTTTTTCTCAATCATTCTCTACTTTGTCTGTGCATTTGTTTGGAGACAAATACCTCAAGATATAACCCTGCTGGCCTGGAACTCACGGAGTTCTTCTATCTGACTCCGTCTCCCAAGTGCTGAAATTAAGGACCTGTGCCACCTAATCCAGCTCTGTATTAGCGTCATTCATTTACCCACCCATCCATTCATTTATTCATTGTTTCAGAAACATTTATGACATATTTACCATGCCACCCATCAAGCTGGCTGAGCACAAGGACACAATAATAAAGTACGTTCCTGTCTTCAATGAGTTTATAACCTATACTGTAGTACAAAAGCCAGCCTGATTAGGGCCACAAAAATTCAGGAAATATGGAAGGACATGAGTTTTTGTAGAGAAGAACTTCAGTAAATCTTATAAAGGAGATTCTGTAAGAGATATAATGCACCATGGTGCAAGCTATTCAACCACTCTGGAATTCAGCTTTCTTGTCAGAAAAAAAGGCATGCCTCACAGATTGTTATCTCGCCTAAAAAACAAATTTGTGTAAGAATTTGGAGGTCTGGGGACAGGTCAGCAGTAGAGCATGTGTTTGGCATGAATGAAGCCCTGGGTTCTCACCCACAGACTGAACTCAGACTGAAGCAGTGACTTCCTATCACTCTCAGGGGAACCACAGAAACCACAGAAGCCGGACCACAGGAACCTCACCCACGTGAGTGAGTCTAGCACGGAATGCAGACATGGTGCTTGAAGCTCCGGAGAGACTTGAGATAATATGGAAGCATTTCAGTCCCGAACTACCACACACACCTACACCCAGAAGAGGTACAGTGATTAAAAAACCTTAATCAACGGAATTTTAAAAATCCTCATGAATAAATGGCGAAGGCTTTCCCCTCCATTTCTTAGAACTCCTAAACAAGTAAGTAGATATGCAAAACAAACACCGGGACAGGGGGACGCAACAGTTCAGTTTTATGAGGATTCTTGAACATTATGTGCTTTAAATATCTCAATTTCAGGACATCCCGTTCCAGCTTAAACACAGGAGGAAATGGTCTTCTTAGAGACAGACTCTGCTGAAGACAAAAGGAGAAGTCGTCCCAGCTCCTGAGTTTTTTTGCTTGTTTTGTTTTGTTTTGTTTTAGTCTGGCAATCTGGAGCTGATGGGGGAAGGGCTGGAGGAAGGCCACGATGCATATTCATTAACTTGCTGATAGAGACTGAGGGATCCTTTAAGGAGAAAGTGTTCCACTAGAGGACTGCCAGCTAGTAAGAGGCAGGATCTGAGAGGGAGAGGCTGAGCTCAGCCTTGCGAGCGCACCCCACCGCTCCAGCACACAGCCAGTGCCCAGAGACCTGGAGCCTGATGGGTTCCAGATGTCTACCTGACTTTCTATCCTGAAAGGTCAGGACACCGGCAGCCACACCCACAGAAGTGAGAGGGTCTCAGCAGCACAGAGAGGTGCCATGTGGAGACTTAAACTTCATAGTTAAAGCGTCTGCCATGTAAGAAGCACCTCTGCAGCCAGCTTGTGGGATGGGCTCCGAGTTCCTGTGGTCGCACAGGTCCTGGCGCTCTTCTTTGTAGAAGAGAAAAGGAGTTACTGTGTTTCATTCTCTGAGGGGCTGTTGAAGGGGCAATGGGTTGGACACACAAATCTTCCGGGTTGGCTAGAGTATTTAGTGAGCCAGTTCTGGACTAGTAAGTCTCTTTCACTTTCTACATGACTAGCAGACAACTAACAAGGAAAATATTACTTTGGAAAATCCACACAGACTATGGGATTAAAACAGTCTTCAGCAATGTGCCCTCTTTAAAGTGGCTTTAGTTCCTAGCTGCCAGGACGCAGGGAGCTCAACTGATCCAGAGCGGCCCTGCTCAAAGGGCCGGGCTTGCCTGGGACCTGGGCCTCTGATGGGCCTTCTCTCTCACTGGCCTTTTCTGCCTTTCACACAGACCCTCTGTTACTCTTGCAGCGATTTCAGTATCAAAGGGGAAGGTGGCCAGGCCATGTGCCAACTTGAAATGCACTTCTCTAGGCCCTCCTTCCCAGTCAGGTGTGTTTTATAATAACAAACAGTACAAAGGCATTTTTTTTTTTTTTTATGACTTAAGATATTCAGCAGCTTTTGTCTTGCCGGCGTCAGCAGTAACGTCAGAGGATTGTATCCAAGGAGCTAACTGTGCAGGACCCAGGGTCAGAGCAGCTGAATACACCAACCTCAGAAAACACAGACAATGAATTGCAAATGACACTCAGAACAAAACGAGGAAAAAACCTTCACACAGAAGACTACAAAAGAACTCCCCAGACACTGAATCGGCTTTCTGTGCACACTGATCCTGCCCGACTGTGTGTGGTAACTAGCCCAACGCTTCAGACGTGGGGCCGAAAAATAAAGGCTGTGTTTTGTTTGTTTGTTTGTTTTTGGTGGGGAGGGTTGTGATAAAAACAATTTCCCCCTCTTTTAAGTCTGTTCTTTATGTTTAAAACAGTTTCACTAGCTGGAGAAGACCAGTGCTTCGGTTTGTATCTCCAAACAAAACAAGGGGCATTGGTGAGGAGTGATTAGTCTCGTGTTAATTCTGCTGACGGTCTCCACAAAAGGTGTATTGTTTCAGCAGGGATTCACATCACGAAACAAAGTGGTTTGGTAAACCCCAAAGCAGTGACAGTCCTTCCGTGACATCCGGTGCTGTCTGCGGAAACTTGGGAGTGAGCAGGAGCACGGGCGTCATGCTACACACCGGGGTGACGGGACGCAAACGGGTGAGCCGCTCTTCAGAGCTGCCCACCACCACACCACTCAGGCAAACGGTGGTGGGACACTGTGCCTCATCTCTACAGCCAGGCAAAGGGCACAGAGAGCTCAGGAAGATGTCTCTACACTTCCTGTCTGTGTGAGCAATCAGAATTTCCTAAGGCCAGCTGCAGCTGGAAGAGGGACAGAGGCTGAGCATGGCAACACAGGACCTTCCTCTGTGTTCACAATGTTGAAAATGAAGCTCCTGTAGCCCCTGAGATTAGAAATGATACATCATAAGGGGAGTGGAAATTCATTAAGAGTACTAGGATTTGAAAACCACTTTCAACAAGTCTCTAAGTGAGATTGTTTTTCGGGTGGACTCCTCCCCGGGTCATACTGATTCTCCGTGTAGTGTATACTCTCTTCCACATTGCTCTGTCTTCTTCCCACAAAGACACACCATGCAGCAAGGCTCCCATAAAATGCTTGCTCCTATTTTCTCTTGGAAAGATGCTTCCCTTCCAAGATTCAATGTGGTTCCAGCTTTGCATGGCCTCTTCTCCCTCTCCATGCCCAGATCCTGGAGAGGTTTGATCTGCTGGTTCTCCAGGTGCACTGAAACTCCTTCCCAGAGAGCTCTGTCTGCTGTCTGTGTCCGGGCTCCCCCCCCCTCCCCCCCCTGCCAGCCTTGCTCAGCAAAGGTTACGGATGTGTGGACGGGTAGATAAATTATAGGAAGACAGGAGAAAGGGAAGGAAAAGGACTTGGAAACTGGTATGTAAGTTTTAGGAGACACAACAGCAGAACAGGACAAGTTTGTGACTATCAGTAAACCTCCCTGGTAACCTCAACCTTCCCCTCCTTCACTTTCTGCTGCTCTGCTCCTTCATATACCTTTCCTGGTCAACTTACACTTCCAGGGCTTTGATGTTTATAGTCACTCACAATTATGGGAAATGTATTCTGCGCTTCCTTGTTGGCTAAGGAAACAAGCTGAGATCTGCATTTATTCAAGCAAAAGACAGGGCAGGGATCCTGCAGGCACCAGGGCTCCACGGGCCCTTGAGCTTGGTTGGCAACATCTGATTTGTCCAAACACACACTAGTGAGAAGAAAGATGGAAGTCTTTTTCCAAATCGTGTAGACGCAGGTTAAAGGCATCTTACCCATGGCTTGCTTGCCCATGGCACACTGGTAGGTGTTCCTTGGAGACTGGTTATGATGCGGGTATGGGATGAGGCCAGCACAAACACCAAGAAGAGTAAAGGGTTCAATCTCCAGGTGGGTGGTATCTCTAGCAAGTTAATGAAGAGTTAGGCAGTTTAGGCATCAAGTACTAAAATCAGTATCTGTTTAAGGATATAAAAATTACTATTTCCTAGGTCCCCAAGGGACTTATAAGACAATAAACTTTGATGCTAGTGAGACTGCTAAAATAAAAACATGCTGAAATAAAGTGTGATGAAACCTAAGAATTTAAACTGTTCTGTGATAAAAATTCTTACCAGTTGCCAGGCGGTGGTGGCGCACGCCTTTAATCCCAGCACTCGGGAGGCAGAGCCAGGCGGATCTCTGTGAGTTCGAGGCCAGCCTGGGCTACCAAGTGAGTTCCAGGAGAGGCACAAAGCTACACAGAGAAACCCTGTCTCGAAAAACCAAAAAAAACAAAACAAAACAAAAAAAAACAAAAAAAAAATACTTACCAGTGATGGAAATAAGAGAGAAGGGAGACAGTGTAACAGTGTCTATATAAAAATAAAGTGATATTATCATACACACTACCAATGGTATATTACAGAGAGGAATTTCTATACCAAACACAGAAGTATGGTGCACTAACTTGTACATGGGCGAGAAGCCTGCTTTCCCGTCTATCAATAAGGAGCCTGCATCACTGTGTTGGGATAGGAATAGATCTCTTTGAAAAATGAGTCGCTACAGACCTGTGCAGACCAGTGGTAGTCATTAGCTGATGGTGCCTACTGAGCAGTTGAAATATTAGGCTACTAAAGAACTAAATTTCAGATTTTACCCAATTTTAATGGATTTAAAATTTAAAACTCAAGTTTAAATTTAAATTAAATAACTCAGTTTCTTATTTTAAACTGTCATTATATTTCAAACAATTTACATTTGTGAATCTACTATTCAACCGTGAAAGTTCTATCAGATTTAGCATTTCTAATGAAATTTGGCTATAGGTATATATAATATTTTAAAGACTTATAATGGGAAGAATGTAGAATATCTTGTTAAAATGTTCATTATGATGACACAATATTTTGGACAGAGTGGGATCACAAAAATATTAAAATTAAGGGCTGGGGATAGAGCTAGGTGGTCAAAAACCTATCCAGCACTTGTGAAGCCCCAGATTCAGTCCTCAGTATCCATCACTCATTATTTTCCTGTTCATATGGTGACTAGAAATCTGTATGTACTGGGGCCTCGCACTATGTTCTTACAGGATAGGTTTGTTATAGATATCTAATAGGTGTCAGAATCTTCTTACTTCATAACACATTTCTGCAGAAAACTCAGGTTAGGGCTAAATAGTAAAGTAGCTAGGATGTTTTCATGGGAGAGAGCAGCCAGAGTATGCAAGGGTTTTTACTCAAAGTAACGCATGTCATATTCAGGATACAAGACACACAGTGATCCTGTGTTCCTCACCCAAGGGTCCATGCAATAGAACCTGAGCCATTTCAAAGGTTCACAGCACCTGAGGGAAGAGGAGATTCTAGGAAACCAGGTCCCCACCCACTGTGGAAATTGAGTTATAATGTACCTGAGGGGAGCATGCTTTCCACTATCTCTAAGCTGGAAGAACGCGGGAGCCCGTTTTCAGGTCCGCATAGAGAAGATGATTAGGACCATGGGCCTGAGTGCAGGTGTCTGAGATGGTCTGCACTTGGCTGTGCTGGGGGAGGAGGTCTTTTGCTCCACCCTTTGGCGTCTCTATAAATACCCTGGGGCAGAGCTAGTCAGGGCTCGTTAGAACAGGTTCCAGGCCCTCTCGAGGCTATCCTTTATTTTCTATCTCTTTATCTCCACAATCTAAATCCTTCTATCTAATATTTCCTGCTGCTCACACTCAAGAAAACTCTGGGGAACTGTGGGGTTGGTGGGTAAATGCCTCACAGAAGAACAGCGTTTTCTAGCAGAACCTGAGATGTGATCAGAACCTTTGTCAGCAGAGTGGGGAAAGGTCTAGGGGATTTTTGTTTTAAGAAGCAGAACTTAAAGCTGAATTCTCTACTCTAGAATGAAACAGAGTTTGGTTAGGGGATGTGAATTAGTGATGGAGAACTTGACTAGCACATTTGAGGTCCTAGGTTCAATTCCTGGTACTGGAAAAAAAACAAGCAAGCAAACCCAGAATTTCCTTAAGTACAATGTTTTGCCTAAATAGTAGCCAGGATGAAATTCTGTAACAAAAAAAAGCATTTGTAAGATATAAAGATTGAGTTAATTAAAAAAAAAAGAAACACAGTTTTTCTTTTATCACAGTGACATATATAAGATTATATAGCCTCTCATAAATATTGAACATCTAAATGCTCTGAATTTTAGTTTTATGAAAAAGAAAAATAATTTCCTTTAAAATCATAACCACTGTTAATTTATCCTGAACAGCAATTAAGAGATTTTACTACATGTAACACACTTACATTTACTTAGCACACAGTAAACAGCCAGTGCTGGGTACTGTGGGACATGGACTCTTATGGGATGGGGAAGAACGCAGGTTCAGGCTTTTCATGGAGGAGGGGTCTTACGGAGCACAGGACAGAGTGAAGATCACTCGGAATTTCTGATCCTGTGGCCGCCACCTCTGGAGTGATAGGATTACAGGAATGTACTACTAAACCAGATTTTAATTTTAATTTTAATTTTTTCGAAACAGGATCTCATTTTGTAGCTCTGGCTCTCCTAGAGATCTGCCTGCCTCTGCCTCCTGGGTGCTGGGCTTAAAGGTGTGCGCCCTGCTAAAGGCAGGTGCCATTAGGCCTGGCTTTACTGGGTGCTGGGGCTTGTATGCGGTGCTTTGTGTATATGCTTTGTATATGCTGGGCAAGTACTCTGCCAACTGGGTTACACCCCAAGTCTAAGTTCATTTTTTAAATTTTATGGACATCTACATTAAAAAGCCCATCTAGACTATGAATAAAACAATAGAATTATATTTTAAAAAACAATGAATTTGATCCAAACAGTATCTTGGTGACTAGGCAAACCCCTGCCCTATAATGCCCCACTGCAGGAAGATATGCAGTACACAAATGGGTCAGTAAAACACACTTTTACTCCACGGCAGTAAGCACCAGCAGTGAGGAGGGCAAAGACATACGGGTGTTTGTTTATAAGGGGTCCTCAGAGCCACACAACAGTGATCCAGCTGCAGGTCTGAGGGAGGCCCAGGAGGTGAAGAGAGGCCAGTATGGCTGACAGTGGGTGAGGGGAGGCGAAAGCAGACGGCACAGGGAGAATGAGTGTGAGCAAATGTTGTAAGAACTCCTGAGAGACACGGAAGGCTGCGGGGGACAAGCAACCACGGCCTCCTGGACTCAGTGGAAGATGGGGTGGTGAACTATGGACAGGTGAGAGCAATCAGGGCTCAAGAACCACAAAGGACTTATCTGTCATCTATACATGTGCTACAGGCTAAACATGGCGGTGGTGCACACCTGTAATGCCAGTACCTGGAAGACAGACATATAAGAATCTCTGAGGCTGCCGGGCGGTGGTGGCGCACGCCTTTAATCCCAGCACTCGGGAGGCAAAGCCAGGCGGATCTCTGTGAGTTCGAGGCCAGCCTGGACTACCAAGTGAGTCCCAGGAAAAGCGCAAAGCTACACAGAGAAACCCTGTCTCAAAAAACCAAAAAAAAGAATCTCTGAGGCTAGCCTGGGCTATATAGTAAGTTCCAGATCAGTCAGGGCTACATAATGAGACGCTGTCCCTAAAACAGAGTCTACTACTGTTAAATAGTAATATAAAATAGTTCTTTTATATTCCATCTTGTAATGTGGAGTATAAGAGTAATTTGAAAAGCTCATCACCTGAAGGTGTAAAAATCCTGACTAAAAAGCATAATTTACCAAGTTGTAATACAAACATACATTTCTCTGGTAGCAGAAAGAAGGAAATTACTTGTTTGTGGTTGGAGATATGAACAGTTATCAAGTATGAGTATTAAACTCCCTTTTAAAAATATAACTGCAGAAATTCCCGTTTCAGCCAAGTGGTACATTAATGGCTGCAAAGCAAGTTGTACAGATGTCCTCTGATGTCTTCCAAACGGAACACAGATGCTTCAGAATACCAGTGTGGTAGAAGGGATATTATGAACACATTGGCATCTCAAGTTTACACTGCACATATGTTCAGCAATATTTTTACAACATACTATGTGTGGAATTCCTACTCCAACAAGAAGATTTCAGATATCCACTGACAAAATCCTATCTAAGACAGACAAATATATATTCTGAATCCTGACTCATTAGCTCAATGTTTACTGTGGTTGGATATTAAAATCAGAGAGGCAATTCTTTTTAAAAGTATACACCAAATGTCACATGGTAGGAGGGATAATTCAATCTAAAGACCACTTGTGAGTGATTCTGTGGCATTTCACGGGGACAAACGACAGTTATACTTTATTACAAAACACCCCCCAGGACCTAACAGGACAGTGAAAACACACAGGACTTTCTATGGACACATGGACTTGAACTGTGGCTGTTCCAATCTTACTTACTTATTAATCGTGTGCTCGTAGAGTGCAATGTTACAATCATTTTCTTCATTCACATCTAAGTATTCAACTAGACTCTCGTGTAAGAAATCTTCGAAGTTCCTGGAAAATAGCGGTAAAGGAGACACTGAAACATTTTGCTGCAGTACTGTATATGACAACAAAAGACCCCAGTTTTCATTTGTTCCCTAATTCCATTCTCCCCTAGAGAGAATCCATACACCGAGATAGCTGAAACCCATGTTTATGGGTCACAAGTCACTAAAATAAAAGCACTTGCCAATCTGGTCCCCACTCCTAAGAACATCGACTTTAGAAACTGGTATGAGGATGCAGTGTCTCCATCAGCAACAAGGCCATGAGGGTTTCCTTTGTGGAAGCAGCTAATGGAGAGTGATTTACATCAAGGCTCTATAATCCTCAGGAGCTAAGTTGTTAAGTACTTCATCACATGCCGGCGACTGCACACGGATGATTTTTAACTGGCTGTGGTATACTTGTGGGGAGGAGTCAATAGACTGGAGATGAAAATATACTTTCCTACAGTATATATCCAAGAACGTTACTGCTGATTAAAGCATGTGAGTCCATAGTTAAAGAGATTAACAACTCCTACTTTTGATCACTTACCTGTAACCTTGAGCCAACTCTTCCATATGCTTATTTGTGACTGCCGGCTTTTGTCTCTTGACAATTATGTAAGGCCTAGGAAGGAGAAGAATAACTTACTAGACCAATGATGTCAGCCAGTTCTATTCACCACTGTGGAACGAAACAGGGTAGATGCAGCTTGTCCTGGAATAGACTGAGGACATACCGTATTCTCTGCTACACACACACACACACACACACCCCTATACATAAGTGAGTATGTGTTCACCACTCAGTTTTCCTTCCAATTGTCCTAAGAATCATTTGGATTTAAATGAAAAGGCAACGTAAGGATCATAGTCACTGAAGTCTCGACAGGGCACAGAATCTTCACGCCATACTTTTTAGACTGTGAAAAGCACTACAGAAGCACCTCTTTATTTCCCACTGGGAATATTTGCCGTATAGAATCTCCCTTTACACATGCTTCAGTGTTTTTGTGCTTTTGGTGACTTTAGTTTAGAGTCAACTGCGGTCTAGGAAGTTTTAAATCATGTACCCTTCTGGGCAGTGTGGTGAAATCCTGTACCACCCTGCTCCATTCTACCTGGGAAGGGAATCCCCCTTTTCTCTAGGGCATCCGTACTACACAGCACTAACAGGACACCTGCCTGTTAGCCATTTAGTAGCAGTCTCAGTTATCTGATTAAAGGGTGGTACTTTAGAGACTGGGTACTAAAGATGGTTTTAGCCATGCACTGGGGAATCCTGGGACATATCTCCACACAGAAGAATTGCTGTAATGCCTACGGTGTTCGCAGGCAGAGACTCGTCACTGAAGACAATAATGGCAGCTATTCTGACAGTTCAGAGGAGACCCAGACATCTGAGGTGGTTGGATGCATGACAAACATCACCGAACAGACAAACAGCTCACTTGGCTGTATGTTTACCGAGAACACAGCTTCCTTACTGATGAATCATGACCGATGGGGGTGAGATGGAGGGAGGAGTACTCTGGCAGATTGACCTGTTAACTGTCCGCAGTGACTTGCCTCTGCAGGAAATACCCACAAACAGAAGAGGCATGCCGCATGGAAACGTCAAGGGCTGCGGCTATTTGGATAAACAGCTCTTACAGGAGGAGTGAGATGCTAGCAGACACTTGCATGTCTGTCCTGAAGCCCAAATAAGGATGTGAAGACTAATGAGCAAGAAGAGCTCATCACTCACAAAAGGGGGCATGAGCATGAACAGGAGCTGGATGAGCTCTTCAAGGAAGTCAACAGTACCTCAAAATCTGGCTTTTTGGTGAGGAAGCAGACCTGCTCCTGCCCCGCTCCAGGAGCTCCGCCCACTCGCGCGCCACTCCAGGAGCCCCGCCCACTCCCACCCCACTCCTGGAGCTCAGGTCAAGGCTTACAAGACAGAGCAGAAACCAGAGTAGGAAGGGGAGAAGTCCCTTTACTCAATAAATTCTCCTATTCCAGACAGATCTGTGATCTGCTATTATAAAATTACTTCTGAAAAACAACTAGCTTTATTTTAGAACATGTTTTATTATATGGATACAGTGAAATAAAGAAATTCCAAACAGGAATAGTTTAGAACATGCCACTGCTTCTCCTGCCTCTCAGAAAGTCATGTTGTCTAATACCTGCTTCCTTCCTCTTTTTAAGTCAGGATCACACCACAGAGACCAGGGTGGACCTCACAGAGATCCACCACCAGCCTCTGCCTCCTAAATGCTAGGATTAAGGTCACTGAGCCACCATGCCTGGCCTAGGCCATTTAGTAACAACTCCACGTAAGCACTTACCACAGCCTACTAGCTAGTTCTTAGCCCAGACATAGGTAGGCACTACCACTTATATTTCAGTCAAGGAAACCAAGCCCCAGAAAGTTAAGAAGACTCCGAATCACAGTCACTAAGTGGCCAGTTAGGACTCAAGCGTGGGTATCTTATTTCAGCAACACCATAAAAGAAACCAATTCTGAACAGGTTAAGCAAAAATTACTTTACTCTAAGTATTAAGAATTTGCCAGAAGGAATGAGAATCAAGGACGAGGAGAAATACTGAAAGATCAGCAACTGAGACAGTGTGAGGATCCAGGGAGTACCGAGTAAGAGGTGATCTGAGCTTACGTCTGCCGGGGTGGGGGGCAGATACTAGTTGGATTTCGTCTGCTTGAAGGACTCCACCTGTGTGTGACAAGCACCTGAACACTCGACACGGGAACAAAAGGAGCCTACTTTCCTAGTTACCTTCTTCATCTGTGTCTTAACACTTTCACTCTTGGCTTGCCTCAGCCTTTCTCCATTTACTCTCCAACTCCACTAGAACCTCAAAGCTCGGGAGAATATAGAGGTAGAAACTCTGATTTCTGGAGTCAAGTGACTTCCGGGGACTGCCAAGAAAAACCCCAATTCTACTCTACTCCAGCTCTGGGTATGTGGCTCAGGTTCACAGACCCGCCAAGTTCCTCACTAAAGAAGAAAATAATTCAAATAAGGGTCTCACGCACAGCACACCCAATAAGACAACAGATAGTATCCTCTCCTAGCACAGTGGTTGCTGCTAGTAATTATTTCTGTTTCTCCTGGCAGATAAAACTTTGAGGACAAAAAATATCTCCCATTGGTTTTCAAACCTCCCATTAGTCTCTAAAGTGTTTGTAACTGAATTAATTAAATTCATCTCTAGGACACGAAAGGTTAAAGCAGCTTCAAAACTAAAAGCGAGGCCAATTCTGTCAAAAGTTCACATGAAGAGGCTTAAGTTCTTTATACCAACATACCTGCACAACCGTCCTCCATCAGAGGAGATATAAACACAGCGGTCTGTAAGATTTGTAGAGATAGAGACAAACTCATTGATGTAGCCTGCCCTTCGCATCAGCCGAAATGTACCGACAAGCTTTTGATGGTCTCGGATGACACCTAGGATGTTGCCTAAACAGAGAAAACATGGGAGTCAGAAACAAAAAATAATCTGATTTAAATTATCCATCCAATAATATTGAGAAGTCATTTGAATGAGCAGTCATTTGAAAATAGTTATTAACATGAAAACTAGTCCAGAGGCTCTAGGGAGCAGCACAAGGGTGTGCTCACAGAGTCTGGGGGCCTTGAAGCCCGTGGCCATCACACCAGACACTGACTGAGGAACTCCCTAAGAGTTCGTTCGCTTCACTGTCCTCAGCTGTCAGCATGGTCATGGGACACAAGGTCCCCACCAGACCAGGCAGGTGTGAAGCCTGGCCTGTCCTATCCACAGGTGTCCTGTAGAGGGCGAGTGCTGAGAATTCTGCCTTGTCTCTGGTTCTGACACTACAGAGCCTGTGAGGAACTAAGAAGCCAGGCTTCACCTCCCAGGGTTAGCATGAGGACTCAGAGGCACAGGATGATGCGCAGACTCAGAGCCAGCCCACCATCAACTCCTGGAGCACTCACAAGGCGGCAGCTGACCCTTCCTCCAGAGCCTGTGCACAAAGGGGAGGAAAGGGAAAAACAAGAGCAGTGGCCAGAGATGAGCACACCAGACAACCTGCAGCGACCAAGTCAAACGGAGGAAAAGCAGGGCACACTGCTGCCAGCCTGGGGGCTTCGAGGGAAGCAGAGTAACATGAAGGAAGAGATGGCTATGAACACAGGAGCCCCGTCTTGCCCCAGCTGCTGAGTTGTGACTGAATGGCTGACACTGAGAAGTGAGTTGATCTGTGTGCACATTTAACTAGCTATCAACATATCACACAAAGCTCATCCTACTATGGGTAGTTTAGCCGCTCATATAGATGGAAAACAGTAGATGGGCCTCAGTGCTGTTCTTCCGTGTTCTCAGAATCTTGGGTACCACAGTCAAAAGATCAAATGCTTCTGTTATCACTTTTCTTCCTTTCAAATTAGTGCCTACCGGAGATAGCTTCTCCGTGAGGGATGGGAGTTTGAGTCCACTGCCCTCTCAGGGCTGGGATCCCATCTGGCTTGGACCTGTGCAAGCTATCTCCCATTGACAACCAACCGCTCACACAGTGAGTCTCACTGGGCGTACAAACCGCACTTAGAGGCAGGCCCCATGCCCAGCAAGTAGACGGCCAAGACAAAAAGCCCAACAGTATTTTTGGAGATGTTTTTGTCTCATATTCCTTTGTTTGGGTATTTCTGACCATACTTTGTGTTCCTATGGGTTTTGTTTGTGTGTCTGCATGTATACTGTTCCTTCAGCTTTTTCTTTGTTTTTTATTTAGTTTTGCTTTATTCTAGTTTATTTGTTTTTCTAAGAGACAGAAAAAGAAGTTGTAGAGTTGGAAGGGCAAGGAGGTGGGGAGGATGTGGGAGAAATGAGGGAGGGAAACCATAATCAGAATATACTGAATGGAAAATATTTATTTTCAATAAAAATAAAATAAAAAATAAAGGTCTATATAGGGCCATAATTAAAGTATGTTTATATTTTAAATACAAAAGCAATGGATTCCCTCTCTACTCCCAAAAGATTGCTTAGGACAGTGGTTCTCAACCTTCCTAATGCTGTGACCCTTCAATACAGTTCCTCATGTTGTGGTGACCCCCCAACCATAACATTATTTCATTGCTACTTCATCACTGTAATTTTGCTACTGTCATGAATCATAACATAAATATCTGATATGCAGGACATCTGATGACCCCTCTGAAAGGGTCATTTGACCCCCAAAGGGTTTGCAAGTCACATGATGAGAACCACTGGCTTAGGAAGAACATGTCTCTCTAGCATACTTACCATTCAGGAAGACAAGAAACACATTGGGGTAAGAGAGTTCTTCGCCACACAGTAAATTCACATCTTCTACTCCTAGGTTACTAGCTAACTTAATAATAGGTCCGTCTTCCATGTCAGTTGTAATATGTGTCATAAGGGCCAAGTTTTTAACCAAACCACAGGCCTAACAGAAAACAGACAGTCACAAATGTTAGTCATACAAAGTAGAGCTTGTATCTGAAAATGCTCAGCACTCTGTTGGTAGCAATATAAAAGAGTACAACCTTGAAAGGGACACTTGGGGATTCACACACACACACACACACACACACACACACACACACATTACCTCAAACAAATAACCTCACCTTTAAAATGTGTATATTCTTTAACCTGAGGAATTTATCCTCAGATGACAAGAAAAGACATTGTCCTGGCTAGTTTATTGTCAACTTGACACATGCTAGAATTATCTGAGGGAATCACAATTGAGAAAAGTGCCTCCATATGAATGGGCTGCAGACAAGGCTATATATATAGTACATGTTCTTAACTAGTGGTTGATGTGGAAGAGCCCAGTCCATTGTGGAAAATACCATCCCTAGGCTAGTGGTCATGGGTGTATAAGAAAGCAGGCTGAGCAAGCCAGTAAGCAGCATTCCTCCATGGCTTCTGCTTTAGTTCCTGCTTCCAGATTCCTGCCCTAACTTCCCTCAGTGATGGAGTGTAACCCAGAAGTGTAAGCCTCCCCAAGTTGCTTATAGTCATGGCACTTTACACAGCAACAGAAACCCTAACTAAGGTAGAGATTGGTACCAGGTCAATGGGCACTGCTATGACAGACCTGACGGTGTTTTTTGAGGACTGTCGTGGCATCTGAACTTTGGGCTGGAAAGGCTATTGTGTGCTCAGAGTTCAGTGGGCTGTTCTGTGGAAGTTTGGAAGAACACTGAGATCTATGGAGACAATGAGGCCTGGCTTGTGAGGTTTCAGTGAGAAGTTTGCAAGCCCCTTAAAGACTCTATCAGGGCTACTCAATATTTTGAAATAAGAACCATTAAAGGGAAACCTTTGCTTTGCAGAGAAAATTGATACTGGTCAGCTGGAGCTGAAGAATCAACAGTGATTAGAAAGAGACCGTCACCATTACTGAGGATGGCAAATCTGAGCATGTTCCCTCAGGGTCAGCACACAGAAGCTGTGGTCAAGAGGGAGCCAAGACTGGACCTTGTGCTGGCAGCCAAACTTGGTAATGTGAAAGTTTCCCAGGTGGTACTGGTTCTAAAGACATGAAGGGTCATAGAGAACAGCTGAGGCTTGGCACTGTGAGAGGCCAGGAGAGGCCACTGGTGGATGTGCAGCCTCAGCTGAAATCGATACCCCAAGAATGAAGGGGCTACGGAGAGATGAGGAGTCTTGGCACCACGTGGCAGGGTCAGAGTCCTTGAAAAGATCGTGGGAGAGGCTGCTGGTGAGGGTTCAGCCTCCTCACAGTGATAAAAACCCTAAGATAGACTGAAAAAATAAATTTAGCTATGGATATTGGCTGAAGCAATCTCTGGAAAATTTAAATACTTCAAAGTTCATAATGTATACATTTGGAAACTGTAAGTTTAATGTGAATTTCCTTACAGTTTAAGATAAATTTGAATTTTCTAAAAAAACACAGCCTGTTTTGAACATATAATTTTCACTTCTTTTGAATCCTAACAAATTCCTACACTTTGAACCCCTCACCTTTCCCTTGTTATAAACTTATTTTTTCATTCATTGTATATTTGCAGGGCCTCTATTGTATGAACCTGGAGATACAGTGGTGACCCACCTTCCTCCATTACCTGGAGATGATACAGTTGTGGACCACCTTCCTCCATTACCTGGAGATGATACAGTAGTGGACCACCTTCCTCCACTACCTGGAGATGATACAGTGGTGGCCCACCTTCCTCCATTACCTGGAGATGATACAGTAGCGGACCACCTTCCTCCATTACCTGGAGATACAGTGGTGGACCACCTTCCTCCATTGGTTTATGGCTCAAAAGGAACAGAATCAGGTAACACTAACAACAGTATCATGAGAAAGCCTGGGGCTGGAGAGATGCAGAGGACCCTGGTTTGGTTCCTAGCACCTATACTGGGCAGCTTACAAACAGCCTGCTCTACACTCAGCCACACACATATACATACGAATTATTATTATTTTTTAATCTATAAAAAAGAGGCAAGAAACAGAGGACACAGTTTGGCTAAGTAATTAAATCTTGGCAAATCCAATGATTTGGTATTTAGGTAATGGCTTGTGCTTCCCATATAATTCAGAGTTACTGCAGGTCTTTGATTATACGCTACGAGCTATCCTTTAGGCACAACTAAAGAAATCAAGAAGATACTCAAAGATCCTTCTGAGCATCAAAGGTGATGGCTCTCTCACTTGTCCACATCTTTATTGCATAGTTTGATTCTTAGGATAAAATGAGAAAGAGAAATGTTGACTATGAATCTCTTTAGATGAGATAATGAATCACAGGCTTCTGGCTTTGTTTTGGAATAGCGTAATATAACCGACAAACTACATCAGTATTTCTTGCCAAATAATCAGTTAATCAAAACAGAAGCAACAGCCTAGTGCATGGGTCCAGAAGCAGAACTCCAGACTTCCATCCCAACAGGTATGACCTCTGACCCCATAGAGACTCCCATGGTATCTTACCTCTCCTTCAGGTGTGTCAGAGGGACACAGCATCCCCCACTGAGATGGCTGGAGAGAACGAGGACCACTCACTTTTCTTGTTTTTTCAAACTGGGAAGAGATTCTTGTCATCATGCCGAGTGCAGAAATATATGACAACCGAGACAGCACCTGGGTCACACCCTGGCGGTCCATTTTAAATCTCTTTAGAGACCAATTCCCCTGTAGAGAGACGAGATGCAGGGGATGACTCCTAACCGGTTCATAAACTGAGAAGTTTATTATAGTAACTTCCTGTAATGTACATACAGCCATGATAGAACTACAGAAACCAAAATGATACAACTGGAGTTAAAACTCAGCCAGAATCTATGCAGAGGCACAGAATGAGGCTACACTGTGGCTAGTAACCAGCTCCAAATATGTATCCCAGAAGAATCACCTTCTCTGGGACTCAGGGTCCACTGCCCAAGGCAGTGTAACCAGAGGCTTCCATGGGGAGCAAGAAATGAAGTATGGAAGCACTAAAACTAAAAGGGAATCTTACGTTGCACTGTTATTTAGATGCCTCCCAACAACAGTGTTTAGACAAATATAAGCTCAGAAAAAAACTCACTTTTTTTTTTTTTTTTTTGGTTTTTCGAGACAGGGTTTCTCTGTGTAGCTTTGCGCCTCTCCTGGAACTCACTTGGTAGCCCAGGCTGGCCTCAAACTCACAGAGATCCGCCTGGCTCTGCCTCCTGAGAGCTGGGATTAAAGGCGTGTACCACCACCGCCTGGCTATCTATACTTTCTTAATCTAGGCCCAAGGAATATGAAATTGAATATTTTAATCTATCTTGGCCTTTTTGTTTTGTCTTTTTTTAATGTTGGGGATCAAATGCAGGACTTGTAAATGCCAAGCAGGTGTTCTACCCAGAGGAGCACCTTCAGTCCTAAAACTGTACATTATTTTCATTAAGAAATAGTATGTTGTCAAATCAAGAAATACCTCTGAGATCACATTGATATTAAAACAGAATGCTGTGATTAGTGTAAAGAAGCTATAATGAACTGTGGTGGTATTGTGTTACCCAAAATATTGTACACCTTAATAAACTTATCTGGGGTTAGAGACAGAACAGCCACTAGATACAAAGGCTAGAAAATGGTGGCACTCACACCTTTAATCCTAGCACTCCAGAGGTAGAAATCCCTCTGGATCTCTGTGAGTTCAAGGCCACATTGGAAATGGCCAGGCATGGTGACACACACCTTTAATCCCAGAAAGCGAGCCTTTAATCCCAGGGAGTGGTGGTAGAAAGCAGAAAGGTATATAAGGCGTGAGGGCCAGAAACTAGAAGCATTTGGCTGGTTAAGCTTTTAGGTTTTGAGTAGCAGTTCAGCTGAGAGCCATTTGGATATGAGGACACAGAGGCTTCCAGTCTGAGGAAACAAGACCAGCTGAGAAGTTGTCGAGGTGAGGTAGCTGTGGCTTGTTCTGTCTCTCTGATCTACCAGCATTCACTCCAATAACTGGCCTCAGGTTTGATTTTATTAATAAGACTCTTTAAGATTCCTGCTACAATGAACTCTATTACTCTGTATGCTAACCTGAAATATTAATAAAAATGGACTTCTGTGAGTAAATCTTGAATGTTAATTTTATTTCTATGTACTGAACACATCAGATTATATCAAATATAATTTCTGTTTATATTAGTTGTACACATTAAATATTATGCTCCGAAGACATGAATATATAGTAACATAAATTGTAGAAAATAGCATGCATCAAAAAGCAAAGTAAAAAAAAATCTCAAAACCATTTGACTCAATTATCTTCATGACTTAAAATTTTTAGCACAAACTTTTGAATTCAATTTCAGGAGAGCACTTGTCGATTCCAGCTTTAGAAGCCTCAAAACAGGAAAATTAGTGGGTTTTTAGGACAGTGTTCTCAACCTTCCTGATGCTGCGACTCTTCAATACAGTTCCTCATGTTATGGTGACCCCCAAGCCATAAACTATTCCATTGCTACGTCATAACTGTAATTTTGCTAACATTATGAATGTAAATATTTTCAGAGATAGAGATTTGTCAAGGGGGTCACAACCCACAGGTTGAGAACAACTGTTTTCAGAGCTCAAATAACAGTTAATATTAAAATATGACTTCAGGGGATCTCCCTCATGAGTTAAAATTTTAATTTGTTAAGTTCAAAATCTTTTCTTATGAATCTTCAATCTTTTGGCAGTTTGGATAAATGCTCTAAATTCTAGATGTAAAGCTCTATCCCTTAAAAGCCAAGAGCAAACAATCATCCCACAGATTGCTGTGTACTCAGTTGGCTTCTTTTCTTCTTGGGATGAGACTTATGCCCAGAGGTAAGAGGAAATGAGATAAATATTCAGCAGAGAGACAGAATGAGGCAGCCTGCTAGTAAATAGGAAGTAGGTGGGGAATGAAGCTGAGCGAATTTATTCTAGTACTCTGCAGGAGCAGACAAATGGAGCATAGGCACAGAGCACAGGGAGGCACAGCCTGAAACTCTCCACAGAGAAGCTAACTTGGTGAACGTGTTCTTTTGTTGGGACCACTGTGCAGCCACCTCCGGTCGGGACACATCTGCCAGCCCAGTGCTTTCTAATTGGCAGGTGGCCGAGAAGATAAACCAGTGTCACGCTGAAAGAACACAGTCAGGAGAAAGGGGAGCTCTTACTCAGACAATGCTGATGCTGTAGGTCTTCTGCCTGAGAACCTAGGCCAAGGCACAGAAGTGGCTTGCACCTCCATGTCAGCTGTAGCTAGAACCATAAAGCTGTCCACACAGACCCACTCAATCTCTGAAGCTGAGCAATGAGGCAAGTCTGTGCTATTATTTCATGGTTATGGGAGTCAATGTGTTGGGCCAAAGCCCATCCATAAAACTAATTGTGTGTCTGGAATATCCTATGTGAAGCGGACTCCATCAGATAGACCTATAGTTACTATGCTTTTAAAAGGGGAGCAGATACCTATCTGACAACCTTTCATGAATGGCCCAGCCCTGAATACACAGCAGCTGCAGGGACGGGTTCCCAGCCCAGAGAGGAACAGCTGATGGAGCGCTGAAGAATATAAACCCTACTGTGAAATCAAACACCGTTGTATGGCTTGGGACAAAAGCTGCCAACTAAGAAATCTGCCTGATATGTCAATTTCATTACAGGAAAAAAATGAGGAAGTACCCATGAGAAGGAGGCCTGTTAACAGTTAAACCAAGGGATTTTTTTCCTCTCCCTGCAAGTGCATGTCCACAGTGCCATCCATCAGGAACCATAATAGAGCAGTGAAGTTACACAGAGTCCTTCCTAATCTATGGGGGACCTGTTCCGAGGTCCCAGCGGATACCTGAAATGCAGGAAGTACAGAACCCTATAATTGTATGCCGTTTTCTTTACACACCCATGATAAAGTTTAATTTGTGAATTAAGCATAGAAAGTAATTTGCAACTAATAAAAAGTAGGAAAACCACAATATAATCCAAGTTATTTAAATTTATTAATTACTTTTGAAAGGCAGCAGTAGTTCACCACGGCTAAATGACTCCATACTCGAATGGGACGAGATGGCTATGGGGGAGTGGCTATATTAACCAAGTTCCTATTGAGAAGACTTAAACTTTACACGAACTTGCAGAGAGAATCTGTGACCTTCTCACGTTTCTTTGTTGTAAATGTGTCGTTCACGATCTCTACCCTGTCACCCAGGTTCCCAGGGTCTTTCCCATTCTAGTCTACTTGCGTTCACAGACCGCACAGACGGCTGGACTCACAGTGGAGATGGCGTTCACCATGCCGTTGGTGATCTGGTCCTGACGCATGTGCTTCACGACATCAAACTGGGCTGCTCTTTGCTTAGGAATCACCTGGTCTGCAATCTTCTTCATTTCTGAATTAAATTTTTTGAACAAATCTTCAAAAAGAAGAGCTAAGAGCTAGAAGACAAGGATGCAATGATTAAGTTTAGGTCTCAAGTAAGGCTCTGTTTTAGAAAAAGAAGACAAATTTTAATACTGAAAACAATGTATTTTTGGAAAAATTCAACTTAATGGGTATGTACAGAACTTAGACAGATATATGTCAAACTCTATGTAGGAATGCTGAATGAGAGCAAAGGTGATGTAAACCTGGCAACCAGAGATGTTCAATTTAGAATACTCTCAGATTTTTAGGTTTTACTGACCAATTTTAATTTCTGAAGAAAGGCACTGAAAGTTGAAGTTTCTGATTCAGTAGATCTGAGGGAAAAGGCAGTAATTTGCATTTCTAAAGTCACCAGAAGTGAGACTCACTAGTGGCGAGCATTTTGAAAATCAGTTTCCTACTGAAATATGCATTTAGTTGTATGAGGACACTACCAGTATCCGTTATAAACTGCAATCTATATAAACAAAATTTAGACAAACTGAGCTATACTTATACAAGAACATTAGCAACCAATGAAAATGAACAAAAACCAGTACAAAGTCATGGCAAAAACCTGAAAAACACAACACCCAATGAAAGAAATCATACACAAAGTCATGTCTGTATCTCCCATGAAATGAGGTTCAAACTCCAGCACAACTGAACTACATTGTCTCAGAAGCCCAGACCGGTGTAAAACAAGAACGGTGGCACTGTGGAAGAATGGGCCCACACTATCTGAAGAGTTCAGATTCTTCAGTCTCTACCACAGGAAAAGCCAACACGCACAGGTTTTGTTTTCTCCCCCTCCCATGATTTGCTCATATAAGAGTAAGAGAGAAAGACACCTTTGCTGGAACAAAGGCAGCTGAACTCTTCCCACTTCCCTGGAAGTAGAACAAATCTATAAGCAGCTGGGGGGGGGTCAGGAAACCTGCTTAGCATGTCTAGGAGGCAAGAGTACCTGAGCTCAGAGAAGGGCGGGGCAAAGCTGCTGCCTGCCCCGTGTAGGAGCACGGGAGGAAATCGTCCTTGCCACCCACAAGCATTGTCCCTAGAAACGACAAACAGCAGACTAGCACTGGAGGGACGGACAGATCTCCTGGTCACTGATGTCAAGAAAAGGCACAATGCCAGAGGATGAGGTGGATTCCATGTCCTGCACATCGCTACCCAGCAGGGGCCCAGCCCATAGGGAAGGGACTGGACAGACGGCTTTCCTTTATGAAACTGGGGACACGGAAGCACGCACATCTTCATATTCTTCATATCCCTACTCACACAGCAGTGGAGGTGGCATTCAGTTCAACGGGGCAAAGGAGGGATATCAATAATGAGAAGGAAGCCGTAAAGCTGTCTTTACTCGAAGGTAACACATACATCGTCAGGAAGACCACAGGGACTCTAAAAGAAACTGTGTTATGAAGAGGTGCACTTAGCAAGCTTGCATGATTCAAGTCCAATAAACAAAAAGCAACTGTATTTAAAACAGCACCAAGAGAAATGACTGAAACGCCCACGAGGAGAGAGGCACCACAGTCATGGAGTAGGTGACTGGAGTCATTTACAAGTCAGCTCTCTCTAAACTGTCCTACGGATTCAATGCAATCTCAGTCAAGGGCCACCAGTCACTTATTAGTTAAACAAAACTTAGAGGAGCCAGTGTTAAAGTTAAGTAAAAATGTTACAATTCCTGTTTATCATCAAGTTCAGAAAGAACACACTAACACACTGGATGTGTTAGTGTTTTTAATATTAATGATTTTAATTTTCTTAGCAAACTTCCATATTTTCTGTTTATTATGATAGTACCATTTTTATGTTTGTTTTGTTTTTTGGTTTTTTCGAGACAGGGTTTCTCTGTGTAGCTTTGCGCCTTTCCTGGAACTCGCTTTGGAGACCAGGCTGGCCTCGAACTCACAGAGATCCGCCTGCCTCTGCCTCCCAAGTGCTGGGATTAAAGGCGTGCGCCACCACCGCCCGGCGATAGTACCATTTTTAAAGATGACAAACATGGAATTAGAGAAGTTATGTAATGTGTCCACACTCCTTTACATCATGTGCACACTTAGGGAGAAGAAGTCAGGAGAGTGGGTAGAGAGGAAGGAGGGATTGTGATAAACACACGGAGGAAACCGAAGAACTCAATTATCCTCCTGCATTCCCCTCTTTTCAGAGGCCATTCCTAGGGGCAAGCGTGCTTAATCCCGGCACTTAGGGAGAAGAGGCAGGCTGACCTCTGAGTTCCAGGGCAGCCAGGACTACAAACTGAGAACCTGACTTTTTTTTTTTCTTCAGATTTTAACTAGCATTTTTTCTTGCCTTTCACACATCAATTATGTCTCAAGGGAAGCAAAGAGATGATAACAAAATATTATTTTTAAAATTCCAGATGACGAGTGTGTTAGAATGAAAATATTTGATACCATGACTTTCCATACCATAAAGACATGATGAGAAAAGGAAATGATCCTTATCAACCACTAAGGAAGCCATCAGGAGAAAAGCTGGTCAATTTTAGAACAGACGAACCGGGATTCTAGACCCCACTACCAAGTGTCACAAAGACAGACACGCAGGACACATCCTTCCTGACAGAACACAGCACCACCGCCATCAAGGAGTCCAGCTGAAGAACACAATGTTCAAGAGCGTCTAGTCCTACAAACTCCATTCCCAATTAGACACGTTAATACATACAACACACATGAACACTCATCACAAGGAGGTTAGGTGTTGTGCACATTTCTGCAATCCCAACAGTCGGGAGGGAAGAGGCAGGGGGATCCAAACTTTGAGACTAGCCTAGGATATACAGTGAGTTCAAGGCCAGTTTGAGCTACACTGAGACCCTACCTATCCCCAAACCACCTCAGACTCTAAGGCCTAAGCAGGTAGCCCAGTGGTCTAATGCTTTAGACTATCCCCACTACCACAAAACAGGAAGTAGAAGTAAGGGCTCATTTTAGGTGTCAATGCTGATGGGGCATTCCTTCTGAGTCTATTTAGATGTTTCTGGAATAGACTGGCATTTGACCAGTAAACTGAATAAAGAAGGTCCACATCCACCCTGATTTGATGTGGGCAGGCATCATCTAACATGGAGGCTCAAATGGAGCAGAAAGTCAGAGGCAAGGCACATGTCCCTGAGCCCCAGCTCCTGTACCACATGCAGGGCTCCAGGACTGGCAACGGTGGACCCCAGGTTCTCAGGCCTTCAGCTTTAGGCTTCGATATCTACCACTGGTTCAGCTGTGTTCAGCTCTTTGGATAGGAGACAAACCACACACTGACTTCTCTGGCTCTCCAGCTGGCACACAGCGTATCACAGGACTTCCTTTATAACCACGTCAGCCACTGCTGTAACTCATTCATTCATTCATTCATTCCTCTTTCCCCTTCCTGGTTCTATTTTTCTGCAGAGCCATCGGCCAAACCTAGAATGCAGGAAATTCCTTAGAATAAAATATTCACTTTCTTGAAACACACGCACGCGCACACACATACACACATACGCACACGCACAATCAAAAGGAAATCTAATCTACAAATCAACCAATTGCGACAAGTGAGACACAATAGCTCACTGGATCCTTGATGATAATAAGAAATTACGCCAGGTGGTGGTGGAGCACGCCTTTAATCCCAGCACTTGGGAGGCAGAGGCAGGTGGATTTCTGTGAGTTCAAGGCCAGCCTGGTCTCCAAAGCGAGTTCCAGGAAAGGTGCAAAGCTACACAGAGAAATCCTGTCTCGAACCGCTCCCCCCCCCAAAAAAAAGAAATTACTCTTTCAAAAGTTTAGGTCTGAAAATGATTTAGAGACATGTCTTATGTCTATATAATGTAATTTTCTATCTGAGATACTGAAATAAAGAAAGGTATACAGGAATAGAAAAGGAAAAGCCCAGAGGCAAAAGATAGACAGGATAATTTAAAGTTAAGTAAAGCTGGCTAGAAACTAAACCAAGTAAAGACCGGGCATTATAATTAACAATAAGTCTTTCTGTGTGATTTATTTGGTAGCTGGGTGGCAGGCCCCCCAAAAAAGAGTAAAATACCAACAACAGATCTAAGTTTCAAAAACAAAAAGCTCAAAATACTGAAAAATAGAGTTAGCAAAGCTGGTCACAAATTGATACTTGCTAAAAGTTATCATGAAGTTAAAAAAGGAATTTAGGTAGGGAGGATAGCTATAGCATATATAACTGATGAAAAACAGGACCTAAAACATACAAAATGTCTCCTTGGAATTACTGAGGATGCAAACAAGATATTTCAAAGCACAGGAAATAATACTGGTCAACAACTTAATCTCATTCATCAAGTAGGAAACGCAAATAAGGACACAGAAGAAGTTACCCTGAACCCACAGAGACAAAAACATAAAGTTGGATAAGGAGTCATACATGGAGAGCATCAGGAATTCACCTACAAGACAACGTAGACAAGAGCAACCTGCTTCCATGAAAGCAGTCCTCCTGCTGTAAACACTTGAACTAGGAACCAGGAAATGTGGAGAATAAAGTTAGGATAAAGAAAAAGGAAAGCATTCAAAGCTCTTGACTAGTAGACTGGGCAGAGCAATATTTATATCTCATGGTATCCACATGTAATAGATTATGATACCGAAATAAAAATGCACTATGGTGATACACAATACTGTTGAATCTTAAAAATAACACTGACTAGAAAAGTTATAGATGAATTGTATGATACAAATTTATTTTATGAAGCTCAAAATAAACAAAACTTACATTGTGTAATAAAAGGTTTACTTTGCCATCAGGGCTAGAGGCAAGGCCCAACAGTTAAAAGCAGCGTGCTACTCTTCCAGGGAACCCGAGTCCCAGCACCCACTGCCAGCAGCTCACAATCTCCTGGAACTCCAGCTTCAGGCGGAATCTAACACCTCTGGTCTCCACGGGCATCTGTGCTTATGTGCACATACTCATCACATACGCATAATTAAAATTAATATGAACAAAAATCTGCTGGGAGATGGTGGTGCATGCCTTTAATCCCAGCATTCAGGAGGCAGAGGCAGGTGGATCTCTGTGAGTTTGAAGCTAGCCTGGTCTACAGAGTGAGATCCAGGACAGCCAAGGCCACTATTACACAGCGAAACCTTGTCTTGAATAAATGAAGATAACAATAAATGCAAACATCTCTAAGAGCAGAGAGGGAAATGGACAACAGGAAAATGAAATGGCACTGATGGCAGGCTCCGCTGAGAAGTGGCTCTTAGTGTTCGTTTTATCTGTCCCCTGCATCACACACATCTGTGTGACATACTTTTAATTTATCCTGAGAACTCCATTAAAATAAATGCTATTTAATAACATACGTCCCATAGTTTAGTCAGGGTAGAACAGGGAGGAAGAAACCCACTTAAGTGGTGTCTGTAGAACTAGAGGGGTGACTAGGACAGCACCCAATGGATGCGTCTGTCTCTGTCTGAACAAAGCACCACCATCCCTGAAGGCACTGGCAGGCAAAACCTGGAAGACACTCAGCAATGGCTTCATTGCTTGTTTTTAAGACTTTTTACCTAGTAGCTGAACTGAGATGGGTCTAAATGGGAAACCAAAATGCAAAAGCTTCCCTCCCATTGACCCAGCACCCCCCCCCCCTTCCTCTCTTGGTTTTACTGGATGAAGAACCAGAGAAAAAGCAACCCCAGCTAAGATATACAAATAGCTGGAAAGTGAGGAGAATTTTCAGAAGGGAAAGAGCCACAGGGAGAAACCCCAAATTATATAAATAAACTTGGCTCAACCTCGGGCTATCCTCTGAACTACAAAAAGAATATGAGGTGCAGGGCATGTGCCCCTAGCACCTAAAATACGGAGGACAGGGCTTGTGAACCTCGGGGAAGCATTAACCATAGTGTGGCCTGTGCATCTAGACCTTAGGACATGGGAGTTTCTGTCTTGTCCACAAGAACATGCACTCAGAGTGTAGAGCCATCTGAAGTCACATCCTCACTGGACCTTGCCCTTCAGCCCTTCCTGCAGCCATCTACTAGATGACCAATGGCTGACCTCCACTAGCACCACAGGCAAACAGCCCAGTTCCACCTGAATGCCTGACCCACAAAATTGTGAGGTCTAAGAAAAGGAAACCACTGCTTATGGCAAGCATGTGCCACAGCAACAGATAACTAAAACATCAGTAATGTGAAGTTCACAAAGAGGAAACACTAAGTAGCTGTTATACTACAAGAGGGAGCTGGCATACTTCTTCAACAATAAATATAGTAGCTATTATAAACACCAATCTCTATAATTATATTCAAATTTCCCATGTAAGCTTTCCTTTCATTAATAGAACAAAAAAAGTTCAACATATTGGTTTGTGATTAAAGTCAATTAGCAAAAACATTTCAATGATTCACTTAAAGAAGAATTCTGAGATTCACTGAAAACATTTAAGTTGAAGATTCACCAAATCCCACGCTGACTATATTCCTGAGTTTATAATGGGAAAGCAGACTTATGACTCTGAACGAAGAATTATTCAAAACAACTAAGTTTTCCTTAACAGCAAAGGAACTTTTCTAAGTTGGACCACTTTAAATGCCTTTCCCCCTTAAGTTGGACACATCCATCTACTTTTCTACTAAAACCAAGTCTGCAGACCAGGCAGCCAGGATCTTGGACTTGAATTTACCAAAGTGTTCTGAAAAGAAACCTTCCTCCCTGAGAACTTAATCCTTCCTCACAGGCAGGCCCAGCAGCCTCTCTCATGGAAGAAAGACTGTGGGTGTGGGAGGAAGCAGGTGCAGAAGGGTGAGGGGCGACAGAGCCCGTTCCAGCCACTTCCTGTGGGCAGCACAACGGAACCAGCACAGGCGTCCTGAACAGAATCAAGTACCCTCAACCAGACCACAGAGCTCTTTTAATTAGTCCTTACACTTAGCTGCCTTTGTCTCAAATTACGAAAAAGTTTTTTGGGACTCCAGCTGAATCTTTCTTTTGTGGCTTCCTGACTCAGACACAAGAAAATGTCCCTGGTGCTAAACACGAATGAACAGGACTGCCTCGGCAACAACACTGCCACAGGAACACATTTCTCCTCTCCTAAAACTTCAACTTGAGACAAGTAGTGCCGTCCAGTTACCAGAGCAATGAGAGGCTGAAAGACCAAGCCATACAGTGAACCACCAAGTCTAGGTTGGAAGCAAAATGATTACAAGGGCAGGATGCTGCGCTAACATTCGACTTCCTCCGGCTGAAGACAGAAGCAACATCAAGCAAATCATATTTCAGGGAAAAGTGCTGACAGCTCATCAATTGATTTTCAATGAAAATGCTAAAAAAAATTAATAAAGAAGTTAAGCCGTTGAAATACAGTTTCACCAATTAGCTTAATGTCAGAGAATTCTAATTAGGCGCCTTGAGATTGCTATTTAGTGTTTAAGCCTTCAGAGTGCCAAATTCTCCTTTTCACACAAACTGGTTGCAAAATTAAAGACATTAGGCAGCCTTAATTACATTATCAGAACAGCTGGGATTAGGCAATCTCTGAAGTCAAGACGGCATTCTTTTGTCCCGGGATGGAAATCCCTGGCTTTCCAGGGTGCTGGATTTTGGTGCCATTCCATATCTCGCCCATACAAAGCAAGCTGCATTAGAAACAAAAAAATTGCAGACAAAGAACAGAGTAATGTGCAGCAAATAATGAACACATTACCGAAAAAGAAAAGGTAAGTGCAAAGATTAAGCCTGAAATCAGTAGGTTTTGCTAACACCTACTGGCGCCTGGCCGGGCAAGTCTCTCGTGACAGTCAGACTGAGGGAGAGCTCCCTGGGCCAGTGGAGACAACTCTGTTATCTAAAGCTAAAGCAGGGCTCCCCTGCCTCATCCCACGGGTGGGAACTAGCAGCTATTGTTTTTACACATTCTTGCCAACACAATACCTTTTATGTGCTTACATTGTTCATTAAGCTATGTTTTCTTGCATGTGGGAGTCCTTTTTTAATTCTAATTTCTTAAGCAACAGGATATCCTCTTTAGCCTCCTCATTCCCTTCCATATTCCTCTACACAACCTGTTGTTTTTTTTTAAGGACTCACGTAACAGCTTGATTTTTTTTTTAATTGAAAAATGGTGAAAAGGAGGATTAGTAGTAGGAATACCATAAATCCTTGCAGAGTGAGTGGTCAATCTGAATGTGTAAAAAAGAACCCCCTGCTAAACAGGCATTAACCTTTAACCAAACAGAGCTTCCCCACACCCGATCCCACTCTTCCCAAGCCTAAAAATGGTTCTAACTTCCAAATTCTAACTTTCTATTTTAGTTGTGGGGCTAGACAGGTAGTTTGATGGGTACGGGTACTTGCTGCCAAGCCTGCTCAATCCCCAGGACCCACATGGCAGAGGGAGGGAACCATTCTGCAAGTTGTCCTCTATCTCCACTAAGCACACGTGCACACGTGCACACACCAACTCATTCTCACTCCCCACTACCGCCAACGAAATAAAAACTAACTCTAGTTGGGAAACATCTGCTGGTTTCCTCTCGGCTGACAGGCCTCATGTGGATCACTGCTATCGCCTCTGGCCAGCCCACTCTTGGCCTGCTCATCTCCAAGTCTGTTCTCTCCGATCTAAAACCCAGCTCATGTCCCTCCCTGACTAAAACTGCACAGTGGCTCTCCACTCCACGTCAAGTGAAATCCAAACCCCACCTCTACCTAGGTACTCACTCACACACGGTTTCAGAACGTGACTGGAGCTGGGGAGATGACTCAAGAGGTGAGGACAGAGTTCCATTCCCAGCGCCCATGCAAGGCAGCTTACAACCTCCTGCGGCTGCAGCTCCAGGGCATCTAATGCCTTGAGCTGCCTTGGGCACTGGATCTCTCTCTCTCTCACACACACACACACACACACACACACACACACACACACACACACACTCAAACCTTGGTCTGTCTATCTTCCTCCTGTACACGCAGCACCAGTAACTAGGAGCAAGCCTGGAACAGAGAAGTATCTAAGAAATATTTGTTAACTGAAATTAGACTAAGTTGTTAATTGCTAATTAAGACAACTGTTAATATCACTTAAAGTCACGTTTCTCTTCCAACATTACAGGATTAGAACGAGGGAAAACATCTCAACAAAAGATGTAACACAGGTAACACACTACAGGGCTATTTAAAAAACAAAGACTTTCCACAGCAAACAAACAAACAAACAAAAAAAAAACTAAGTCATATGCAAAAGTTATACTTCAAACTACATACAGTTTCTATTCGATTGGTAAGAATTCATATCTAGAGTGACTAAAAAACCTAATCTTATCAAAGGAAATAAAACTCTTCATGACGATAACTAAAGCACCTGTCCCGCCAACTCCAGACGCTTGTTTCCGTAATAGTCTCGGTCATCGACTTTGTTGTCTCCTTGGGCCAGAATCACTCTTCGCACCATCACTGCGGTGTAGATGCACTTAGCTCGGAAATTGAATTCCTTAACCTGTAATTCAGAAATTGGAGAAACATTTTGCGATGGTGTACACTTACTTAATCAAGGTGCCTCAAGAAAACGATGCTATTACATTCAAATAAGACAGCAATGAATTGTTATAGTTCTCCCTATTTTAAGAAATCAGCTGGTGTAAACTAGGTATTCAAACTTTCCCTCTCTGCGTTTACTGCCGCTGTGGGTAGTCTTCCTTCAAAGATGACGACTGGAACAGCTTTGCTTCCTACGTCCTCCATGCCACTCAGTCATTGCCCACTGTGGACTGGCAGACATGATGCCAAACCAGGTCTCTCCAACCCTGGCACGTTCACTGTCCTGAATCCCGAGGCATCAGAGGGCAAGTCAGGGACACAGTGGGAAAGGAGTGCACTTCGCTGTGAGTGAGGAAGCCTTGGTGGACACCCAGTCCAGTAAAGCCATCCAATGACTCCAGTCTCAGCTGCCATTTGCAACTTCATGACAGGCCAAGACAAGAAACCCGCTCCAACTCTGGGTTAAGACTAGTGAACACAGACCATGAGTGATACGACACAGTTATGTTCAGCCACTGAGGTTTGAAGCTCTTTGTTATGCAGTGATAATAAATAATTTATATTCTCAGTATTTACAGAACTCTGTGTTCCATTTTATTTTCTTGGCCTTAATGTTGGGTAAGTTGCATTGATCATCTAACTCTTCTGGCTGTTTAATAATCAGCAACAGTTGTTTTGTTTATCGATGAGAAAAATAAAGAATTTATTAGTCACATTTTTAATTTTCAACAAAGCCCAGTTCACATTCCCCTTTCACAACATAAACACTGGTGGACTTACAGGCAGAAGTAAACATGAATATCATAGCAACAATCCCTGCTACCCTCATGGTTCTTCAACTCATTTTACCCACCTCCCCTTTTAACTACAATATGCTTGAAACCCAAGCCTAGACCTAAACTGAAATGATTTCAGTCTGAGCACATTTTTCCAGGACAATGTCCACAATCACACAGAAAGTGGGAACCCTCTGCTCTAACGTCTGTGCGTTCCTTGGTGGTGTTAACATGAATCACCTGAAAAGGGTAAGAGCTCGAAAATGCGCATGGGATGGTGGAGCAGAACCGTCAACAGAACCCGGAGACTTCTGAATGTCGCCCTACTCTGAACAGTTAAGGTTTTCCAGTCTGTGAATGTGCCACAGGCACCTGGAAGACTTGCTAAAATGCAGATGCTAAGGCTCACTCTAGAGTCTCCAACTCAGTAGGTCTAGGGAGAGTCTCACTATTTCTAGCAAACTCCTGGGTGTTAGTTAGCCCAGAGAGCTCTTGAGCCTGCGCCCTGATGAACACCATCAGCACTGCTTTATTTTGGTAATACCTCATGTTCCTGTATTGCCCCCAAAGTTTTAATTTATGTAAAAAAACTGTCTTAGACTGTTTGAAAACTCTAAGTCTTTTCCTAATTCATCTATTCTTTACTGAAATATGTATTTAAAAACATTTAAAAAATTGAAAAATAGTAGTTCAATCTCTTTGCAAAAGAGCAAAGGAATTATGCTTTAAGACCCAAATTTAGCAAAGACCTGCACAGCCATCATGGTCAACAAGGCTCTCTGCCATTACAGTATTATGGTAAGCCAGGCTCCTAATATACTGTACCATCTTGGAGAGCTGGGAAATGGAGCTTTCTGTATAAGCTGAACCATCACAAGAGACTTAGGGGGTAGTAGTGTTACTTCATAATTCTGATGAAGAAACTTAAGTTCAGAAAAATTCACATTAGTGCAAGGGAAACTCAGAGTTCCAAACCAGGATCTGAACAATCGTGTCTCTAACTCTAGCATCTCACTGGTCACACTATCCAAGGATCTGAACAATCGTGTCTCTAACTCTAGCATCTCACTGGTCACACTATCCAAGGATCTGAACAATCATGTCTCCAGCATCTCACTGGTCACACTATCCAAGGATCTGAACAATCGTGTCTCCAGCATCTCACTGGTCACACTATCCAAGGATCTGAACAATCGTGTCTCTAACTCTAGCATCTCACTGGTCACACTATCCAAGGATCTGAACAATTATGTCTCCAGTATCTCACTGCTCACATTATCCCCTTTTGCTGTTTTGAATTTTAAACTCTTTTCAATCATCCAAAAGAACTTAAAACTCAGCTCCCACACAGCTTCAATAAGAATTTCAAATGCTCTGAATCAGATCACAGACATACAGACAGAAGCCGCAGAGCAGTGTGGATATACAGATTATTTGCTGAAAGTGTTTAAGGTAAGAAAACTGAACCTGAATGTCACTGCAAAGCCAGTCCACGTCCACAGATTCCCTGAAGGTACAGTTTGTGACCCTGGAATTAGATCATCCATGATGGTGCACTTGGTAGCTCTGATTTAGCAAAAGGGGCACACACATTCCCTGAGGAGAGGACGACTCCTGGAAATACCCCACATGCCACCACAGCTGACCTACAATGGTACGTTAAAAGAAAATAATCATGGCCCACTTCAAGACCAGTAGGCAGGCTCTAGCTTCTCTCTGTACACTCACCAGTCAGGTGACAAAGCAAACCACCCAGCTGTGGATGAGAGAGTCTTCCCTGTAAGTGATGGAAGCTAGAAACTCTGCAATTCAAGGTCATGGGGATGACTCAGCCAATGAGCATTTTAAAAAATGGCACAGGCAACATTGACTACTGGCGTTGACTGCTGATAACGGGAGCTGAGTCCCAACGGGGCAGTGCAGTCCTCTTAGAATTAGCTCTTGGGGACACACTAACAATGTACGCCGCATTCCAGAGTCTTTGGGAGGAAGTCGTGGGTCTCACAAACGTCATTCAGAGCTGGCGATTACTCACAGGTACATGGGTCAGAATGGTAGAAGCCAGGAGTTCTCTTGCTTCTTCTATTTTTGTTTTCTTTGGTCCACCTCCCCACATTCTTTGTCTTCTTACTTTATTCCCTATATATTTTAACGCCTATAAAAAAACAAAGCAGGGTTTGATTACATCACTGGGATCATCTGTGCTGACGTGCTGTTACAAGCAAAGAAGTCAAGGACCTGGTTACACAGATTGCCGCATTGGGAACAAAGACAACATCATGAATCAACAACAAATACTACAGCACACTGCCTACCCCACACACTGGCTCCCCTTTCATTTTTAAATTGTCTTATTCCTATAAAATTGACACATAACTATTTATAGGGAATTGAGAAATAGATTAAAAAATGTGTTTGTGTGTGTATAAGGCAGCCATCAATTCTTCATTCAGAATATCACTATGGAATGTTGTAGTTCCCATTAAAACAAAACAAAACAAAACAAACAAAAAAAAAAAAAACAAGAAAACAAACCATGCCAAGATCTAAGAGCTAAGGAAAAAAAAAACCCAAATAAATGCAGGATGAATGTCATGAACTAGATGACTTAATAACATGATGTACAGTTTAAATTCTTTCCAAATTAACCAATAAATTAATAATAAATCATTTTATTCCCAGAGGAGTTTAAACAACTCCAAGTTGGTTGATTCTAAAGCCCTAGGTTCTATAATTTACATGGCTATGCAAAGGGCTTGGATAATTGAAAAGATCATGACTTCAACTACAAAGCCGCAGTAGCCAGGCACTGATATCACGGCCTTTAATCTCAAGCTTTGGAAGGCTGAAGTGGGTGGATCTCTGTCAGTTCAAGGCCAGCCAGGGCTACATAGAGAGAGCCTGTCTCAAAAACTAAAGAAACAAAACCTCAGGAATGACAAAGATGTTAACAGTGGCATGGAGAGGGATAGACGGAAAGAAACCACAAGCCCCTAACAACCTCACACAGAGTGCCCAACTGACTCTTGACAAAAGAGTCAAAACAAGTCAGCGAGAAAGAAACTGTCCTTTGAGGACCTGGTGGCAAAACACAACTCGGGACCCGAACATGAGCAAGGAGCCCGGGCCTCTGGATCATGCCAAGAGGAAAAACTAATCCGAGGGAAGACTTCACACCTGCCAGGTGATGCTGCACATGGCTTTAATGCCGCCAGCACTCGGAAGGCAGAGGCAGGAGGATCTCTGAGTTTGAGGCCAGCCTGATCTACAGTGAGTTCCAGGACATCCAGAGCTACCTAGTCTTGAAAAACAAACAAAAACCAAAAAAGGACTTTATAACTAATGTGGAAATTAAAACTGCAAAGACCTCCAGGATACAGAGGTAATGATTGTAAAAAACAAAACACAACTTTTTTGATAACTTGGTGTTTTCAAAGGTAAACAGCACTGTGAAAGAAAAAGACCAGAGAGGCAACGAAAGAGCTGGAAGTGTTTACAATATGGAAGCCGGACACGGGATTTATATCCACACTTTTCTGTTGGCTTTTGTTTTTCTGAGACAGGGTTTCTCTGTATAGCCGTGGCTATCCTGGAACTCACTCTGTAGACCAGGCTGTCCTTGAACTCATAGAGTTCAAGTGCTGGGGTTAAAGACATGTGCCACCATGCCTGACTCAGACTTCATTTTTAAAAGGATTCTGAAATTCATTAATAAAAAGATGCACAACTGAATGCAGACAGTGAACAAATAAACAGTCTGAACCCCTCAAAAGAAAATCCGTGGCTGATTCACACGTGAAATGCACGCGACATAATTTGCCATCAAAAATGAATATTAAGGCTCCAATAAGATAATGTTACACACCTGTTAAAACATCTAAAATTAAAAAGACACACCACCAAATACTATGAGAACAAGAAGCAATCAGACTTGTACACTGTGGCCAGTAATACAAAATAGAATGATCATTTGGGGACTGGAAAAGTTTCAACTTTATAAAAGTTAAATATGCACTGTTCTCTGGCCCAGTAACTCGACTTCTATGTATTTAACCAAAAGAATAAAATTGCCCATACAAAGATTTGTCAATGGTGGCACAGTTCATAAAAGCAAAAGAAAGAAGACCCAAATGAACATCAATACAAAAAGGGAAAATAGTCCAGTTATACAGTAGAATATTATTAAGCAATAAAGAGGAAGACTCCATGGAGAAACAACATGAAAGGAACACAAACAACAACCAAAAAACCTTGGGAAATCTCGGACAGCATGCTTAGCGAAAGTTAGACACATCATACACATCTAATTTCGTATAAAGCTCAGGAACAAATGAGATAAAATCACCATAATACCAGAGAGGGGGGAATAGGGGAGTTAGAACTGGAGGGCATAAGGAAACCCATGGGGGAGGAGACACTGTGAAGTCACAGATTAGACAGAGGAGGCCCTGAAGCACTCACATAGAGTGACTCTTAGTGAGCAACAACAAAGGAGCTGACTGGAGCAAGCCCATTCAGCGGGAGACAAGAGCAAGGAGGCAGCTTGATGTTCCCTAAACTGAGACGACCATTACAGCTTTCTCCTCGGGGAAGGGCGCAGGATTCCTCACTCTGAGGGGAAAAGTGAGAGGTACACAAGGAGAGGGGAATCCCTTCTGGTGTCACACTGCTGTCTCTTCCCTGGGTACCCAACGATGCCACTTCGTCACAGTGTGAGGGCTGCAGAAACAGCCTATCAAGGAAGGCCAAAATATTATTCCTAGCAACATCTCCCAAAAGGAAAGAACGAGAGCCCTTGACAATGATGAAAAACGTATAAACAATATAGAGCTAAGGCTTTAGAACAGAGGAAATGGTGGAGGCTAAAAACAGGCATAAAACCAAACAAACAACAACACTCCTTCATTTAATTCACTGAAGCATCACATCTTCAAAAGGGCTACGTGTGGTGTAACCGTTTCCTCCAAAATTGAAACATTCCATCTCACAAAGAAGATTCTTGAGCAGGAAGCTAAACAACTCAAGATAGCTTCAGGAAGTCCCTGAAACTGAGTAGATTCACTAGGCCCCTCCCTGCCAAATGAAGCTGAGAGTTCCTCTCAGACAGATGGAGACCGAGAGAGAAAAAAAAGAGACTGAGAGAGAGAGAAAAAAAAAAAAGCTTCGAAGAAGACTTAAGACCAGCAGCTTGGAAGAAACAGAAATCAGCCAAGCTGCCTAGAAGAGTTTTAGACCCGAGTCAGGAAAGGACACTCTCCAACCTGTTGAGCTGTCACCCATGCTGGGGTGGGCTCTGGTGATACAGCTGTCTGAGTCACATCTGCTCCTGTAAGTGACCCCTCACCCATATTCTTCCAATAAAACTCAATGGTTCACCAGGTTGGACTTTGGCGGTGTCCATATCTTGGTCAGTCCAGAGATCCTAATCTGGGGTGAGTAGACTTATGTGCTGTGTCTCCCCAGGAAAAGTTTGGTCACACAACACTATTCCACAATGAAGTGCACATTCTCCATCCTCATTCAGAACAGGAGAGAACACTCATGCTTTCTTTAACCAATGCTGTATCTTCAATGTACTAAACATTTTGGATTATTATTAACCTAGCATGCAGACTGTAAGCACTTGCAAATCCTTACTTTCTGTTCAGGGAAACAAAACATTTCTCTTTCTGAAGTTAACTAGTTATATCTCTCTTCCATCTTTTCTCCGACCTAATCTAATTGAGTTAGCTGAGCAGTTTCCGTGAGTATCTACGAACAGATGGGAATGTGAGTCCAACCCACTGTGGCCTTGCTGACACAGCTCTACAATGCTGAGGGCTGTCTGACCAACGATGGAGAAAATGTGGAGGAAGGAAACTGTCAGAGCCCTGTTACCATTAGAACACTCTGTCGTCACAGACAGACAGCAAGTCTCCAAAGCTGAGCCTATATTCCTGTTCACAGGACAAGTGTTCATTTTCTACTTCCTGTTCATTTCTTAATGTTTCCTCTCTATGTTCTTAGATCCCTGGACATGATTCTTTGATTTTTTAATGAAGGTTCATGCCTATCAAGTATTTCACTTTCAAGTAAGGCCAAAATGAGTACTTCCTAATCAACATACTGTTTCCTGATGTTATTTGCCCAATTATTTGAGTCAATTTCCACTCACCATGGAGAACGAGTAAAGCAGTCAGGAGCGATCCCTAGTGATGTGTTTTGGATACACACACTGAAGTATGACATCAACCTTCCTAAGTGCATGACTTCATCTAAAATCCATCCAGACTGATTTGATTTCAGAACATATAAACAGAGAGTAAGTGGGAATGTTCTCTCTACATGCATCAAGGGTGGCCAGAAGAAAGAAACTCAGGCTTTATATTTTCCTGTAAGTATCTCACAGGCTAGGCAATGTACATATGGACAAATTCAAACCATCTAATCTAGTTCTATAGGAGGGCATCCCTAGCTCCCAGAGGGCATAAGAAATGCCACATAGACTCAGTTAGCAAAACACCTTGTGACTATCATACTAAAAAGCCCAAGTAGTATGAGGACTCTCCCACATGAAAAAGGAATTATAATTATTTTTTAAAGTCATGTTTACACACATGGGGTTCCCTAACATCATCTTTGAATCTTGTCCTTAGATTCCAAGGTTCTAACCAGCTGTACCTGAGGCCAGGGAAAATTCTGGGGGAATAAAAGGAACTATTCCTGGACCTTTCTTGATACTGAAGTAATTGGGAATTCAGAAAATGGGATAAAGACTGAATAGATAAATTGGAAGTTGGGAACGAACAGACATTAAGAGCTAAGGACACAGCTCATTGGTAGAGTACCTGCTATGTACACAAAGCCCTAGTTTGGGTCCCTGTTGTGTTAAATGAGAAATGTCTTCCATAGCTCATGGGTTGAACACTTGGTCCCCAGTTGGTGGTCATGGAACTTTCAAGAGGTAGAGCTATGCTGGAGGAAGTATGTCACTGGGGGTGGGATGTGAAGGTGGCCTTGCCCCAATTCCTGCTTTCTCCCTACTTCGTGTCAATGAAAATGTGACTGGCTAGCTTCCTGCCCCTGCTTCCTGCTACCATGCTTTCGCCACCTCTACGGATGCTCTCCCTCTAGAACTGCAAGCCAGAGTGAACTCTTCCTTTAGCTGCTTTTAGTCATGGTGGTTTATCATAGCAACCCACCCAACACCACCACCAAAAGGCCATCGAAGAGAATGACGGCAGACAAGTCTCAGGTGGGACGGCCAGGGTTTTAACAGTGCACCATCCCTTGGACAAATAGGGCAGATGGTGCCGTTACTGGAGCACAGGAGAAGCCTCCTCTCCACGAAGAAGCCCTCTTCTGATGACTGGCACAGCGACTCCTTCCTCCAGTTTCCGGAAGCAAGTCAAAGGAACCTCTGTGTTGCTCTTCTCCTCGACCCCCTTCCCCACCCTACACCCCCACTGCAACGGTGGCTTATTGAGATGAACAGCACTGAAGACTCAATCCACAGCAAAGGACGCCATGAAAGACACACCTGCATCTGTGTGAAAATCTGAGCTTTCTGGCACTCCTCCAAGCTGGGCCCAAACGCAGCCATCACGTGCTCCTCTGTTCCAATCATCTGCACAATTTCCTGGTCACTCTCAACACCCATGGCCTAGAAAGAGAAGAAAAGACGGAGAGTGTTGGCTTTGTGCTCACTCACTGACATTTGCTTATGCTAATCTGGCATTGTTTGTGGGTATTACTTCCAAGCAAAAGCCAGCTCTTCTCTCAGAAACGGTGCCATCTGGCATTGGCAGCCAGAGCCCGAGCTGCACGAGAACCTGAAATAGAAGTTGTCATTAGGAAGAGGAAAACAAACACCCTCAAGCATTTCTGCACGTGTACAACCATCCCAATTTTTAAAAATATTCTAAGAGTTTCACTATGAAGAAATGAGGCTGGGAAGTCTAGTGGGGAGGCCTGGTCACAGTAACAACAGCAAACTAAAGCAACACCCCCAATGGTATAGCAAGCCAGAAATGAACACTGCTGAAAATGAGTGTGCCTGACTAGGAACCTTCTTAAGTGTTGCAAGGTGGCGGTGGCCACCTCACGGTCCTGTGCTCACTCACTTCCTCAGACACTTGGCCAGAATGCTGCCATAAGGAGAGACACAGCGTAATCCCACTAGCCCTCTCCTGGTGTGGTAATGATCTGCTTCTTAGAAGTCAGGGGAAGTCATGTTTACACCAAAATGTCTTCCTTCTGCTTGGAGAGAAGACCAAACCAGAGGATAACTGTCCAGTCAAGCTTGTCATTTTCTCCTCAGTTCTCTTCCACACAAAAGAGAAGCAAACGGAGTTCCCAGTTCCAATGCAGAACTCTAGGGCATTGTCCTGTAAACCACTGAGAGACATCTATCTAGAAACCTCAGCTCCTCAGTGTTCTTCTGGGATAATGCCAACTCTATTGCTGCCATCCACTTCCTTCTACTGCACTATCATCCACTTCCTTCTACTGCAGAACCGTCCACTTCCTTCTGCTGCAGCATCATCATCCACTTCCTTCTACTGCAGCATCATCATCCACTTCCTTCTACTGCAGCACCATCATCCACTTCCTTCTACTGCAGCACCATCATCCACTTCCTTCTACTGCAGCACCATCATCCACTTCCTTCTACTGCAGCACCATCATCCACTTCCTTCTACTGCAGCATCATCCACTTCCTTCTACTGCAGCACCATCATCCACTTCCTTCTACTGCAGCACCATCATCCACTTCCTTCTACTGCAGCACCATCATCCACTTCCTTCTACTGCAGCACCATCATCCACTTCCTTCTACTGCAGCACCATCATCCACTTCCTTCTACTGCAGCACCATCATCCACTTCCTTCTACTGCAGCACCATCATCCACTTCCTTCTACTGCAGCACCATCATCCACTTCCTTCTACTGCAGCACCATCATCCACTTCCTTCTACTGCAGCACCATCATCCACTTCCTTCTACTGCAGCATCATCCACTTCCTTCTGCAGCATCATCATCCACTTCCTGCTACTGCAGCACCATCATCCACTTCCTTCTACTGCAGCACCATCATCCACTTCCTTCTACTGCAGCATCATCCACTTCCTTCTGCAGCATCATCATCCACTTCCTGCTACTGCAGCACCATCATCCACTTCCTGCTACTGCAGCATCATCATCCACTTCCTTCTACTGAACCATCATCCACTTCCTTCTACTGCAGCATCATCCACTTCCTTCTGCAGCATCATCATCCACTTCCTTCTACTGCAGCACCATCATCCACTTCCTTCTACTGCAGCATCATCATCCACTTGCTTCTACTGCAGCACCATCATGCACTTCCTTCTACTGCATCACCATCATCCACTTCCTTCTGCAGCATCATCCACTTCCTTCTACTGCAGCACCATCATCCACTTCCTTCTACTGCAGCATCATCATCCACTTCCTTCTAATGCAGCATCACCATCCACTTCCTTCTACTGCAGCACCATCATCCACTTCCTTCTACTGCAGCATCATCATCCACTTCCTTCTACTGCAGCACCATCATCCACTTCCTTCTACTGCAGCACCATCATCCACTTCCTTCTACTGCAGCACCATCATCCACTTCCTTCTACTGCAGCACCATCATCCACTTCCTTCTACTGCAGCACCATCATCCACTTCCTTCTACTGCAGCACCATCATCCACTTCCTTCTACTGCAGCATCATCCACTTCCTTCTGCTGCACCATCATCCACTTCCTTCTGCTGCAGCACCACCATCCACTTCCTTCTACTGCTGCAGCATCATCCACTTCCTTCTACTGTAGCAACATCCACTTCCTTCTGCTGCAGCACCACCATCCACTTCCTTCTACTGCTGCAGCATCATCCACTTCCTTCTACTGTAGCAACATCCACTTCCTTCTGCTGCAGCACCATCCACTTCCTTCTGCTGCAGCACCGTCCACTTCCTTCTACTGCAGCACCAATGGAACCTACCTGCTCATAGTTCTACAATCACTCATTTGACCTGGAGAATTCTGAAGACCCAGGGGATGCTACGTAGCTGGTATGTGTCCCTTTTATACCAACTGAGGGAGTTTGAAAATATCCCCCAAACTCCTAGCACCAACTCCTCTGAGCACAGAGTAAACCTGGTGTCTCCCCTCTAGGAAGCCTTTGGAGGCTTGCTTTCTTTACAGGCACTGCAGTTTCCTGCGTGCTCCTGCTGCCAAATCATGAGGGTACCCATGAAGAATGTGATTAGGTGGAGAGGTTGGAAAAAAACAAAACCAAAACCTAAAACAACCTCATAGCCTCTTACCATGTTGATAGTTGCTTAGCATCAGGTGGCAACAGACAGATAGACTGATAACAGAAAGACCCTGAGCCAGAACCACCCAGCCAAATAACCCCCAAATTCCTGACCAACAGAACAAAGATGTGTTTTTGTAGCTTTTTCTGAATTTACATATCCCCTTCTGAAGGGAAGAGGGAGGCTCATAAAGCTCAGGGAACTGAGGAAACTTAGGTGACTCAGGAAGCTGCTGCACCTTACAGGACCCAGAAAGCACAGAAAGCTTTAGGAGTTAACCAGATGTGTGGTGGTGCATGCCTTTAATCCCAATGCTCAGGAGGCAGAGGCAGACGGAAGGCTGGCCTGGTCCACATACCAAATTCCAGACTAGCCAGGGCTGCACAGTGAGACCTTGTCTCAAAAACAAAATACAGCAAAACAAAAAAGTTATAAAATTCAGGCAGTCCTCCTCCAAAGTTACAGAAGCTCTGAACAAACTGCGGGGCGAGAGGGACTCTTCCAGGAAAGTGTCCACCGCTGAACAGGGGCTCCAAAGATGTGCTGGCTGGGTCATCCACGCTCCTGTCAGGAGCCCTTCACCACATTCCCACAAGAAACCCCAATAAACCCACCGCTTCACCAAGCTCAATGGGACGGAATCATTCCACTGGTCAGACGCTGGTACCCCATCAGAGGTGAAAACATGTCTGTGCACGTCTCCCCAGGAAAAGCCACACAACAGCGTGATGATTTAGAGACAGCTCAGAGAGCAACTTAACAACTTTAGGAATTAAGTCCACTATTTGAACAAAGAATTTTATTTTTGAGACAAACTGGCCTTGACCGTAATCCTCCTGCCTCAGCTTTCCCGTGCTGGGATTATAGGCAGGTACTACCAGAAGTGGCTTCAAACTTTTCCTTTGCAAATAAAATTTCAAGACTCCAGCACATGTTTTGTTAATTTCTGTAGTCCTTTTATCTCTAATCTGATATAAAGCATTTAGCCAAGCAGCTACTAAAGATAAATGTCAATTTAAAAATCACCAAATTCAGTAAAGTAGCCTCTTATGATTCAAAGGTTAACAGCTCAAAAAGTGACTAGTTTCAATGTTTTAAACAAAGGAACAGAAACTAGGCATGTTAACATCTTAACCATTAAATCAGAGGCCACTTGGCTTACTCTAGCAATTTTACATCAGTAATTTCCAAGTAAAAAAAGGCTACAAACTGGATCACCTACCTACTCAGGAGTTTTATAATAATAATGGGAAAGAAATCCTTCTTCGCTCCTCATTTGGTCGCCATTTAGGTCATCCTGGTGTGGAATCTAAATAGTAGTTTTTAAATTGCCCAACACCCCTGGATGGCTTAGAATGGATCTAAACAGACTGCTTGGCCCCTCCAGGCATACCTAGGCTATGGAACAAAGTCATGCCAAGCCATGATGAAAGACGCTGTGTGCAGAAGGCATGCGCACTGCCAAAGCCTTCCTGCAAAAGACTAAACCCTCCCGACTGGGTCACTGAGACACAGGCCGTGACTCAGTCAGGATTGTCAAAAGAGCCTCAGCTCCAAGGACTGAATCAGTGTTAGCACCGGTTAGCCTTCAGCAGTCATGGCTACAAACAAAGGACATATCGCCATAGAAACAACAAAATGCCCATCCAGTTTGCTTCACAAACAGAATTCAGACACCTGAAAACTAACATTATGTGGAACTCTGTGTACTCCTGACCCCTCATCACTCCCACTAATTACTAAGTCAAGAGAAAACTCTACACAATGATAACCTTAGGAAGAAGTGGCAGAGATAAAGTTTGTCTGAAGGTCACCCATGGTCTGGCAATCAGCAACAGTGAACAAAATCCAGGAGAAGCACTCTTTAAAAAGTGGCATGAAACTGTGTCCTCAGGTACCTGCACAGTGTAACTTTTAAAGGCGGGAAGAAGAGGATGCTAATGACCTGCACTGATGGAGACGTGCAAGGTCCTGATGAAGGTGACTTCCTAACAGAGCCAAGATCCAGAAGCCTCTGACTGTCTGCAGGGAGCTGACATTTATTACTGCTAACAGCAGTCCTGGCAAACAGTAAGGGAACTGTGATGACTTCTTTAACTCTGAGGTTGTTTCTCTTTAAAGATAAAAAAGGTCCATAGAAGTTGGTGTCCGAGAAACAAAGCCCAGCTCCCGAGATCCTTTTGGGCCACCACAGTGCAAGCGCTGAAAGCTTGTGACACCAAATGGTAAGAGGGGAAGATTCATGGGCAGGAGAACCTCTGAGGCAATTCAAGTCCGTAAATAAGGCTGATCCAGGCCTTACAAGCTCTACCCATCATATTCAGACTCAGCGTGGTGTCTGGAAACCCTGCTGCTTCGGCCACTTTTAGGCAATTGTTGGTTACAATCAACAACCATCAGGTCCTAATGACTGTCAAGGTCTTTCAGGCCACACAACACACAAAGAGAAACGATGTGCCTCTTCCAGTATCCTCGTGTATTTTCCCCAGCTTCTGACAATGGGTAAGGAGGGCCCAGCAAAGAGAAAGGGCATGTTTCTGGAAACACATGATTTCATCTGTGTTTCACAAATCACCCCTGTAGGTGACTTTTCTCCTGAAAGATGAGTTATTCAGGACTCAGAGAAGTTGGGAATTCTGCCCAATGTCACACAGTACTAAGTGGAGAAACAGAAATTGAGGCTAACTCTGTCGGCATCTACGATCTCCATTACCCTGCACTGTCACCCAGGTAGAAACGTGGTGACGAACACACAAGTTCTCAGCAGTTGACTGAAATATTCCTGAAAAGGAATACCAAAAACCGTGACTACATATGATCAAAATACTCAGTTCACTGATCTGAACTAAAAAGTTCTAAATGCTTATTTTAAATGCTATACAGTGCTTGCTAGATCACTAATAAACACGTTTCTGGAAAAGAGATATAATAATTACCAAGTGTTAATCCCACATCCAGGATTAAAATCCTATAATCTATCAGCAATGTGCATGAACATATCTGAGAAGGACAGTCATTTCAGGGTGTGTGAGACTGAAAACATTCAAGTGAAAAAATATACCTAAAATCATAGTCTAGGAAACTGAAAAATAAATTACACACACAATAATTACTAATGATGGTGATACAGAAAGTTGCCATAACCTATCGTCAAGTAAAACAAAATAAGTTGTTATGTATATCACAAGTCACAAAAAAAGACCTGCAAAATATATAAAAACCTACTATACTTTTCAGAGCCTTTCTTCATTTTTAACTGGTTACATATAAAACAGATTGTTAATTCATAGCCTTTTTCTAGATAGACCTTGAATATCTCTGTGCTTACAACATAAATATTAAACAAATATCACAGGAGGAATTATTGTATTAAACTTTGGTCATCTAGTCAAAAAAAGGAATGTTTAAAAGCTTTCCAGACTTCAGTCCATGCACGCATCTCATTGCACATCTTCTACATACATGATACAAATATCGTAGGCTTTCTGATTAATTAACCCTCCTAGTCTATAAACAGCAGTGCTATTCATGCTCATGTTTAAGACTTCAAAGAAGCAAAAAACAGAAGTCCCATGGATACATGGAGACATACTGCCCTCTGCTGAAGATGTGACTCCAGGCTGGTAGATAAAATGTCTCCATCACTTTGTATGTACATGAGACACTGTTGAGTGCTGTAGGATTCACCTCAGAAAAGCCAAAGTTCCTTCTGTACTTAAAAATGCAAACTTCAAAGAAAGGAAGTAAGGCAGCAGGCATGCGTGAGACTCTCTGGGCTCTTGATATAAATGGTCCTATCATGATTATCATCTTGTAAAGAAAATTAAAACTCCATCTTTTATATAACTCAAAAGTATATGAAGCTATAATAAACATAGAAAATAGTTCATAGAACCTCTTTCCTATGACTGCATTTCAAATCTGGTTATTTCTCAAGTTCAAGAACCTAACTAGTCAGCACCCATTTACCTGTGAATGACCAGGGGCATATCCCACTCATAATCACAAACCAGACTTGAAAAAGCCCGACTCCCTGACTCCCATGCAATCTGGGGACATCTTTAAGACATCTTCTTTGTGACTTGAAATGATTTTCATTTTTATCCAGATCTGTTACTACCATGCACAGGACCTCTGCCTGTTGATTCTATTTCTACAATAAAGTTACTGTGGGACAGGAACGCTGAGTCTAAAAGTGAAGCTGAAGGGTGCTACTGAGCTGTGTTTGTCTCTAGGATGACCTGCATGCTATGCTGTGCCTCCTGGAATCATCTGGGGGCATTATTACTCAACTTAGTCATCAAGATCCATGTTTCACATGTGCACACTTCACAACATACTAAATGGACCACAGGACTGTACACGAAGAATACCAATGAAGCATTTCTACAGGAAAAAAGTTTTTAGGTGCTAAGCCAACACTTAAACAAACTTAAAAATCCAGTTGTATAAGTAAAGACACACACTTATTTAGAAACAACAGAATCTAGAATTCCATAAAAAAGAGCAGATATGAAATGTCCTGAGATAGAATCTACAGATGTCCTTGCTCATGTGACACATTGCATCAAGTTTTATATGTCCATGAACTGGGACCTGGAACATGTTGTAGAATATTTGTACACTGTGAGAAGATGGATTTGCTGGTGTAATAAAGAGCTGAATGGCCAATAGCGAGACAGGAAAGAGGTTAGGTGGGACTTCTGGGGACAGAGGACTCTGGAAAGAAGAAAGGCAGAGTCACCAGACAGAGAGGAAACAGGAAGTGTAAAATGAAAGAAAGGTAAAAAGCCATGAGGCAAAACACAGATTATAAAAATGGGTTAATTTAAGTTATAAGAGCTAATGAGACAAACCTAAGCTAAGACCAAGCTTCCATAATTAATAAGCAGTCTCTGAGTTGTTATTTGGGAACTGGTTGGTAGGACAGTGAAAGACTCATTACATATGGCATCCAACGTGGAGGCCCCAATATCCAAACACAGGGCCTGAGAAAGCTCAGAAAACTTCTGGACAAGGAGCCGGGTGCGGGTTCCTAGTCCTGCAGTCTCTCGGGCAGGCCAGTACTCAGCGCCACACAGAGGTGCGGCTACTGGCTGCAGCCTGTGGGCTGGTGCTAGCCCCTAGCACCATGTGCAAGCACCATTCACTAAGCTGAGCCATGTGGCAGCTGACATGGCAGTTTAAGATTTGTATCATGTGGTCAGAGAACGCTGCAGGTGCTCAGTAAAGCCAGGACCAGACAGAGAAAATCTCTAAACAGGTAGAGTATAGTTAAAAATGTGCTTAAATGCTAAAAGAAGAAAAGAAAATAGGTATAGACAGTCATAAAAAAATAATTTAAAAATAATAAAGTCTTTAAAAAGAGAGTAAAATAATATAAAAAAATAAGGCATGTAAGGATGGAAAATATAACACAGGGAGTTTGGACCCTATATCGTGCTTTGTTAATTTTGGATTTTTTTGAATGCTAATGAACAGAGAACAACTGCGGAGAGACACTGGATTGTGGAAGGGACTGCTGAATTAAACCAGCCTATACTCTTTAGGGGTATCTTGGCTTCAAAATGGAAGTCAGACAATTGCTGGGTTGGGGAGAGGTTGTGCTTTTGTTTCCACAGGAAACTAAAAGCTATAGATTCCCTCAAAGTTAATTGAGATCACACTTGACTGGGGGAGACCTCCTGAGGATCCTGGCAACAGACATGAGGGAAAAAGCCAAGAAAGACGACAGGACAGGTGACATGTATGCTGATCCCTCTACATGGGAACACCTCTGAGACTGGATGAGACATGATACAGCTTGCTGGCTACAGAGTCCTCATGACTTATTACATGCCATCCTTACATATGGCATGGATAGAGGTCTGGTTACATAGTCCAAACAGACATAAAGGTAACAAATGCCTTTTACCTACTCAAACATAAAACAAAAAATAATCTTTAGCTGACTTGTGCATACCACACATTCAATATTTGTGTTAATGCCAATACAAATGTTACCTTTAAAAGTTTGTATGTTTTCAGAAAAAAAGGACCAGACACCAATGAAAACAAGTAGCTCAGGCAATTCAGCTTTTCAAAATGTCTCTGTTGCAGTTTCCTCAAAATTATGCACCCAGAACAACTTCAAAGCTGCTAGCTGAGATGGTCTAATGTCACAGACTACTATCCAGCCAAAACATCAGATTAAACTCTACACTTTCCCATCACACAGAGACTAAACAAAAGATAATACAACTAGTTTCCCCAGACCATTATCTCAATTTTCTTAGGGTCCCCTAAAGATGCCGTTGCCCCCAAACATCAGAAGCAATTTTAAGAATATGATGTACAAATTCCTAAGAGGTGGAGGAGCGTGGGGTTGGTCATTCAGAGGGCTACAGATGTTTGTCATTGCTTAGGGGGGTTGGTTGCAAATTGTGCCTGGTCATGGTAAGGGAGGAAACTAAGCAAAGGACATTACATCCAGGATCTTGTTCTAAAAAGAAAAAAAAGGGGATATAGGAGTGACAGGATAAAAGGGTAGATTATTGAATCTACTTTTAAATTAAAAAGTCAAATACTTGTCTCACATATTTTACACTGGAATTTTTGTATATTGATACAAATTTAAGGTTATTTTTGTTATATTGCATATATTTTTCTACTCTGGTATAAGGTAGTTTTATATATTGATACAAATTTAAGGTTATTTTTGTTATACTGTATACATGTTTCTATTCTTATATAAGGTAATTTGTATATTGATACAAACTTAAGATTTTTGTTATACTGTATATGTGTTTCTACTCTTGTTTAAGGCATTATACCTGTGTAGCTCATTTAACAATCTAATGTAAATTTCTAGTCTTTGAAAGTTATTATTACAAACTACATAGAATGATTAAGAAATACACGTTAGTGGTTAGTCATCTAACAATCAAACTCGTAGCCATGTTGGGCATGTTTTCAAGGTCAAACAAAGATATATTCTAGATAGATAGATGGTCTTCAAACACTTCAGAGATCAACAGAATATGACATCTAAGACGTTTTCATAACATAAGGCCTTTACTTGACCGTGAGACACATCTGCTCCTGGCAGCACCAATTTACTTTTAGAAAAGATTGGGCAATGAAGAACCTCCACATGGAGTTTGCTTTCATTTGTGGCAAAGTTAGCCACTGGGCAAAGAAATTTCCCTTGCCTAAACTGCTGACAGCATGCTGTCCAAACTGGACAAGCAAGACACAAAAGAAGGCGACTGCCAAACTTTGCCAAGACAAGGTAAGATAGTCCTTCAAAATTTCCTGCTTCACAAAAAAAGTCCTTCAGATATTCTAGGCCTGTAAGCTGAAGATGGATGTCCCAATATTACAGAGGAACCTTGGGTGACTGTCCAGGCAGCTAGCTGTTTCTGTCATTTCTACTTTTGGAAGTTGCTTGCTTTACACTTCTTATTTAATCAGGTAATATTATATTCTTCTTGAGTCTCTGATGGAGTTGAAGACAAGAAAGTTATGCTACAGTTTTCTTTGTTACCAAATTCAGAAAAGAAAATTACATAAGAGATATAAAGTATATAAGGTTGAGAGACTAAAAGCTTAAATTGTTTAACTAAAAAAATGTTTTGAGGTCTAAAATCATAGTTTTAGGTTGGTAATACAAGTTAGGATAGAAAGTAAATTAGGTACAAAACTTTGGACTCACTAAGATAGGATAGATAATACAGTACTTTCTCTGAATTTGCTAAATACAAATGGAATGGACATTGTGAATGTAATTCTTAGCTGATAATTGTCTTATTGTATATAATTTTACTGTGTTAGAGTTAAAACCTTTCCTTTTTATTTAGACAAAAAAGGGAAATGTTGTAAGATATTTGTATACTGTGTGAAGATGTATTTGTTGTGATTGGTGTAATAAAGAGCTGAATGGCCAATAGTGAGACAGGAAGAGGTTAGGCGGGACTGGTAGGGCCAGAGAGGACTATGGGAAGAAGAAAGGCAGAGTCACCAGACAGAGAGGAAACAGGAGTTGCAAGATGAAAGAAAGGTAAAAAGCCATGAGGCAAAATGCAGATTGTATAAATGGGTTAATTTAAGTTATAAGAGTTAGTGGGACAAAGCTAAGCTAAGGCAAGCTTCCATAATTAATAAGCAGTCTCTGTGTCATTATTTGGGAGTTGGCTGGTGGGACAGAAAAAGACTCATTACAGGAACACCCATAACTGGAACAGTCTGTCAATAGGTCTGTGTGATAACTAATCCCACTGTCAACTTGTTGAGGTTTAGAATCACTTCAAGACAGGCTTCCTGGCATGCTGTGGAGACTGTCTTGTTAGATTCTTGAGATGGGAAGGCACAGTGGCTCTGAATGGCAGCATGCCCCGGGTTGTGGTCCTGAACTTTATGAAAAGAGACCGAGAGCTGAGCACAAGCTCCCTCTTCTCTGCTTCCTGACCACAGAGGCGACTTTGCTGCCATGATGAACGGTGAGACAAGATAAAACCTTTTCCCAGATGCTGCTTTTATCATTTTGGTATTTGCCATCTGGTATTTTATCACAGCAACAGAGAAGACACCAAGTCTGCACGTACAACTATCACACCACATCCAAGATGTAGGTTACAAAACCAAAAACGAGCTGTGAAAGAATATGCACTGCGCATATCAACTAGACAGATCTATTTCTACTCATGAATATGTAAACCACCTCTTGAAAGACTCATGAGAAACTGGTAGTACTGTGTGGTTAGGAAAAGGGGGAGAAAGGGTCACTCCTCACTATGCCCTTGTACACTCTGGTATCTCCTAAAAACCAAAGAAAACAGATGAACATACAACTTCCTATTCCCAGAATCCCTTACCTGCCTAACTCTACCTTACCTAATTTTATATGAAAACCCACACTCTAGTGCTGGTGGGATGGCTCAGTGGGTACAGGTGCTACTGCCAAGCCTGATGAGCTGAGCTCCTCTGGAGTCCACGTGATGGACGGAGAGAACGGACTTCTACAGTTTGTCCTCTGGCACACGCACACACACACACACACACACACACACACACACACACACGTGATGGACGGAGAGAATGGACTTCTACAGTTTGTCCTCTGGCCTACACACATACACACACACACACACACACACACACACACACACACGATGGACGGAGAGAACGGACTTCTACAGTTTGTCCTCTGACCTACACACATACATACACACACACACACACACACACACACACACACACACACACACGTGATGGACGGAGAGAACGGACTTCTACAGTTTGTCCTCTGGCCTACACACATACACACACACACACACACACACACACACACACACACACGATGGACGGAGAGAACGGACTTCTACAGTTTGTCCTCTGACCTACACACATACATACACACACACACACACACACACACACACACACACACACACACACGTGATGGACGGAGAGAACGGACTTCTACAGTTTGTCCTCTGACCTACACACATACACACACACACACACACACACACACACACACACACACACACATTATAGACGGAGAGAACAGACTTCTACAGTTTGTCCTCTGGCCTACACATACACACACACAAACACACGTCAACAATCACACACATGTACATAAAAATAAATAAAATGTGATAAAAATTTTTAATTAATAAAGAAAAAAGCAGAGAAATTCTTTCTAGTTTCAGGAAGAGGGCTGTGGCCTTACCTTAAATATGATGACAATGGGTATATCTTCAGACAAAGTGTTGTGCCTCAGATAAAACCGTCCTTGCTTCACAGCCATGTTGGTTCTGCTTTTTTTCTCATGGGTGGAGCTACGAGGAAACACAATCCAGTTACACTGCATCCCGACCCAGGAGCTCCAACAGCAACTATCCTTAGCCAGTCGGGTTCAGCTGCTCAACAAATAAAATCATCCCTAATTAATTGGCTTTCAAAGGCACACAACTTTCTGCACTTCTGTGAACACTTAAAAACACCGCAGCTGTTTCTTCACGGTCCATCACGGTGGAGCTGTTGTGGTCGGTGATGGCTTCCGGCCTTTGACCTAGTCTCCCTTCCCTGTCCCTTGTGTGCTGCTGGCTGGATCTTGAGGAAAGGGCTCGTGAGCAGGCTGGCCTTGAACTTGCTACATAAGGATGATCTTGAACCCCTGCTCCTCCTTGAGCAAAGATTACAGTTATGTGCCACAGTGCCCAGCTTTTCACTTCTTTCACTTTTATTCTACATGAATTACTTTGATCCAATGTAGGGCATATATTCATGACTGATTTTTCTTGAAGAGAAAAATCTCAAAATGGGCCAGCCCACATTCTGAGAAGAAATGGGTTTGAAAATTAGTAACACAAGTAAGTTCCCCACAGTTTGGGCACACAGTGAAACGAAAGTTATCCTAATTTAGCTCCTTCTATCGGTGTCTCTGGTATGAGATTCCTAACAGACTTGAAACATTTCAAAAGCCCTTTTCAACCGTGACAGTAGCACATATTAAGTGCCTACTATGCGGATGCCGTGTGGCACATGAGTTCTAATCCCCACAAGACAACACTTACTGAGCGCTCCCTCTAAACCACATCCGAGCAAACGGAGACTTTGCTGTGCCAGACAGAAAGATGACCTTCTGGATCCAAATCCAGAGTGGTATGGCTCCAAAACTGTGTACAGTTCAAAGAGATGGATACTGAGGACCTTCTACATTCAAGGTGACCCTGAGCTTAGTTATGAAATGGAAACAGTGTCGTTTATCCTGAAGGAATGTGGTGACAGTTAAAACACATAATATACCAAAGGAACTGACTGGTTCCTATTAAGTCTTAGGTGAGCAGAAAGTGGCCATTACTTTAGCTGCCTCTCCACTGAAAAGAAGCCTGCAAACCCCTAGGCTAACGGGTCAGTAAGGCCACAGGAAGAGAAGCTCCTGCCCGCTGACGTCTTACCTATGCTACAATCCTCCTGCTCTCATACCCTCACGTTTCAAACCTCATGAGAACAGAAGTTGCGGAAGTCTACAGGACGCTGCTGCTGTAGATGACAGGCGCGCTGTGGAAACGCCAGTCTGGACAGCTAACGACAGCATGCAGAGTCCACGGTACAATCCAGGCAATAATACAGACAACAGTCCTTGCTCACAAAAGCCCGAAGAGGAGTGTGAAAACCTTCAGGAGTGCTTTTGTGTGTTTTCTTTAAAAGTTTCTTAATTTAATGCTATCAATTAATAAGTACACAAATTAACTAGTGTCCTTCCAAATGCCACCTTACCTTTCCAATACTGAAATCAATATTGTGTTTGTAGACTTACACAACAGGTGAGTTTTATATACACTATCTTCTATTGAGAGAAATACTGTCCCCACCACAGGAGAAGGCAACCACCCACTATTGCTGAAGTGATTAGAATTTTGAAGAACGCCGTCTGTTCCCCATACCTGGTAACCGAAGCTCCAACGGCCCCTTTCCTGTCCGCCTCCACGATGATCCTGTTCTTGGACAGCTGCTCTTGGATAAGAATGACTTTTTCGACTCCTTTAACAATGAAGTAGCCGCCTGCCCAAAGGAAACAAGAAAAGCTCACCACCTCTCCTGCAACCAGTGTGAGCAGGTGAGGTGGTCTCCAGAGTGCCAATACAGCCTGGCCCTGAGCCTCCTGCACCCACCTCTCCAGAGCCCAGATTACAGTCATGCCTATGATCACTTCTTCAGGCACCAGGAACCACTCACTTGAAGGAGCTGTGACACTGTGCTGTGAATAGATGACAGTATCAGCACATGGCTTCACACAGAGGGACCAGAGCTGACACACCTCCTGAAGACAGTGTGTCTGACTGGTCTGCTGTCCTGGCTAGCATTGTTGTCAAGGTGACGCACTAGAAAGAGGGAACCTCACCTGATGAGCTGCCTCCATCTTGTGGGCCTGGTGGGCATGTCTATGGGGCAGTGTCTGGATTGCTAACTGATGTAAGAGGGCCTAGCCCACCGTTCCCTCCCTAGACAGATGGGCCTGAGCCATAAGAGAGATGAACATAAGCCCAGGAGCAAGCCAGACGGCAGTGTCCCTCATGGCTTCTGCCTCAGTTCCCGCTTGAACTCCTGAACTAACTCCTCTCAATGAGAGATTATGACCTGGAAGAGAAGCTAAGTAAATCTCTCTTCTAGCTGCTTTGGTCAAAGTGTTTATCACAGCAACAGGAAAGAAGACAAGAATTAGACCAGAAGTGGGTGTTCCTGTAGTGGACCTGGCCATGTTGGTCTGAGGAGGACTATGGAGAAGCATCTGGAACTTGGGGCTAGAAAAGCCACTGAGTGCTCAGAGAATAATAGGTTGTTCCGTGGAAACCTGGACGGTAAGAACACTGAAAAGGCAGACAATGGGGCCTGGCTTGTAGACTCAGAGGGAAGCAAACGCTCTATTAGGACTGACTGTGTGGTATTTTTCCTTAAGAATCTGTGGAAGTGAAACCTTCTGGTTTACTGAGACAGTGAGGCTGGCTGCCTGGGAAGGAGAAACAGTGGTGATTAATGAGAGACCAACATCAGTGATGAGAGATCTTCTGGGAAGTATGTCCTCAGTGTAAGCACAGAGAAGCTGTGGTCCAGAAGGGACCAGGGCTGCATCTTAAGCTGACAGCAGAACTTGACAATGTTAAGAGTCTTCTACGTGGTAGTGGCTTGGCAGTGTCAAAGCTGCAGGACTGAAGGAGTCATGAAGAGAAGCTGAGGCCTGGCACCATGCAAAGACGGACCAGGAGAGGTCACTGGCGAAAGTGAAGCCTCAGTTGAAGTGGAGACTCAAGATGCTGGAGATGCCTGGATCATGGGAAGTCCAACAAGGACAGTGGCGGGTGTGCAGTAGAGCTGGTCTGTACTGTGTGACAGCTATGTGTGCTGCAGATGGCAGATCCAGAGAAAGGGAGTAGTCCAAGCCTTCCGGAGCCAGAAGATCATGAGTACGGGCTGGGCAGTGCTGGCACACACCTTTAATCCCAGCGCTCGGGAGGCAGAGCCAGGTGGATCTCTGTGAGTTCGAGGCCAGCCTGGTCTACAGAGCAAGATCCAGGACAGGCACCAAAACTACACAGAGAAACCCTGTCTCAAAAAACAAACAAAACAAAACAAAACAAAACAAAACAAAACAACCCACAAAAAATAAAACAACAAAAAAAAGAACATGACTGCATCTCAGATGTCAGACACTGAACTTTTTACATTGTTAGATTTTGATTTTGCTTTGATCTGATTGCAACTGTGCCCTGTCCTCCTTCTTGGAGTAAGGAAGTATATAATTTTTTGGGGCTTTATAGAGGTGCATGAATTAAGAGTCTTTGAATTTTTAAGGAGACACTGAACCTTTAAAGCACTGCAGTTTTTAAAGACTGTTGGGCTTTGAAGGTTGTACTGCATTTTGTATTATGATATTAACATGAGATATTGGGAACCAGCCAGAAGGAAAAACTGTGGTTTAACAGTGACGTGTCTGTGTGTCAAGCTGCCAAGGGGTGAAGGTACTGGTTAATTCTGCTGTGGGAAGAGGGACCCTCAACTGAAGAACTGCCTTCGTCAGACCATCCTGCAGGCATGTCCAGGGGGCACTGTCTTGGTTGCTCACTGACATGGGAAGGCTCAGCCCACATGGGCAGTACATTCCTCAGGCAGGTGGGCCTGGGCTGCATAGGAAAGGCAGAGGGCCAGGAGCCTGGGAGGAAGCCAGAAAGCAGCATTCTTCTGTGGTTTCTGCTTCAATTCCTGCTTGAGCTCCTCCCTGACGACCCTCAATGACAGACTGTGACCTGGAAGTGTAAGCCAAATAAACCCCTTCCCCGCCAACCTTCTTTTGGTCAAGGTGTGTACCATGGTAACAGAGAAACAATCTATAACATCCACATATTTTACCAAGCCAACAGGTGTACCAGGCAAATGAAACAAAAAATGTATTAAACAGATGGATCTTTAGATCTCTTAAGCACAGGAATAACCTGGGTCTTCAATGGCCCTGACACTTGCTCCAACTTTTCTAACAAATCAGGAACAATAGTAGACCGTGATTAGGTTTATACTGAATAAATATGTTTATATTGAACAAAACTCATGGGCCGTTATTAGATATTTTTTTCACATAATTCAGGAATCGTATAGAATGAGATTTTGTCTTATCTGCAAAATATAAGCAAAGCCAAGGAAATACATTTAACTTATGAAAAACTTGGTTAGAATCTAGCAAAGTAAGGTTCTTACTATTTCTTTCTAAAAGCAACCAGGTGAAGTGGCACAGGCCTGTAAGCTCGGCCCTTGGGAGGTATAGGCAAGAGGATCAGGTGATCAAGGCCAGCCTTAGCTATAGAGTAAGTAAGTTTAAGGCCAGCCTGTGCTACGTGAGACCATGTCTCCTTAAAAACAACCAAATAAGCAAACAAACAACAACAAAATCCTCCTGGATGCAAGGAGTTCCAGTAAAGCAACTATAAGTGAGTTTAAAGGCATTTGGAGAAACTTTGTGTTCTGTTGTTTAAAATTCTTATCAAAAATAGTCTAGAAATCAGCACAAAAATATAAATTTTAAGAGCTTAAACAACAGCAAAAATGTTTTCATTTTTCTCCTTTTTCTACATTTAACACAGACTAGTTATCTACTGGGGTCTTTTCAGAATAGCTTAGACAGTAACTTTGTGAGAGTCTCCAATTTCACGTCTATCAAAAGAAACTACTGAACAAAGGCAGAAAGAAAGAACAAGCCCTGGCAATAAGTCAGAGGGTAAGCTACTAAAATGTTAAAGCTAACAAAAGAATCGCGTATTTTTAGAAATCTAGAATAAAGCTGGCGCCAAATCTCCAGAAGTTTATGAGCACAGTTTTCCCACCAGTCCATTGGAAGCAGCAAGGCTACAGCAGACAGAACAACAGGAAAAAGAACAGAGCAAGGAGAGGGGGGGAGGGCACCCCAGTCATCACACAAGGAGAGGGAGGAGGGCACCCCAGTCATCACACAAGGAGAGGGAGGAGGGCACCCCAGTCATCACACAAGGAGAGGGAGGAGGGCACCCCAGTCATCACACAAGGAGAGGGGAGGAGGGCACCCCAGTCATCACACACCTGGGTCCAATGGACATTCGTTCAGTTTGGCAAACTCTGCTGGAGTTTTCCCCGTCAGCACACAGTTTGAACTTCGCAGCATGATGGGCATTCTGTTTAAAGTAAAACAAAGAAAGTTATTCTGCACAGATTGAGGCGTAAAAAACGCAGTGAATACACGCAGAGGGGCCTGCATCTCTGGGTACCATGTTAGAAGATGGTCAGGATGTTAGAAGATTCCATGAGAGAGCCAAGGGAAACCAAAGATTTCCCAGACACACTGTCTGGGACAGACAACAAAACTCTACAGCTGTGCTGGATAACAACAACGGCACAGCTGAGGAGAGAATTACTAAGTGGGAGAAACTATCAAGAATGTTGTTTTAGGAAGACTAAGAGGTGGACTCCATGAAGAAGAGTATAAGCACCACATAAGAGCAAAATGGTCTAAAGCACACCTATCCAGACTTGTAGACAAACTTACTCACAGGGGAAGAGGCTGTGGATTTTAAAGATGTGTGAGAGCCTTCACAGTACTATCTACACAGAATAAACAAAGGGCCACACCTAAACACACAACATGGCAAAGTGGAACAGAGGGTGTAAAACAAGAGCAAAGGCAGATTACCAAAAAGAGAACTGAGTAGACTCACAGAACTCAACAGAGAAAGAACAACCTACATCTGGGTATTCTGTTAGTACCACATGGAGGTCACGTAGAGATGTTTTCAAAATAATAAGACCCTCATTAATGAAATTTCTAGAAGAAAGTTTCCATCTTCAGAAGATGGAAAATAAACACCAAACCAAAGTCTGACATGAAAAACTGTGCAAGGGGCTGAATGATGACTTGTGGTCCAGAGCACCAGCCACTCTTCCAGAGGACACTGCTTCAGTTTCCAGCACCCACACGATGCTCACAACCATCTCCAACTCCAGTTCTAGGGGATCTGATGCTGTCTTTTGCCCACTTTCGGAACAAAGCACACATGTAGTACACATACATACATGTAGATAAAACACCTATACACATAAAAGTAAATCTTTAAAAAAAGAAAACAAAAACAAATACACAGAAATATAACTAAATGTTAACTTTCTACAACAACGATTTTGAATTTATGGGTTAAAACACAAGACAAGAGGAACTCGGCATAACCAAAGTCAAGGACTTGACCCAAGTCAAAGCCCTCTGAGAGGTTACTCTTCCTAAAAGAAAAATAAAGATATTATACTCAAAATTTGTTAAGTTATGTGTTTAATTCTAGAGTAACACAGACAGAAATGATACACATCTTTCAGAGCAGGTAGAAGAAAGAAAGGAGCTCCCATTAACCCAAAGTGGAGCGAAGGAGAAAACATAAAAATTCAAAGTTGGAAAGATTTCAAGTACAGAATACACTGACAGAAATATGTGTGAATACATACTTCTATACATGTAAACAGTGTGTGTGTATGATAGATGTAAATGAGCTACATTCCCCAACAAATTAAAAAAATCTAGGTACCTCAAGAAAACCAAAAACATTTTAAATTCATAACTATTTCTACAGAAGACTCAACACATGTCCCTAATTAGGAAAAGCACATTCCAAAAATCCTAGCTGACCCTATCCATTGTATTTCAAACTTCTTCCATAACTACTGCTACACATAAATAAATGTCTAGGGAAACTACGCACAGGATACAGCAAGAAGCCCAGTGCAGGAGAAGTCAATGAAATCCTAACTGACCTACTAAGCGCTTATTGATGGTGTCACCTAACTGACCTACTAAGCGCTCACTGCTGGTGTCAGGAGAAGAAAAGAGAAGCATTTTCCTCAGCTTTACAAAATGTTCTACAATTACTAGGAACCACAGCTCTGCCTGGCCCTTCATCTAAGGATCCAAAAAGTAATTCCAAGAGATGGGTACTGCTTCCAGCACACTTCAGATGAGGGAGCCAGGCAAGAGGACTTATTAGTTTGCTTAAGATCACATTATGGGGCTGATTTCCAGGCAGTGGCTCCAACAGCAACTTCCCTTCTCACCTGCCAATGGGTAAGGCGTTGCGGATTATCCTCTGGCTGCCTCGGGTATACTCAATGTCCACCGTGATGGGGGCAGAGTACGTCATGTCCCTCAAACGGCACTGGAACAAAATCACAGTTACTGAACTTCCCTCAAGTCTACTTTCCCCAGGAAATGGGTGACATCATGTATTGGCCTACGTATTGATAGAGCATGCCTGGTCCTGCAGAGCAAAGATGGAACAATAATCCTGCAGCACTTTTCTTCTCATCAGCCTGGCACAAAGGACTAGTTTGTTTCCATCATTACAACAATCAGATTATTCCTTGCAAATCCATCCATAGAAACTAATTAATGTGGCTGGTTATACTGTTTAAAATGGTTAACAATCATAAAGGTAAGAAAAGTATGTGTGTGTGTATGCATGTGTGTGTAAACTATATCACAAAATACCTTACCAAGACATCATTATACACAAACCAATCATCACACCACTCTACCAACTTCTGAATCATCAGGGGGATTTTAGAAATTGCTGGGACATGTGTTAACTTCATGTGATAACAAGCTAAAGGATATCTTTGGCTGAGCCACGAGAAAGCACACGCAGACTCTCCAGTGCCTTCACATTATTACACTGACAGTTACTGACGTATTATACTGACATGGTGGCTTATAGCTTCAAAAGAGAGTTTCTCCAAACATTAGCCAATTCTTGGTGTTAAATCTCGTCTGTGGCTTCTACTGAAAGCCAGGTTTAAGTTTCTTTTAACTTTTACAACAATGTCTGAGATTTTAAACTTTAAGTTTTCTATTCCTGACCAATAAAAATTGCTTATTTGGGGTTGAAGGAATGGCTTGGGGTTAAGAGCACTGGCTGCTCTACCAGAGGACCCAGTTTCAATTAAAACAATCTCAAGAATATACATTAAGAGCAGACTCTAGGTCAAAACGAACAAGTCCAAGTAAGGTAAGATGCACAGTACCTCATGGGGGGACACTGGTCTCGTTACATTGAAGCTTTCTTCAACATCAGGAAGTCCAACATAGATATTAAGATATCTGAAAGGCAATTTTATTTCATCAATTTATGTCTTTACAGAACACACACAAGTGTCCATCAGTCTTTGAAAAGCGCCTCCCTTGCTGAGGATGACAAACGAAAGTGAGAACTGACATCTTCTTGAAGTGGTAGTTCATACAGCTTTAAAAAGAGAGGAAATGCTATCAAAGTATTTCTGCACTCTGTGTGTGTGTGTGTGTGTGTGTGTGTGTGTGTGTGTGTGTGTGTGATGTCTCCAGGTGCACTGGAGACGACATTAATGCTGGGCTGTTGTTTCCATTGCTTTTCACCCTATGTATTTTTAAAGATTTATTTTTGAAAATACACTGTGTGCATGCATGGTACCTGCAGAAGCCGGAAGATGGCACTGGCTCCCTGGGAACTGGAGTTACACAGGGCTGTCAGCCATGGTGTGGGTGCTGGAAACTGAACCCAGGTCCTCTGCAAGTGCAATCAGTGCTCTTAACTGCTAAGCCATCTCTCCAGCACCTCTACCTTATTTTCTGAGACAGGGTCTTTCACTGAACATGAATTAACCAACTGAGCTAGTTACATTCAAGCTCTGTAACATGCCTGCCTTCATACCCCCAGTGCTGTGGTGAGATGTATGCACTGCTGCACCCAGCTTTTACATGAGGGCCTGGGATCCAAATTCAGCACACTATCCACATAACCATCCCTCTGCTCTCCTTTAAAAAATAATGCAGATAACATTTGCAAGTAAAAATATATGGATAAAAGGGTTTACTGTGTAACTCACTGTGTCATACTACAGTTTCCATGACAAGACTGATTTTTTTTCTCTTAAATTTTATTTTATTTTGTAGGGGAGGTTGCAAAGGCAGAGGGTGAATACAAACGGATGGGGAAATGAATGAGGTGGAAATACATGATGAGAAAGACACAAAGAATAAAAAGGAGAAGAAAAGATAATGCAGGTTTTATTAGAAAAATACTAGAGCTGGTTCTATATAAGTAATGCCCAATGGAACAACAATGTGTGAGGCATTGCCTGTGCTATGTGAGCATTCAAGTTTTTGTTGTATTAAACAAGAAGGAGGACTTAAGAGATGAAAATAAATGTTCATCGGTGTAAAAGGAGGGAGGGTAATGGGAAACTAGTGATGTGGTTAGAAACTGGGTGAAAAGAACTCGGAAGGAAGCAACAACTTTTGAAGATTTTGTCTGGCAAAGATCTAAGTCTTCTCATGACAGTATTTTGGTGCCGCCCAAAAGCACAGAATTGAAAGTAACCATGAATCAAGTACAAACATGACTGAATTACCATGGAATAATGTAACTGCACTAGAATAGAAAGGAAGAACAGCATCCTTGGAAACAGCAGTTTGACTGTATCCTGTCAGGCTGAAGACAGGAAGAATGGTGTGCAACTGTCTTCCAGCTAGTGAACGCTCTTCCTGCAGACCTATCAGTGACCCTGAGGTTACTCTGTGTAAAACACGAGGCTGACATTTTAAAACATTATAGATATATGAGCCACATTTCTCACTGTCAGGAAATAAGGAAAGGAAGAGTGTTGGGATGAGTTGGTACTGCTGGCTCAGAACCAGGGGCACCAGTCTGAAGTCTCTAATATAAACAAAATGGACAGGACATAGATGTGTGCATGAACGTGTTAGTACGTTACATACGTGTACACGTATCTGCTCATGCTGCCTGCCTTAGTGTCCATATGTTGATCTACAAGTACTACCTTCTCACAACAGAATAGCCACCTGATGGGCACACGGAAAAAACAAACAAATATAAAGTACATCCTATGGTTCCAGAAAGTACAGAAGTAGTTGAAATATCATGAGAGCACATTTTGAAAGGGCATGGAGTCAAGCTGAAGGATTTCCCTACGGCAGAGCTAGGATAATATGAGCAAGAGAATAATAACATCAGAAAAAAAAAAGTATCTATGAGCCTAGGCTCATATAAAGTAATATACAGAAAGGTACAATGAGGGCATGGGAACATTAAAAACGGAAGGGATACTGAAAGAGAGACTTATAATTATCACATAATAGTAACCATTATGGATAAGAATCAATGTACATTAAAATCAGTGTAGAACACTTGTTTCGAAAACACAAAGTTTGGGGTTCAATCTTAGGCACAGTAAATTTTTTTTTAAAGAATTAAATAAAATTAGTGGTAGAGATATTGATATTTGCATTGTCTAAAGGATCTCCCCATAGGTACTTAACATAAAGAGAGAAGAGTATCTTTACAATGGAGAATTCTCAAAGACAGGCACTATATTAACCAAGAAAACAGTGTTAAAATCACCAGCAATAAAAGATGTTGACAATTGTATCCTCTGACATGAATCATTAAAAATGGCACAAAACACTGTAAGGTGTTCTTGCTAAAGATGCATAACTTGCTCTAATGATGGTCAAGTACCAAATACTCAGAAGGGCCCTCTGCAAAATGTAGTCAGACTGTTCAAAAGTATCATGGCCAAGAAACACCAGGCAAGACCGAGGACTATCAGAATCCGGAGACTAAGAGACCAAGACAATGTCGGGGCTGGAGAGATGCCTTGGCAATTTAAGAGCACTTGAAGAGGACCTAAAGTTGGGTCCCCAGCCCCACCTCAGGCAGCTCCAGGGGATCTGATGCCCTCTTCTGGCCTCCAAGGGCACTTGTACTCAGCTGTACACAAACACACACATAGAAATAGTGGTGGACCTGGAACATCCTGAATCCATCCTCTTTCTAATCAAGGTCAAAGTAAGTTCATCCCTGTTTTTTGTAAAACTTGGATTTGATCAGGTCTTGACCCATTTTCTGGAATCTGACATGTTCTACACCCTATACCCTGATCCCCACCCTTATAAGATGTTCTGCTAAATAATTTTGAAATGTTCAGCCAAGTTCCTAAGTAACCAAAATTCATCTGGAAATCCCCCAACCTTTGAAAACCTCCCAGTCTTGCAGTTTTGGGGGCTATATGAACCCCACTTTCTCCTATGTTCGATGCTATTTTCTTGTTCGGTGAGATTAACAATTAAAAGATAGCCTAATATGGGGCCAGGGACTGATTCTGGTACAAGAAATAGGACATAAATGGGAAAAACACCAAGTCAGGCCTAAAGTTCAGCCGCCAGCACTCCAGCAATGTAACTTTGTGTTCTGATGATTGCTGTCTGATCACATACAATGTAGTAACATACGCTGTGCAGAGAATGTTGAGCACTTTTTCTGTTTTTAACAACTTTTCTATATCTAAAACTCATCAAAAGAAAAGCTTGCTTAGAAGAATTAAAACAGTTTTAGTAACTTTTCAATTAAAATTATACTTACAATGATTTATAATTAAAAGCTAAAAATGCGCACTTTATAACTAGTTTACTAAACAGATAAAATAATGGTTATATAAGAGATCTGACAACTTTAGCATTTAGAAAACAGTCAGAATATTATTTAAGAGTAGCTGGTTTCTTACTTTAAGTACCACATGGGGTCAGCGTCGCTTGTAACCTTTTCATTGGCTTTCATTATTTTCTTAATCTGCAGTAGAAAGCACAAGGTTAGGGGCAGAACTCTGACTTCCAACTGGTCCTCAATTTACGTCTGATTTTCATCCTGGATGCTTACCTCTACATTAATGAAATAGTTAAAGGAGTCTATGTGCTGTTTCACAAGGCCTTTCACCTGAACGGAGAGAGAACAGAGGATGGCAATAAGCTGCAGGTTACAGAGTCACTCTGGCCACAGGTAACTGGCGATGTTTCCCAAATACAAGTAAGGGAAAGAATAATAAACACATTTAGTTAGGGAAAAAATTCACAGGACCATCTAGTGACTTATTGTGTGATAAATAACCAATTAACATTACATGACAAACAAATAATTACCTTCAAAAATGCTGGCAGCAGCCTCCATTTTTCCTGTGGACCAAACAAGAAGAACATGAGAACTCTGTGCCAGTAACCACAAAACACAATTAGTTTGATGTACCAAGTTTATCACAGTACACAGGAAGAAGTAAACCAAAAGGGCCAAGTTTTATAATATAAAATATTGTAAACATGGTGTTCATATATGTGCACATGCATATAAACACATACACGTCTCACAGGTTTCCCTACATATAACCTCTGCATGATGACAAGATTCCCAAATACTTTTCACATTTATTCTCACAGCACATCCTAAGTGAGACCTGTAGTTTGTCTGAATGTGGTAGGAGAATCAGAGTTCTTACTGAAGCCAAGCTACCTCAAGGATTCTGGGGCGGGCGGGGGGGGGGGGGGGGGTCAGCTCACATGGGTGTTTGCTCCTCCACTAAAGGACTCCTAACTGTTTTATGACTTGCCTTCCAGACCACTACAGACCATGACAGCCTCTTTCCACTTCTCAGTTCCTAAGGAAAGGTCTATGGACAACCCAGGGCTGTATGGCAAACACAGAGACTGGTTTTAACTTGGGAGACCTGAGTGGCACTACAAAGTTCTGACATGATAGCCTCCTGCATCTTAACTGGATCACTCTGGATGCTGGGTGCGGATGAGAGAGAGACACAGAGACACAGAGACAGACACACACACACAGAGAGAGAGAGAGAGAGAGAGAGAGAGAGAGAGAGAGAGAGAGAGATATCAAGAATTTCTAACATCTAGAAATGAGGATGTAGGGAGGCCCAGAAAGCAAGCAAGCCAGTCTTTGATAATAGAAAGCAAAAATGGTTTTTGGTTTGGTTTTTTTTTGTGGGGGAAAGTGTTGAAAAGATTGTAAGAGAACCTTTTGGGGTAAAGAAAATGTTCTAGAGCATATATTGGGTAACAGTTGTTTGGATATCTGCAAGTATCAAAACGAAAGCAACCAACACTCAGTATCTGTGCAACATTATGGTTACACTATATCTGATTAAACAGAAAAAGAACAAACAATTACAGGTTGAATGAAATTCCTGTGCTGACTTCTGGTGACCTGGCCTACAGGACCATGGAAGATGTAGACCAGTGCACAAGATGTCAGTGGATGAACTCTAATCCAAGATGATTGCTGCCCACATAACAAAGGGGAATCTGGACAGACACATTCAGGGACATTGTCATGTAAAGATGAAGACAGATGTCAGGGTGATACTTCTGTATGCAAAAGACACACCAGAGACTGTCCGTAATCCAGCAGACACCAGGGAAGAGGCCTGCAATGGAACTGTTCCCAGGCCCTGCTTTAAGCTTGATCTTGGACTTCCAGCCTTCAGAAATGTGAGATATCAAACCTGTTTTTTATGCTCTTAAGTTGTGGTACTTGTTTCAGCAACCCTATATACTAATCTAACTTTCTAATTTTCTGCTCCCACATTTCAAAATTCCCCCTGGGTGCCCAGTGAAATTCCTCCTGTCTCAAAGGCAGGAGTCCACAGTCCATAGTGGAAAGCTCACTATCAGCCACAAACACATACTTTCTGATCTCCCCTAGAAAAATAGGAAACCCTCCCTTACTTAATCACCCCAACTCCTGGATGTATCCTCTATCACCTCTGTGTTGGCTATTTCTCTTAAAACTATTCAAACCTCTGAGCCAGGCATGGTGGCTCAGGTCTATAGCTCTAGCAATTAGGAGATGAAGTAGAATCAGGAGTTCAGGATCAGCCTTGGCTATATAAATTCAAATCTAGCCTGGGCTACATGAAAGCCTGTCTCCACAAAGAAGAGAGAATGCATCAACAACAGTAACTCAAGGATGGTTACAGAGAGAAAGCATAGATTTGGTAATGGAATTCTAAACATTATTATTATTCCATGAAAGACTTTTCAATTTAGGAATGCACCGCCCATTGCACTTACTTAGCGTGTGGTGGTTTGAACAAGAATGGACTCAGAGGAGCCTGGGTGGTGGTGGCGCAAGCCTTTAATCCCAGCACTCAGGAGGCAGAGGCCAGCCTGGTCTACAGAGTGAGTTCTAAGACAGCTAAAAGAATGGACCTAGAGGCTCATATATTTGAATGCTTAGTCACCAGGGAGTGGAACTGTCTGAAAGTATTAGAAGGGTTAGGAGGGGTGGCCCTGTGCCACTTTAGGTGGCCTTTGAGATTTCAAAAGCCCATGCCAGGCCCAGTCTCTCTCTCCATCTGCCTGCATACAGACCAGGATGTAAAGCTTTCAGTTACTTCTCCAGCACCATGCTCCCCATCATGACAGTGGACTAACCTCTGAATCTGCTAGCAAGCCCCTACTCAATGCTTTCTTTATTGGGGGGGTGCGGGTGGAGTTGAGACAGGGTTTCTCCGTGTAGTTTTGGTGCCTGTCCTCGCTCTGTAGACCAGGCTGGCCTTGAACTCACAGGGGTCGGGATTAAAGGCGTGCGCCACTGCTGCCACCCGGCCCAAATTCAATGCTTTCTATTAGAAGAGATGCCTTTGGTCATGATGTCTCCTCATAGCAACAGATCAGTGACTAAACACAGGATAAAATCAAAACTGCCCAGGGCTATCTCTCCAGCCTCTTCCCACCACTGCTTTTTTTTTTTTTTTTTTTTTTTTTTTTGGTTTTTTGAGACAGGGTTTCTCTGTGTAGCTCTGGAGTCTGTCCTGGATCTCGCTTTGTAGACCAGGCTGGCCTCGAACTCACAGAGATCCGCCTGCCTCTGTCTCCCAGTGCTGGGATTAAAGGTGTGTGCCACCACCACCCAGCTATAAAAGAAGTAAGATTTTTGTTTTTGAGTTTTTTTGTTTTTGTTTTTGTTTTGTTTTTCCGAGACAGGGTTTCTCTGTGTAGTTTTGGTGCCTGTCCTGGAACTCACTCTGTAGACCAGGCTGGCCTCGAATTCACAGAGACCTGCCTGGCTCTGCCTCTCAAGCGCTGGGATTAAAGGCGTGTGCCACCAAATCCCTGGCCACCACTGCTTATTCTAGTAGCTCTGAGATCTTTTCACTTGTATGCTTATACTTTCTTCTGTTTTTTCCCTCGTTCCTATTTGTAGATTAAATTCTGTGTATCCGTCATGACTTTCTTAGGAAGGTACTGACTCCTTCCTCCAGTATCTGCCACAGTCCCTTGTGTTTCTAACACAGTTGTTTTTCCCAGTCTTATTCCTTGTAGTGGGGTCCTCGGTCTTGGCATTTTTCCTGAATGAATAATGTTACTGGCTTTGCAAAGAACGGCCCAGAATGACAGTAGAGATTCAGAAACTGACATTGCACTTACTTATACTGATTTTGTATAAATTCTCATTTAGTTTTGTGAAGTAAACTACAATTTCATAACTAATGAAGATTAATCTGAACAGTACTTATCAGAGCAATATGTGCCTAATTAAAGAAAACGTCATTCCCTTTTAGCTGAGCTATTTACTACTCAACTTTCCAACTTATATCCCCACTACAACTTCTAGACAAGAACATCATTTTATTTGAATTAATAATTTCTAGTACTTTTTTCCTTCATATTATAGCATGGTAGGAGTTATTCAAGCTTTGGGGCCAGTTATTACTGCTTGATAAGGTGAACAAACACTTGTTGATCTTGTTGAGTACTTATTGGTAGTGTCTTACCAACTTAAACAAGTAAACAAATGGACATGCTTCCTGACTTCAGAAGCCATTAGCTTAGTAGGGGAGACATGCAAACAAGTGGAATGACACCTTGGAGGTGTTGGGATAAAAGGATGCAGAGCGATAGATTATACATGGCAGCTGGACTGGGATGCCTTGACATGGTGGATGCATGAGGGAGGCATTCCAAATAGAAGGAGCAAGCCCACATGGGTTAAAGGAGTTGGCAGGGTTGAGGACACTGAGGGTGTGTGTGCCTTGCTATGGCTTAGACATGGTGAGGAGGGTGGGTACACTGAAGAGACTTAAGGTAGTGGATGAGATGATGATAGGAGGTTCCTGATAGGAGGTTCCTGATAGGAGGTTCCTGATAGGAGGTTCCTGATGATAGGAGGTTCCTGATGATAGGAGGTTCCTGATGATAGGAGGTTCCTGATAGGAGGTTCCTGATAGGAGGTTCCTGATGATAGGAGGTTCCTGATGATAGGAGGTTCCTGATAGGAGGTTCCTGATAGGAGGGTCCTGATAGGAGGGTCCTGATAGGAGGGTCCTGATAGGAGGTTCCGGTGAGCTAGTGTACTACCGGCTCAAATGCTGAGTCAAGGGTTGAGAGACGCAATGCAGCAGCTAGGGGCAACTGTGAGGAATATCAAGGAGATTCTACATTAACACTGTACTACAACACTGTGATCTACAAAATTCACACCTGAGGACCATACCAAAAAATTTTTTAAAAGAAAATAAAATATCCTCATAATGTTTTAACTAAGTTTACAATTTTGTATTGGGCCACATTCTTAACTACCCTTTGCTGCATGAAGTACAGGAGACATGCCTGTGAGCATATCCCGTTGATTAGAAGTAGTGAAACACTGTGAAATAAGCTAAACACAAAGGCAAATACTGTGTATTTTCTCTTAGAGAATTCTGGAACTCCCTCTGCGCCACTGAGCCTCCTACCTCTACACCACAAATGCTGGGATTAAAGTCCTGTGCCCCCACGCCCCGTTTATGGGCAACGCCCTGTTTCTGTGCAACACCCTGTTTAAGCGTGATAGCAGAAAACAAACTGGGTCCTCTGGAAGAGCAGCCAGTAGTACTCAACCCTTAAGCCACCTCTCGGAGCTCTAAGAAAGTTTTTACCATTCAGTACAATTACTGGTCATGTCACCCCCGTTTAAACACTTCAAAGGTACTTTATTATTTCCAGGGAGATAGTCCAACACCTCTAACAACGCATTCATAATCAGGAGCCTTCCTTTTACCCTTCATCTTTTCTGCCACCTCTTCCCCTCCCCCACTATTACTGGCTTTATTTCAGTTCTTCTGAAACACCTGACGGTACGGCTGAAAGTCAGGCACAGCCTGTCCCTCTGCCTGAATTTCTCCCGACCATCTTCAATCCTAATTCCCCCATTCCACGCCAAAGGTTTCAAGGCTCGGAAAGACTGTATGCACCTTCTCAGGATGCATACATCATGCCAGTAACTGCATTTCAACAGGCAGTTCATGGTGGAGCAATTATCCTTTAACTTTTGCTAATCTGATGAAAGAGCCATAGGGGCCCTTCAGAAAAAATAAGATCAGAAATTGGGGGAAATATCCAAGGTACTTAAAATACGTCTGCAGTCCAAAGAAACCCTGAGCTAAAAGGAACACGACAACCAGCGTGGGATTCACATTTACTTTTGGTACCAAAGCCGGTTGTGGGACCTCATGAACATCGCCAAGATGATACTGGTTCCCCAGGCAAGAAACCGAGGGCCGCCGGGCGGTGGTGGCGCCCGCCTTTAATCCCAGCACTCGGGAGGCAGAGCCAGGCGGATCTCTGTGAGTTCGAGGCCAGCCTGGGCTACCAAGTGAGTCCCAGGAAAGGCGCAAAGCTACACAGAGAAACCCTGTCTCGAAAAACCAAAAAAAAAGAAAGAAAGAAAAGAAAAGAAACCGAGGGCCAATTCTCGCCAGTGCACACCAGCACTAGAAAGGCTTCAGCCGAGAGCTACTCGCGGAGCTTCTAAACCCGGGACGCTACTGAGACTCCTGTTTGCGCTACCCTCGACACGCGAAATCCAGACCACGCAGACTCGCACGCGCGCAGCCGAGCATGCGCAGAAGCCTAGGGCCCGCCCCCGCCAGCACCAATGCTCTCCCGGCAACGCCTCCTCAGTCGCCTCTTCCGCTGCCCGCGCTCCCGGCGCTTACCTCTACGGTCGGGATCGGCGCAGCCAGCTGCTCCGGGGTCAGGCTCCCGAACTCCTCCGCTAGCACGTCCATTCCACTCACGGTAAAGGAAGGAGTCGACAGAATGTCCACATCCGCCCGCGCTGCTCCAAGCAGACAGCACGCGGAGACTGGCGTGCGTTGTCCTAAAGTGTCCCCGCTGCGCTTGTTTACCGGAGGCGCTTCAGAAAGGTTCCGCCTGCTCCGCCCCAACCTGCGGTAACCCGGAAGTGACCGAGCCGGATGTGAGAAACGGCGCCTCCTGGTGTAGTTCCCTGGTTTCTCCTTGCTAATCCTAGACCTCCAACAGACATGTTTATTGCCAATTCCCCTTTCAGAGTTATTGAGCACGGCAAAATACAGTGTAACTAATCCGAAGAATTACTGAATGATAGTGGCCACAACATGAACCCCTGAAGCAGAGAATTCATTTAACTCAGTCAAAAACTGTGTGTTTTGCATAGTACAAAGAGCAACAACTGTTAACCGTGTCTAGTAACAAGTGGGTTGTTAAATAATAGATGGTACCTGCGTGTAATTGACAGTCATCAACTGCCGTCAGAATAACCATAATAGGGTGGAGAGAAATGCACTGTAGTGAGAATAAGTCCTAACAAGAAAGTGTTCCTGGGCGGGCAGAGGTGGCACACGCCTTTAATCCCAGCACTTGGGAGGCAGAGGCAGGCGGATCTCTGTGAGTTCGAGGCCAGCCTGGTCTACAGAGTGAGATCCAGGAAAGGCGCAAAGCTACACAGAGAAACACTGTCTCGAAAAACCAAAAAAAAAAAAAAAAAGTGTTACTGAAACTCGGAGATGCACGATCTCAGATTAAAATACCTGCACAAAAGTTTAGCATGAAAAGATTTACCCGTTTAAATGAGTAGGTGAGTAGGGGGAGGGGGAGGAAGGACAAGCGTTTATGGCAGCTAAAAGGGGGAGCATAGCTAGAGGGATAGTCTAGAGTGGACATTACCAGGAGCCATGTGAAGAGACAGAGGTGGGAGAGGGCGGGTTAAGCCAGCCATACCCCATACAAATAGGGACTGAGGGAGGCTGAGAGAAGCTGGTGGCCAGATCTGCTTCAATATGTTAGATGTGCCTATTTTTCCCAGGATTTGAGACCGAACAGTAGGGAAAACCCAATAATTGATATTAGAATAGCTAATTAGCAGTTTGGGAGAAAAATATATCTAAATCCTATATAGATTAAATATTTCAATGTATGTTAAGAAAACATTGGAAGAAAATGTAAGAGATGAAGTTTGTAGAGTGCCTGCTAGTTGCCTCAAGCCATGGGTTTGGTCCCCACCACAGGGAATAAACCTGAGAGTGCACATGAACCTCACATGGTGGCACACACCTATAAGCATTTAGGAGGTGAAGGTAGGAGAATCAGAAGAAGCTTGAGGGCATCATTGGCTACCTAGCAAGTTTGAGGCCAGCCTGGGCTACATGAAACCCTGTCTCCAAAGAAGAGAGAATGTATTAATAACATTGACTTAGTGAAAGATTTCAAGAATGAAAACAGAGAAAGCATAAGACTTGCTAATAGAATTTTACAGTTTTATCATTCCATGAAAAAAAATTTAAATTTCAGAACACATTGCTAAAAAATCTCTGTGAATAGTTTAACACATAGAGTTAGTAGAACAAAGGCAAAGGGATTTGCCTCTGTAATTTAAAAATGAGTATATGCAAATCCAATGGGAAGAAAAAATCCCATGGGAAGAAAAATGTAAAAGATGCCGACAGTTCCAGTTTAGGAAAATACAAAAGTTGTGGAGATGGATGGTGTCATATGTGAGTGTGCACAGTGCTTCTGAACTGTGTGCGTCATTTAATAGTTGAAACCATTATAAAGAAGTTCTTCGAATTTCTAAGAATAAGCTTTCTGATGTTTTTTCCTCTGGCCCCAAGGTATTCTCCTTACTGAGTTATCTACTTAAATTTCAACACTTCGTTCTTCTAAACGTTGTACTGACAGACTTCTGAAAGTAGGTGAAGAAAGGAAAAAAGCATGCCACAAGATGGTCCAGTAGGTTAAGGTCATGGCCACCAAGCTTGACAAGCTGAGTTCAGTCCCCAGGACCCACACTGTAGGAGAGAACAGCTCGAGAGGCAGCCTCTGATCTTACTCATATATAAGATAAATCACTTAAAATAATAACTATCAACCACTGCCCTTATATTCTTAAAATCTACTCAGAGAAGCAAGATATACTTGAATGATCCTTGTGAATTAGTTACCAGGGAGCATCCTATTTAGAGTGTAGTCTGGAAGGGACTGTGAATGTGATTTATAGATGGCAGAGGGTGGCCAGTTTGGCTCAGGTGTGTTGGCTCTCCAAAGTTGTCTTTGATTTCCACTGTGACGATGATTCTTCTAGTTGTAGCACAGATCACAGTTATCTGGAGAGCTAAAAAAATCTCAGCTTTCTGATTGGCAGGCTGGAGCTGTAAACCTGCATCTCTGTCAAACTCCCGGCTACTGTAACCTAATGCCATAACCTCTGTACTTGTCTCGTTTTTTAGGCAGTGAACGCCAGAGCAAAAATTGTCTTGCCGGGCAGTGGTGGCGCACGCCTTTAATCCCAGCACTCCGGAGGCAGAGCCAGGCGGATCTCTGTGAGTTCGAGGCCAGCCTGGGCTACCAAGTGAGTCCCAGGAAAGGCGCAAAGCTACACAGAGAAACCCTGTCTCGAAAAACCAAAAAAAAAACAAAACAAAAAAAACAAAAAAAAAAAAACCCAAAGTATAGATAATTATCTCTCATCAAACTACTGTTGGTTAAGAGTGGGTTTTTTGCCGGGCGGTGGTGGCGCACGCCTTTAATCCCAGCACTCGGGAGGCAGAGGCAAGCGGATCTCTGTGAGTTCGAGGCCAGCCTGGTCTCCAAAGTGAGTTCCAGGAAAGGCGCAAAGCTACACAGAGAAACCCTGTCTCGAAAAACAAAAATAAAAAATAAAAAAAAAAATTGTCTTGCTTTCTAGGTTCTAGTGCATTGTTTGTTCCTTAATAAGTTGTGTTGAATACATAATTTGAAAATAAACCACAATAGGTAATAATAAATTTAACATTATATTCCTGTTTTTCACCCTGATTTTTTTTTTTTAAAGATTGTTGTTGTTGTTGTTGTTTTCTAGACAGGGTTTCTCTGTGTAGCCCTGGCTGTCCTGGAACTCGCTCTGTAGACCAGACTGGCCTCGAACTCACAGAGATCTGCCTACCTCTGCCTCCCAAGCACTGGAATTAAAGGCATGTGCCACCACCTCCTGGCTCACCCTGACTTCTTTAAAGATTTATTTTTTATATACATTGGGGTTTTACCTGCTTGTATGTCTGTGTTAGGATGTCAGATCCCCTGGAACTGGAGTTATAGACAGTTGTGAACTGCCATATGTCACCCTGATTTTGTTGTTTTAGGTTTCTCTTTAAACAGAAGTCAATTGTCAGAAGTCAGTCTCAATCCTCCATGGCTGCAGTGATGGTCTTGGCATTAGATCACAATCCCTGTAAACCTTTTTCATTAGACCTGTACCCCAGGTCAAATCCATGACTTCTTCAGGTTTCTAGGAGGCTAGACTTTTGAAGCAAGGGGGAAAAAAGTTTTATACTGCCACACCTTTTTACTGAGGTATTAGGCTAAAAGCCTATTGACTTGTGTAGAGGTCTGGGAAATTCTAGGGGACAAGTGCTTCGGATCCTGCAGTAATTAATGTCCCATCCATTATATAGAGTGAATGAGGTGTGTGATAGCCAGATGAGCCGATGGCCAATGCCATGGGGCAAGAACAGCTGATTGAGGGGCATTAGTAATGGGAGAGGTAGTTAGAATCCTGGAACACCAGGGAGAGTGTCCATCAGTTTGAACCTTGCTCCCTCACAGGCATTTGAATACCTTCTTTAAGTAGATTCTCTAATGATCCGCCCTTGGTGGTAAGTATGAGATCTCCACTTGACAAGCTAAGACAGTGATTAAGAAATTTGCCTGACTGCAGTTGGAATTTAAATAATCACTCCAGTACCCATGCTTTTTGTGAGGTCTCAAACTCGGGTTTCTTTGACACCTAATGCTTTTAATTATGCAATGATAACGTCACCCAGCAAAGGCATAGGGAGGCAGAAGACATTTTAACACAGAGCCAACAGCTAGGGCTCAGTAAGAGTATGTTTTTCTATATTCTGGCAATTAAATGTGGTGCTTATGCAGGGCTTGCCAAGGACAAGTCTGTTGGGTGACACCAGAAAGAGCCAGCAGGGCTGGGCCACTTCCCGGCCTTTGTGTCACGTTAAAGAACTTAGCTCTGTTTTCTGAGACTTTAGCAGAATGCACCCGAGTCCATCCTATCAGTACATTTCAGCTGCAGGAAAACACCTCCAATGCTGTCTCAGTACATGGATACAGTCTCAAAGAGGCAGAGGAGGCCAGAACCAGTGCTGGAGAATGGAGGACTCTTCGGCCTTGGGAAAGGAAGAGGGGTAGTCCTTTATCACTTCACCAGTGACTTGGGGAGAGCATGGCTGAAGTTGCTGCATCCCGAGAACATGACTGAGCAGCTCAAAAGTCTTCACTCACCTCCATGCCCACAGTCCCTTCTCTGAAAAGCCCTGGTTTGTGGTATAGGATGTCATTCTCCCCCATCCAAAAGGTCAGGTTCCCCACAAAAACAGCCATCTAAGATGGACGTGAGGGAGAGGCTGAAACTAGCTTACCAGAGCTCTACCCAGTACAGGAAGTGTGTCTACCCTAGGACATTGCCCGGAAAAACTTTTCAGCTTGAAAAGACATTCATAGTAAACTTAAAATACAGCCTTTAAAGGATTTAGAAGGAGCAAAATCGCCTCAGAGTTTGTTGAATGTTAGTTCCAAGGAAAAAACTGTAAGAATACCGAACTCAGAGCTTTACGGTTTTTGGCTCCTTAAGAAAATACCTAATCTTTCTGCGCTCCCGCTGGCCTAGTGAGCAGGCACGGCCTCGACATGCAGAACGACGCCGGCGAGTTCGTGGACCTGTACGTGCCGCGTAAATGCTCCGCGAGCAACCGCATTATTGGTGCCAAGGACCACGCATCCATCCAGATGAATGTGGCCGAGGTTGACAGGGTCACAGGCCGGTTTAATGGCCAGTTTAAAATCTATGCTATCTGTGGGGCCATTCGAAGGATGGGTGAATCAGATGACTCTATTCTCCGATTGGCTAAGGCTGATGGAATTGTCTCAAAGAACTTTTGACCAGAAGAGATTGGGGAATATTTGTTATAAATAAAAGTGAGAAAGAAAATACCTAATTTTCCCTAATAGCTATTCAAGAAATTCAATGGGAATTTTACTATCATCCTGAAGTGAAGCTTTTTGTAGAGCAAACTGAAAGTTATGCTACAACAGAAAGGTTTGTCTTATTTATGGCACAGAGAAGCTGTTATGAATTTGGGTAAAGGGACAGCCTCTAACTAGAAACCGTTTGTCAACAAGCCATCTTAAAATCCTCAAGAAAGCAAGAGAAATCAGTCCATATACTGAACATTGTTTTAGAAGAAATATATGGGAAATTAAAAAAGTTCTTTACTTTTTAAACAAACTGCCTGCAATGAGTGACTCCTTTGCAAATCTAATAAGGAGATAAGGAAACAGGCATTCAAAAAGAAATGACTGCTTTATAGATGGGAACAAACTTCAGAAAATCTAGCTGTCTTAAAAAATAGAGTTGCTTCACCTGAAAGTTCCTTATAAGAAATCAGTGCTAAATATCACAGCTGCTAATAATAATAACATCAGGGGTTAAGAAGCTAATGAAGACTGTTGAGTTGCCAGCTAAGCAATTCAGAAACAGAATATTCCTTACAAGGTTTTTCTTCTGTTGTTTTCTTTCTTTTTGGTTTTGCTGTAAACTGAGATAGCTCTTCATAGAGTTTTTTTTTTTATAAAAGATCTGAAATGCATAAAGTACTGTTTAGCAGCACTCACTAAATCCCAGAGTTGAGAGAGCTATTAAAGAATTACAGTCTTGTTTCAATCTATCAAGAACTTTTAGAATATCAAAGTTGACAGTAAGCTCTGAACTTTAGAAATGATTTATGTAAGAATCTAATAGTTCTAGTGAAGAGTAAAAAGTAGAAAATTATTCTGTCTTGTTGGAAGATAATGTAGATGTTAAGAAATCTTTAGGTGTTTGCTAAGTTAGATATATGCTAAAGAATATAATCTTGTAAGAAGTAAAGATCTAAGGTAGTCCTATAATAAGCTTGTAAGAAGTAAAGATCTAAGGTAGTCCTATAATAAGCTTGTAAGAAGTAAAGATGAAGTTTAAATAAGAAGTATACGTTTGTAAAATAGATATATAGAATTTAAGAATATAAGTTTGCAAGAAAGATATTTGTTAAGGTAGTCCTAATATTTGCTAAGGTAGCCCTATAGAGTTTCCTTAAGAGCTATAAATAAGTATATGTTATATGTGAGTTTGTGGAAAAGTGTAAATGTTGATTGTGAGTCTATGCTTAATGTATGTGGTGAAAGAACCTGAGACACAGAAGTTAGTGTCCTAGCAGACTGCAAGCAGTCGGTCTGAGCCATTTCAAAGGCTCCAGAAGCCACTAAGAAGCTAAGAATGGTGGAGACCAGAACCAGCACAAGACATTCGCAGCTGAGATCCATGGAAAGTTAACGCAACACAGAAAAACCTGAGCTAACAGCAAAAACAGTGCAGTTTAAAATATTACTGTAACTAAAAACGTCTCTGACTTGAGGATGAAAGTTGCAGAGATGCTTGTTTGAAAAAAATTGTTAACTGCAAAAAAGATTTTGGTTGTAAAACCAAGGCTTCTTCATATTTGAAAGTAGAAGTCTGATACCAGAATTTACATTTTTTGAACTTAAAAAAAAATGAGATAAAACTACAAAAAGGTTTTGGTTATGGATTTCTTCGTGTTTGGAAGGCTGGTACCAGAATTTATTATTTGAATTTTGGGACTTAAGAAATGAAATGAACAATAGTGATTTCATTGCAATGGGACAATTTTGAATTTACTTATGTTGATGACCTAGGAACTGCTTTATGGAATTATTTGTGGAACTGTTTAAATGAAGAAATTTATTTTTTTTCTACCTAGGCTCAAGATGCAGTTTTGAGTATATATTATGCTGGTGATTCATGAATTGTTTTGTGTTAAAAATGGAACTGTTTAAATGGAAAAATTTGGGTTTTCTTACTAGGCTTGAGATTTTGTTTAAAAAAATTATAAAGAAAAGGGAGAAGTAATATTCTTTAGTCTATTTAATTTAAAAAATACTTTCTTGTTGAGTGGATTAATGTTTTGTTTTGTTAGTAAGAAATGCAAATGGGTATACTAAGAGAATACTTTAAAGTGTAAAGAGTTTTATTAAGAAACTATTTTTGGATGTTTTGCTAAAAGTTTTCAAAGTGTTCATGGTTAGATTAAGAATATTGCTTTTCAATATGGGTTTGCAGGAATTGTGTAAGTTTGGGTTTTTCTAACTAGGTTCAAGATTTTGTTTTAAAAAATTATAAAGAAGAGGAGTTATGTATGAGTGAATTAAGGTTGAATGTATGTTTGCAGAAATTATGTTAACCTATTGATACTAATGCACACTCGTTTGAAGTTAAGGAAATATTTAAGTTTAATGTGAAAACATCAGAAGTTTTTCCTATGTTCCGTTAGCAAGAAAATTCAAATGGTTCTATTAAGAGTTAAAGTTGTAAGACTGAGAAAATTGTAACTATATATAGCACCATTTATGTTAATTCAAATGGTTCTGTTAAGAGTTTGTTTTGAGATGTAAGATTGAGAGAATTGTAACTAGGTATAGCAAGATTTATGTTAACCTGTTACTGGTAATGGTGCAATACGGTATTCTTTAAGTTTGAACTTACATTAAGAGTTTTTGGTTTAGAAAGGGCTGGATGCAGCTAAAGACTGTTGTAGTCACCTTGGACCCAATCCAAAAAAAAATGCCATCTTTATCATCCTCTACTCCCATGCTGGGAGGCATGACAGCTATAGAGATTGCTGTAAGCTATTAATGAGGAGTTGTTCTTTTATGTATTAAGAAAGAGGGACCTGTGGGAGCCCATTTTCAGGTTTCCTAGTGGCTTTACTCAGCAGGTCTGTCTGCATAGAGAGGGTGATTAGACCATGGGCCTGAGTGCAGGTATTTGAGATGGTCTGCACTTGGCGGTGCTGGGGGGAGGTCTTTTGCTCCACCCCTTGGCATTTCTATAAATACCCTGGGGCAGAGACAGTTGGGGCCCATTGGGATAGGTCGGGCCCTCTCGAGGCTGTCTTGTATTTTCTGTCTGGAACAAATTCAGTCCCACTCTTCCAGGACACCAGGACTGGCCAAGAGGAAAGACAGCAGCAGAAGAGGGCAGGTAAATGCCGAGTCAGCATCGGGTCACGTCACCAGAGCGGAAAATGCTTTGGGTTGAATGAATCAAGGGGCAGCTCTGTGACCCTGGGTAAGTTCATCGGCTGTTGCACGTATGAAAACGATCAGGAGTCTGCCCCACAATATGCTGTGCAGTTACACACCTTACATAAGGTGCTCAGGGTAGACCCTGTTAGATGCCGAGTACCCAGTGGTTATCACACCTACGAGAGCATTCTTTCTTCAAAAGCCCATACAGTAAGCCCCTCTGTTCCTGTCCCTTAAGTATTAAAGAGGCTCACATTGTAAGCTTAGAAATGAAAACAAGGCTTCATTGCAGAAGGAGCAAAGGAGACAGCACAAAGCTTATCATTAAAACTCTTTTGGAAGGATAAACTCAGTGATTGCTAAATGAATCGAAAGCATGTTGCCTTTTGTCAGCAGCCTTTGAAATTGACATCAAGGACTACCTCTATAGCCTCTATAAACTTGTGTTTTTCTGCCAGTGACAATTTTGGGACTAATGAGCTGTTGTTCTGATGAGTGTGGTGATATTGTGTCCGCCAATATATTGTGCACCCTAATAAACTTATCTGGGGTCAGAGAACAGAACAGCCACTAGACAGAGGCCAGAAAATGGTGGCACACACACCTTTAATCCTATCACTTGGGAGGCAGAGATCCATGCGGATCTCTGTGAGTTCAAAGCCACACTGGAAACAGCCAGGCATGGTGACACACACCTTTAATCCCAGGAAGTGATGGCAGGAAGCAGAAAGGTATATAAGGCATGAGGACCAGGAACTAGAAGCTTTTAAGCTTTTAGGCTTTTAGCAGCAGTTCAGGTGAGATCCATTCAGATGAGGACTCAGAGGCTTCCAATTTGAGGAAACAAGATCAGCTGAGGAATTGGCGAGGCGAGGTTGGCTCTGGCTTGTTCTGTTTCTCTGATCTTCCAGCGTTCACCCCAATATCTGGCTCCCATGTTTTTTTTTTTTTTTTTTTTATTAATAAGACCCTTTAAGATTCGTGTTACAGATGAGAAATGACAAATTTTGTTCTTATGTAGTTAAGCACTTAGCCATTATTTCTCAAAACACTAAAACCCTTTGAAGCTTGAAAGAAATTTAGGACTCATAAATTACAGTTACAAGTAATGTATGTGAGTTACGTTATGCTGTAGTTGGCAGACAATTTGAGCCTCATCCTGTGAGGCAGACGAGTAGTCTGGTGGGAAGGCAGACGAGTAGTCTGGTGGGAAGGCAGGGTAAGTAACTGGTTCATGAAGATTAAAAGATGGCTTGAACTTATATAGCTATGGAATTTCTGGGGTGGGTTCAAACTTGGATGTTGTGATCTCAGTCTCATTCTGCTTTTTCTGAACAGCCTGACTCTAGTGGGGCCCCGGGAATAGGAGTTAGCTACTCCCTTGTTTCACATTTACCACATAGGGTCGGGTACTTGCTCTGTACTCACTCAAGTGAATGTTGTGTCAGGGACTTCAGACTTTACCTCAGTGAGGCAAAGCAGCATGCAGAGTCTTGTCAGTGTGGCTGGATGCCTTGCGATTCACACTACTCAGTCCCCGTCCGTCTGTTTTCCAAGACTGATCCTTCACATTAAGCTGGTTCTGTGAGATACTCGGTATCCATCCAATTCCTGCACCACTTGTTCTCAGATTGTTGTTTTGTTTTGTTTTTCAAGTCAGGATTTCCTGTGTAGCTTTGGAGCCTGTCCTGAAACTCATTCTGTAGACCAAGCTGGCCTTGAACTCACAGAAATCTACCTGCCTCTGCCTCCTAAGTGCTGGGATTAAAGGCGTGTGCCACCACCACCCAACCCTTGTTCTCAGATGTTTTTATTGCTTATACCACGTGCTCCTGTGAGCATGTGCATTCACACACACACCACATACAAGACTGTGACATCACCACCAACAGGAATTTTTGTTGCAATAGCTGTCTTATTAGTGGTCTTCTCTTGTGAAAACATTCAATGATTATTTTTATCCCCTTCAGGACAAAGAGGAAGAAACGTGATTATGGCACCAAGAAACACTGCAGCTTTGTGCTTTCATCATTTCATTCTTCTGTTTTCTGGATTCATTGCTTCTCCTAATCACTGGACTCACTGCTCAGCCAGAGTTTGCTGTGTCCAATCCAACCCTGTTGGTTCTTGGCCCGTTTTTATATGTCCTTCAGGCTTCAGTCCAAGAATTTTCCTCCTCATGGGAGAGTTCAATGATCTTTACCAGCATGAATCACATCTATTTTATAGCCCTTATTTTTCATGACTGGAGTATTTAAAATTTTATTATTTAGCTGGGTGGTGGTGGCACACACCTTCCATCTCAGCACTCAGGAGGCAGAAGCAGGTAGATCTCTTGAGTTTGAGGCTAGCCTGGTCTACAGAGGGAGTTCTAGAACAACCAGGGAACACAGAGAAACTTGTCTCAAAAGAAAACAAAAACCAAAATTAGTTTTTAAACATATATTAATTATACAAATAGATTTCATTTCGATCTTTTTTTTTAAAGACAGTTTCTGTAGCTTAGGCTAGCTTTGCATTTGGGATCCTTCTGCCTCGGCCTGCTGAGTTGCTGGCACTGTACAGGCTGTACCACCACACCTGGCATATTATAACATTTTCATCCATAGTATTTAATATAGTTTGATCATATTGATGCTCCCATTATTCTGTCATTCTCCACACTCACCTCCACTGTTCCCTTCCTCTTTAATTTCATTAAATAATCCTTTTGTTTTCCAAGTCAGGGTTTCTCTGTGTAGTTCTGGTGCCTGTCCTGGATCTCACTCTGTAAACCAGGATGGCCTCAAACTCAGAGATCCGCCTGGTCCTGCCTCCCGAGTGCTGGAATTAAAGGCGTGCACTACCACCACCCGGCTTTAAATAGTCCTTTCATATCTTCAATACAGACACAGATTCTGCTGAGAGGAAAAACATGGGATTTTCTAAATCTGGCTTACTTTGCTCTAAAAGCACGGATCATCTCATGAATTGTCACATCCTCTTTGTGTAGGGGCTATGCTAATCTTTATGGTTCAATTTTAGTGCTCACTTCAGCAGTAGAAATACTATCTTTCTGATAGCCGGTGGATGCTCCATAGGTGCTTGTTGTTAATTGAAAGAACAGACATGACGCCATGTCTGTAAGGCTCTGAGAAGCAGCACAGCCTGGACTAACTAAGAAAAGGGCCCAGGGCATCTTTAATCCCAGCACTAAGGAAGCAGAGACAAGCAGATCTGAGTCCAAAGCCAGTCTGGTATACATATTGAATTGCAGGCCAGCCAGGGCTACAGAGTGAGATCCTGTCTAAAATGGAAACACACACACACACACACACACACACACACACACACACACACACACACACACAAAGAAAGAGTGAAAAAACAAATGCCTAACATTTCATTCTGTCCCCCAAGGGAGGTTAGAAAACAGAGGTACTAATTGTCCTGAAATAATTTTTAGCATTTTAGGACACAATTAGTATGAGCAATGCATGTTTTAGCAGCAAAAGAATGAAAGATGACCATGTCAGCTGTTTAATAATTTTTTATTACAAAACAACCATGTTAGGAAAGCCTCAAAAGTAGAAGTAAACATTTGAGTAATAAGTAAATAGACATGCAAAGAACTATGATTAAAAATCCTAATAAATGTAGTTGGCTAAATCCAGACTTGAGACACAAATTTCCTTTGCCACTTAACAAAAGAATGAAGCAGAATGCCCTTCATTTTCAATGTAATTTTAAATGTTTGCACATTATATCCCTACAGGCAACTGCAGTATAATCAAGTATATAAACAAAAACCAACTCCTTTCAGGTTGAATGAACAAGCCACATAGAAATACTCAATATAAATGTTTAAGAAAACACCAGTATTATATAGGTGATATAATTCATTACAAATTACTTTTCTTCCTTAGAAATGTCTGCCTTGAACTTGGAAATGATACACAAAGGAGTCTGTGGATATATGGCCCTTCTGTGATGCTAACATGACCGGATTACACAGATTCTGTCTAACAGTACTCTAGGGACAGCACTGAGAATGTGCCCCATCTACAATGCCACTAACAGAAACGGTGTACCGAGTGCTGATCTCCAGCTCTTCCAGTGCCTGCTTCTCTTCAGTTAGCTGGAAGTGGTCTCTATCTTCCCTACAGCTTCATTCCGGAAGAGCAGCTGTCGGAATATATTTGCATAAAATGGTCCATACACCTGCTTGTTGTGGTTCACGATGTTTGCATACTGACAGCCAAGCACTTCCAGCTCCTGCTGAATGACACCAAGGCCCCCTGGCACGGGAGGCATGCTCTTCGGATTACTTGGAAGACAGAGTAAGCTTTTCATGTACAACTGGATCCGTTTATCTAAAGGAAAAACAATGGTATCTTTAATAATAAACAGTAAGGTTCCCATTTACCCATGCTTATACTCAAGTGGCGTTACAGTTCCTCCCATTTAGGATGCAGAATATTTCTTCATTCCTCAAGTCTGAACTGGCTTTGTCACCTGTTCTTGTTAATGCAATGTTAAAGAAATGCCAGGATGCCAGATACATGCCCAAGCCTCAAGATGCATGACTGACTCCACTCTGCCTACTATCAACCATGTGAGTAAGGCTGAAACTGCTGAGGCAAGACTGGAGAGAGAAGCCCAACTCTCCCAGATCTATGGGAGAGCATTCTAGAGGAACCACCTCCCAAGCTCCTGGGAAGAGTCCAGCCAAGATCAACAGGGCTACCAACTTAAGCCACAGAAACATGAGTTGAGTTGGAAAAAGCCAAAGAACTACTTAACTGACCTATAGGCTTGTGAGAAATAAATAAGTAAAACTCTATAGAGCTTTGGGGTGACTTATGTATAATTAGAGATGGTTGATTAGAAAAAAAAAACAGTGCTTTTGTAAGGTAGAATTTTTTTTTTTTTTTTTTTTTTTTTTACAAAAGTCATGCCCAACATCCACAATCATTACTGAAGCTGGCACTGTCAATTTAGTAAATATCATATTTCTTTGGAGTTTTGTTTTTATAGAAGCATTTTAGAATTAGGGATTTCACACTGAAATCCAAATTTTTTGGTTCTATAAGAAAAAAATCTAGAAACCCAGCACCCTTGGGATTTCAACATAATACAGAGGAAGTCTGGCCACACACATCTGTTTCCAGAGACAGTGAAGTTCATGCCTATTGCTCTGGTATAGTTACAAACAGTACTGTGCACAGCACTCTGGTTTGGTAGGTAACTATCCAGCCACTCTGCACAGGAGGCATTCAGGAGGGCAGTCCCCCAGCACTGCCTTCAGTCACCGTCCCTCCTGCCTCCCTGCATCTCACCTTGTGACCACCGGATACAAGCACATGAACGCATAGATTTGCCTCGTCACATCAGACAATTAGTAGTGCCAACCGGACTGACTACACGTGCAGCTCGAAAGACTCTAGCTTTGGAAACAAAACCCTCATAAATAATGCTTACTAATAACAGTCCACTGAGCACAGGCAGTTACGACATTAAATGAAACTCTTTCACCTTTGGAGACAAGGTCATGAAGCCTGGGGTTGCCTCAAACATACTGTGTGGCTGAACTACGATCCTCTTGCCTCCACATCCCATGTGGTAGGATTTACAGGTATGTGGTAGTATGCCTGGCTTTTGACATTAACCAAACTCTTATTTTCAAACACCGTTTCCCACAAATTCTGCTTTAGCCATAACTGACCCCAGAACTTGACAATTTCCAATACCATGTCTTAGAATTTTTCCTCTTCCTAAACTCCTATCCCATCCCATCTCTCCAGATCTCCCTTAGTTCTGAGTCTAAGGTAACTTCTCTCTGTGGGTCCTCTGACCGTCTGTTACAGATTCACATACCAGCTTACACCAGTGTGTGTGTGCCTTTCTCCTGTCTTAAGAGAGTGAGCTCTTTGGGGGTATGGGGGGCTGCAGGATATGTCTTTTTATATTTCTGGCCTGACACATGGCACATAAACCCTGACTCAATTAAAATGAAAATGGAATGAAAAAAGTTTATAAATACCAAACTGAAAACAATGAAAGCCTAGAAAGGGAGCCTGGAGAAGGCAAGCATAGACAAAATAATTCTCACCTATATGTTTCAACAGGAGAAATTATTCATGTATCACTTAGGCAACTGAAAATCAACTCTCAAAAATGCAAATGGCTATGGGCATGCATATACACATTTAATCCATAGATAGTTTTTACCTGTTTTTTTTTTTAATATATTGGAGAAAGTTTTGGTTTGAAAGAAAATTCACTAATTATTGTTTCAAAGGGTTATGGCATGGTGAGAAGTGTAATGCCCTTGGCAAAGAGACTCACATCAACTGAGAACACAGGGTGGCAGAGCATGGGTGGCAGAGCATGGGCGCCATGCACAGGGAGAGCCCTGGCCAGAACTGGCAGAGCCTTCTGTATGCCAAGATCTAAGTGCTTCATTTATGCTAGTTTCTCATCATGCAAACACCCTGTGAATTTTCTGTCTCTTGCAGACCTGGGCCTAACTTCACCACAATCCAAGCACTTTGTCACAAGAAAGCCTAAAAATGAAATCCTTTCAAAATGGTTATTATGTCAACAAGTAGTTCTGCCTTCTCTTTGGACAAGTCAGGTTTTTAGGCCAAGACTACAGAAGCATTTGTTCAGTTTGAAGCAGCCAAATGGAGTCCCTGCCAAAGGCTGTTCTTGTCTTCCAGAGTCAAAAGAGAGACACTCAAGACAGCCACTCAAGTAGCTAAGGAAACGATACTTTGAATGAGATTAAAAATACTTTCAATGTGCAGAACAACAGGCAAAGCTGCCTGGGAGAGCTGGGAACAAAAGCTGCTTCACCAGATTTTAAGAGGCATCTCCTGCCCCCTCTGCCCTTCCCATTTGATATCCAGGGCACAGACACATGTGAGTTCAGGGCTCCAGCTCTGCCTGAAACACAATTAGGAATGTGAGCCCTGGAGCCAGATAGGCAAAGTAAGAATCCCAACACTACCTCTGTTAGTTATTTGGGCATGGGCACTACCCTGTTTGTTTGTTAGTTAGCCATGGGCACTTTATAGTATGCATTAAATGCCATCTCTAGACTCAGTCCCATGTAGAGAAACAGCAGACAGCAAACATCCCGTGTACTCATGAGGTCTGCACACCAGTGGGGAGCCAGCAGCATGAGGAGCAAAATCTCTGATTACAGGTGCTCCTCTGGAAACAGGGCAGAGCAGCTCAGCATGTAGGTAGAAGGGAAGGCCCTGATAAGTGGCTGTGCCAATTATCATTATCAACTGTCCCCTCTCGGTAGCAGCCTCTACTGCCACAGTGCTGTACCCTGGCACTGATCCTTTCTGGGGTCAAGGTGAAGCCTTGGGCCAGCTAAGTAGCCCATGCAGCCTGAACTTCCAGTATCCTATGTTCCCAGGAATAAGAATAAGAAAAATCATCGCAGAGCCCCCGAATCCATAATAAAATGTGCCATACTGTTAGGGCACTGACACTGTACTTGGGAAGCTTACGGATTAATCCCAGAATGTCCTCTCTTCCTCCTCCTAGGCTGTACTTTTCAGCCCCTGCAGCAACTGAGCACATTTTACAAACACCCGCCTTTGTCCTCTTTAATGGTGACAGGGCCCTGCTTTTGTGTAGGAAGCAGTTCTCTATGCTCACTGACACTCAGGTTCACAGACTGTCCCAGAAGTGAGGACACATTTCAAGATTAAGTTCTTTGCTCTCATCACCAAGACCAGTTCAAGGACAGAACCTGACCTAGGTTAGGCCACTTACAGCCAACGGGACTCCATGCTGGGCCGCTGCTAGCTAACAGGGGTGAGACTCCTGGCTTTGTGTGACTTAAACATGGAAGGCCAATGGCAGAGCAAGCCACCTTAGTGTGTAGGCATCCAGGCCAGAGGGGCAGTGCTGAGAGATGGGGGGAACCAAAGTCTCCATGGCACCGTCAGCAGCCGGCCCCATCCCTGGCCCTCTGGGCCGTAGGAGAAAACAACTGCCCCCTTTAACCAGTCACAGATGACTGCAAGAGTCCCAGTGCATGCTCCATGCTGACAATTCTGCAGCCCAGCCTGACAGCAAGCACAGTGAGAGCCCACCATGATGGTTCCCGGTTCCAGCCCTTCACTCTCTAACTCTGACCAAGGAGGGGATCTCCGTTCTCTCAGGTGTGCTCATGGCAGAACCAGTGCCTCATTCTGTGAGTGTGCCGAGAGCAGGCTTGAGCTGCACATTCACCCAGCATTTCCACAGCGCCACACTGTCTCCATAAAGTCCACTGGCTGGATAGTTATGATAGGTGCTCAACAGAGACGTGAGACCTATGAAAACATCAATTTTTCTTTATACTTTTAATATTTGTCCTCCCAAAGTAAAAGTTAAGTATCTGTGTTGACTAGTTTCTGTCAACTTAGCACAGCTAAAGTCATCAGAGAGGAGGGAGCCTCCACTGAGAAAATGCCTCTGTAAGGTCAGGCTGTAGGCAAGCCGGCTGAGCATTTTCTTTTCCTTTTTTGGTTTTTCGAGACAGGGTTTCTCTGTGTAGCTTTGTGCCTTTTTCCTGGAACTCACTCTGTAGCCCAGGCTGGCCTCGAACTCACAGAGATCCACCTGCCTCTGCCTCCTGAGTGCTGAGATTAAAGGCGTGCGCCACCAACACCTGGCCGCATTTTCTTAATTAGTGATCCATGAGGGAGGGCCTAGACCATTGCGTGGGGCCACCCTGTGCTGGTGGTCCTGGGGCCTAGAAAAAAGCAGGCTGAACAAGCCATGTAAGCAAGCCAGTAAGGTAGTCCTCCACAGTCTCTGCATCAGCGCTGGCCTCTAGGTTCCTGCTCTTGCTGCTCTTGGTGACGAACTGTGAGTGAAATAAACTCTTTCCTCCCCAAGCTGCTTTTGGTCATGGTATTCCCACACAGCAATAGTAAGGCAGTATCTTTTGCCCAAAATTCAAGGTGTATCACAGGTGTTCTTGATGTTGCTGGGCATTTTGTTTGTTTTGTTCTAGAACACTGGAATGGATGTGATGGGTTGGTTACACATCCCTAATCTGAAAATCCAAAATCTGAATTGCTGAATTAGTACTGTGTTTAACACTAAAATGTGACTGACAGGTAGACACTGTCAGATACCGCAGGTCAAAGCAAATTGAAACTGAAGCAGAAACTGGTTTAAAAATAAAGAGAACTCACCCATCAAGGTGCAGACAGGATTGCCCTTCTCTTCAAGGCTTGAAAACTGACCGACAAGATTAGCTTGGACCTCAGCATTTAAAGTGGGCGAGCCTCTCTCTTTCAGGGCCTTATTAACTTCAGCACAAGTCTGAACACCAATAGAATTCAGGGCTTCCTTCAAATTAAAGGTCCTAGAAAACACAGAGCAAACTGCATCAGGCCAAGTCTGGGTCTTCAGGAATCTTTTTGTTTTGTTTTTAAATATACTTATTATAGATGCATGCCAATTTTCTCTTACAGCAATACGAATTGTTTTTATAGACTGAACAGAAAATAGTGCCTCTCCCAACTACCATTGCTCTCACATAATAGATTTTTAAGTGCTAAAAACCATGTAATTGTGTACCCCATGTCTGACAGAAAAGCAAATGTATACATGTAAAATCCCATTTTCACAAGTTTAGCAAAGGGGACAGAAAATATCCATTTACTTCTTAAACCCACTGATATGAGTGGATTTATTCATATACATTTTGAAAGCTTTATCTTACATATGAATATTTCACCTGCATGCACATATGTACACCATATAGATGCCTAGTTCCTATGGAGCCCAGGAGAGGTCATCAGATCCTCCGGAACTAGAGTTATAGACAGTTGTGAGCTGCCAGGTAGGTGAAGGGAACTGAACCCAAGCAGCCAAGTGCTTTTAACCATCTCATAGATATTTTTTAATGAGCTCATGAAGTTTAGTAGAAAAAAATTAATTTTTCTGTGCCTATAGCAGTTTATCTATAACACCAGTCAAAACAAAAAAAATATTGAGAGACAAAATTACCTGAAATTCTAGACTGATCATGACCAAAGGCAGTTAACTCCCTATTACTACTTTCCAGTAATTAACAAATAATCCCAAACACAGTCTAGACATTAAACAGTAATTAAGGAGTAAGTTATTTAATCAATAAAGAGAATTAGGGTGTTTTTAGACCTGCACTATTAAATAATAATTGAAAAATGTTATCTCATTGTATAGAAAAGGTTCTTACATATCACTGTGAGAAATATGACCTAGTGACAGGAGGTAGCACAATAGAGTAAATCAGGACTTAAGTCTGATGTGGGAGACCTTGGTTCAAATCCAGGCTCCACCACTGGACTGGCTCTATGCCCGAGTGACATCCGACTTTTAGCAGGATGTCAAGTAGACACTTAGATGAACAGTAGACACTTAGTGAGCAAAGCATGGAAGTGGTATATCATCACTGCTGTTCTGCCTTAACTGGAATCTGCTGTATACTCACACTGGACCTACCTCTGGGGTTCTATAACCCAAGGGTAGACTGTTTTGATAAAATCTTTTCCTTCTGAAAAGTTTTAATCCACTATAGAGCAGTGTTTTAGCTTTCTCCTGCTTTTAGTCAGAAAGTTCGTAGGCTAAAGGAAAAAATTAAATTTTAATATGGGCCAAGGCTTCGTACTCACAATAAAGGCAAAACCTTGCCTGTCTGTGTGACATGTCACCAAACCATATGACATGTAGGCCTACCAGTCTCTTGAGGTCATCTACTTGTTTTACATTACAAATACTGTTACTCCATCTATAACATGAGTACTTGGGCAGCGAATGTATTCATTTCCTATAAAGGAATGTTTCTATATTATGTGAAACAGCCAGTAAACAGTGAAATAAAGCTATAAGGAGGATCTCTGAACATCAAAACAGTTATTAATAACTAACATACACTGTGTGCCAGACACCTGTGCAAAGATTCTCTTATTAATCATCTTTTATTCTCACAGTTCCAAAGTAGGGAAAATGATTATTCTCCTTTCTATGTGTATGTGGGGGTGTGTGCTCACTCATTTGTGTTCATGTCAAGGCCACAGGTAAACTTCAGGTGTCTTCCTCTATTACTCTCCACCTTATTTCTGGAGATAGGGTCACTCTGAACCTGGAGCTAGCTATTTTGGATAGACTGGCTTGCTAGCAAGTACCCAGGATCTGTTTCTCTATTGACCTGTACAGCCCAGGATTACAGACACTCCTCCACACTTGACTTTCACATGAGTGCTGCAGGATCCAAGCTCAGGCCCTCACTTGCAAATCAAGCACTTTACCCACTGAGCCATTATTATATTACATATTATTATATATACATTATTATAATAATAGTAGGGGCTTCCTAGCCTCTGTTATTCTCTTTCCACATAAGAAAATAAGGCTCAGAAACTTTTCAGTCATACGTGACAAGGCAGTTACAGAGCTCAGTGTGACCTGGTCACCTGATCTGAAAGCTTGTCCTCTTAGTTTCCATGTGTTGCTTCTATTGGCTTCATATTAACACTTGGCAGCACTGGGTGCTCAGTAAACATTTCTGGAAAGCAACAGTTCCCAGTGGGAAGAGATGTAGAGACAGACCAAATGCAGGGACAGGAAGATACTGTTTCTGTGTGGATCTTGGGTCCTGAAATACGAACTAAGGTATGTGGCAGTAGTAAGGTTATCAGTCAGGAGAAAGGGTAGGGTCTGGGACAATAAGACAAGCTGAGGCTTAGTTTGCCCATTTCCCCCCACACAGCCCAAGACAAACCCTCTCCTCTGAGTTTCAGCCCAAAATGAGAAGTATGGATCCCAAGCCACTTAAGATTCCTACTCTAGATTTTATCACATGGCTCATGTTCTTTCTAACAGAGGAAGACAAGTGCATGTCCCTTCAGTGGCAGAACAGAGGACAAAGGCCTAAAGACACCAAGAGGCAGAGCAGCGGGGGAGCTGACCTGTGTGAGAGCCACAGAAACACTAACAAGACAGTGTCTCCATGGGATAGACCTAAAGGCAGAAATCCAAGTGGGATTCTAACGTTCAATGAAAGAGCAAGACTGGAGGTGAATTTAGCAAAACTTTCATCAGGCTTAGATTAGACAGAAGTGTGTCTATTTTAAAACCTTCATAGGTTTTAAACCGTTCAAGTCAGTTATTATCTCATGAGAGAGAAAGGATAGAGTAGACCCCATCCGATCTGAGAAGTCCGCTTTGACAAAGTAGTTCCAGGGATTCCTGCTTTTGCTTTTCCTCAGCACCATCACGGAAAAGCTTCTGTGCACACCACCAAAAGGGGAGACCCGAAATGCATCCTGGCATGTGTCATGGGACACACCTCTGCCGTCTCATGAAAGGACAGCTAGAACTTTTGAGGTACTAAAAAACACCGTAGAAAGAAGGTGAGAAACTTTAAAGCCAGTAGTGACTGTTGCAGCCTCATGGCCAAGGTTATGTATGAGGCCATGTATACACATGTAGAACCTTCATATGTGAGGGAGCAGATACATGCATGAAGAACTTACTCTTTATTCATGCCTTCAAGTAGAACAACTGAGATCCGTTTGAGCCTGTTTGCAAGCTCAGGCAGGCCTTCTGTGACAGCACCCACCATGTTGTTGGTAATTAGGGACAAGCAGGCAATCATTTTCAATTGATTCAGCTTCTCTGTCAGTTCCTGAAGTCGTGTCCCATCTGTCACCAGTGTCTAGCATATTTATTTAAAATGTAAAAATAGAAAGGGAAGCACAATGCCATGAACATGTAAAACAAGCAATGTCATATCCACATTTTCATATCATATGCAACACAGACAGGCCATCTGATTCAGGGTCAAAACCCAAGAATTAAAATGCTGGACATCCTGGTAGAGGAAAAACCACGCACCTCTGGTAAGACCTTTGTCTGATAATCCCACTGAAGTAGTTTCAAGTAACAATTATTCAGCACCAACAGAGGGCTTAGGCTTGGGGTGGAACTCTGTTCAGCTCCGGGAGCTACAGCAGTCTCAGAAAGGAATTCTTCATCCATTGACTCTTTCAGCCATTCCGTAGTTTGACTAAGGGCATCTAAGGGCAAAAGAAGCCATACAGTTACTCTTTAGTAGGTCAGTCCTTTTGTTTATATATTCTACATGACAGATTCTGGGTAGGTGCCAGGCATGAATGAAACAACACGGCCAAGCCCGAGTCCATATGGGGAGACATATCGATAAATAACTACTGCTTCTCATGGGGTACAGTGAACGCTAGAGGAGCAGGAGAGAACAGGGATTACTCGAGGGTGCTCAGAGAAAGAACTTCCAAGTGACACCTGAAGCAGAGAGAAGAAAAGGCTGCCTGGCATGCTAGCAAGGAGCATGCCCACATAAAGACGTTAAAATGGCAGTGTACGGCACATTCTGGAAGTTGCCCATCATATATGGATTGCTGGTCCTTAAGGAGCTAGTGAAGAGAAGAACAGTCCCTGAAGGCATTGGTTTGGCAGTTGGAAACCAGCTTGCCCCAAACTTGCTCACAGATGACCTTGAGTTTGGACTCAACATATTAAACCCTTTGGGGTGCTAAGCCGATTTGAGTGTCTAATTAGAGCTATATCTTTGCCTAGATCCACGTGCATGTTTACGTTCCCACATTCCTGAATAATTTTCATTCTCTTATTAGATTTCGGTTACAAACATCAGCTATAGGAAATAAAGACTCTTTGCATAGCTCTTTTCAACATGGAACTGATATAATCAGATGGAACTGTTAGAAAAATCACTGAGAGGAAGGCTGGGTAAACGAGAGGATTGCAGGCTGTTGTAGTCCAATCTAGAGTGTGAATGGACAAGGAGATTGAAAATAGAGAGGAATCAGCCGGGCGGTGGTGGTGCACGCCTTTAATCCCAGCACTTGGGAGGCAGAAGCAGGCGGATCTCTGTGAGTTCGAGGCCAGCCTGGGCTACAGAGTGAGTTCTAGGAAAGGCGCAAAGCTACACAGAGAAACCCTGAGGAATCATGGGAAAAGAGAAACACTATTATTTAGAAGCAGTGTCCATGGGTCTTGAGGACCACTTAAATGTAAAAAGGATGGAAGGCTTGTAGGATTACTCCATATCCCTGTGAGGACTGCAGAATGAATGGTTGTGCCATATCCTGAGATACAAAGGACAGATAGAGGACGAACAACACACAGTCTTCCCGTACATTCTGCAAGCTACCAGCTGTCTTCTAGCTCTTCAGTCAACTCTGACAGCGTCTCATCTAAGGACACCCCCTGGAACCCTCTCTTTTTGCTGTCTGTGATTTCTCATCCCCAGTTTCCTTGAATAATATCATGAATCACACCTGGGGTTCTCTTCCTGTCCCTTAAACACACTTCCCAGGACAACTAGCCTGTCTCCATCTGTCACTCTCCAGTCCCCCTAGACATCTTCCTCATGGTCATCATTTCCATCTGCACCCCAGAAGGGCCCCAGCCCTCTCTCTCTGAGCCTCGTCCTCCCCTGCTTTGGATTTCCTCATGGGAAAGAGCAGGTGGGAGGGATGGAGAGACGGTGTGGCAGCAGCGTCAGGACACAGTGGCCGTCGTCAGGACACAGGTGTGGGGACTCTTACAGCTGCAGACAAGGCGAAGATGCTTAGGAAGCAAAGGTGCCCAGGACTTCCTTACCTTTGCTTTTAGAATCGTTGTTTCCCACACCTAGAAATGCATATATGTACATGGACATACGGTTTCATAAAGTAAAATGCCCCACTGTAAAGTGCTCACTTTGGTCAGTTTTGACCATTTATGATCTGTGCAACAACTATCCCAAACCAGATGAAAACGATTTCCATCACCCCAAGAAGTTCTCTCATCTCCCTCTCAGTCACTGTACTCTGCTCTCAACTACGGACTTCGGGGGCTACTTTTGCCTCCTATAGTCCCCTGTAAATGGAATTATCTAGCACCTAGCACGTTTCTGAATTTATCCATGCTGTCACTATTCATAGTTCATTTCTCCTGGTGGGGGGAAGCTTTCAAAATAACCTCACAACTTTTTAATTTTTAAATAGTTCAAGCCGTGAGAAGTGAAAAACCAGCAAACCAGCATAGGATATCTGCAAGCTCTTCACCTAGCTGCCACCACGGCAAGCAACACGTAAATAACCACAGCATCCTGTCAAAACCGGAAACACAGATGACTTCAGCACAACAGCACTAACTGAGATGTAGGCTTTACTCAGATTTCATCAGTTTTTAATGCATTCTTTATGTGTGTGTATACCTCCAGGCAACACGTTATAGAAGTGATTTAATGTATACAATCAGGGCTGACTCATTCCATTTACACACAAAAAAAAAATGAGAGAGAGAGAGAGAGAGAGAGAGAGAGAGAGAGAGAGAGAGAGAGAGCGAGCAAGTTCCCTCATGTTACCTCTGAATAGCTGCCTTCCTACCCTAAGCCTAGTCTCTGGTAACCGTGGATCGAGTGAATCAAGCAAGTCATGAATACAGATTGAATGTCTGAATCTTGATTCTCCTCCAAATGTTGTATTTTGAAGCCTAACTCAAATTCCAGGGTATGGACTTCGAGTTGAAGCCTCTAGGAAGTTAATCAAGTGAGATGTGGTCACAGGGGCAGAGTCCCCCGACAGTGCCATGCCTTTCTCAGAGACCCAAATCAGCTCACTCTCTCTCTCCACATGTACACACTGAAATTCAGACACATAAGAAGCAAGAAGAGTATCTGAGGGGCTGGAGAGATGTTCCAGCATTTGAAAGAGCACTGTTTGTTCCTCTAGAGGACCTGAGTTCGATTCCCAGCATCGACACAGCAGCTCACAACTATCTTTAACTCCAGTTCCAGGGGCATCGGACACCCTCTTCTGGACTCCATGAGCACTAGGTAAGTATGTGGTGCACAGACATATAAGCAGGCAAAACACCATACACATAAAATAAAAATATTACTTTTAGAAAGAAGATGGTTGTCTGAAAGCCAAGAAGAAAGTTCTCAAGAGACAAGGCATGATGGTGGCACCTGCAATCCCAGTAAGTAGCGAATGACTCCCTACTCAGTGCCATCCATACGCATTACAGCCCGTTTCTAAAATTCTAAACAGGACACAGGCAAGCAGAGAGGCACCTTCTTCCTTGCAAATGATTTGGTGAGAACAAACGTCATTTCCAGTAGAGGAGCTGAGCTGCAACAGCCTGCTCCCAACACACAGGGAGTGAAGAAACATGACTGTAGAGTCAAATCTGCATTGCAGATTAATAAATCTCAATTAAGGGAAGCCTAACACCAAAGCAATCTAGGCATGATTCAGAACTTGTGTATCACACTCTCCCCTGCCAGGTAAGTGGCCAGTGAACTGCTTGGGAGCATGGCTTCTGAGCAAGATGCTGCTAAAGTTGGCCTGATTTCACTCGTTAGCACTGTGCCTTGGCTAACTTACTTAATACAATGCCACACCTGCTATTCCATGTCCACATCTGTAAACTGGACATAGAGAACAACAGTCCCTTCCTGCAGCTGGGGTAAGAATCAAGAAATGAATACATGCAATTCTCTGAGACTCATTCTAGCAAGTAGGAAATGTCTAATAAGGGTTAGCAATTGTGATGTTCACTCATTCAGCTACCCAGACACCTCAGGGAGTGGGGTAGACTGTCTCTACTTGCACTAGATTTGGTATTTGAAGCACAGGAGGTCTGAACTCATTTCTCTGTTATAGATCAGCTGTGTGAGCTGATGCTAAAGTTACCTCAGACAGCATGATCGCACAGGCATAAAGAATGTGGATTTGTTTTTACATACCAATTAGGGCTTTTGCTAGAGAAAGTGTAATCTCAGCAGACCCCCTTAAAGAAAACTCAACTCTCCACAGGAATGCTATGTAAGAAATATGACAGAACAGAAAATCCAGTTACCCAGCACAATCCTTAGTGTCAGGCAAGGACTGTTCCAGAAGGAAGGATGAGAGAAGGAAGTGGTGGTGATAGGAGAGAGTGTCCCTGAACCTGCATCTCATATGGAACTTACTGCTGTCTACAAGTGTCTTAGCAAGCACCACCTCTTCAGTGGAGCTGACTAGGCCAGACAACAGATGATGGTGTGAAGAGCACAAGATGGCCTCAGACAAGAAACCATCCCAGGGGCTGCCACCAGATTTTCTTGTTTACTGGAGACCCAGCTCTCTTAAAGCACAAGGAAATCCCTTTAGCTCATCATGAGATAGATTCATTTCCACTCTTGACCTACGACAGGGTATCTCAGCTTCCGCAACACTGGCATTTGAGGCTATATAACCCTTTGCTGTGGGGCACTGTCCTGACCACTCTGGGATGTTTAGTGGCACTCCTGACCTCTCTGCCTGCTAGATTCCAGTAGAATACCATGACCCCCACCATCAGAATAGGACAGTCCAAAGTCCCTAGTCAGGATTCAATGGGGGCCCGGCAGACCACCCCGATGAAGAGCACTGCTTTAGAGAACAATTAGTATCCATTTACCTTTTGTTCACAGATGTCCACTAACCCTGAATTCCCTATCTCCTACATCATAAACCAAATGAAATCACACAGATGACTAGTCTAGAGGCTTTAGGTTTAGAGGCAATTTTTCTACTGCACTGTTGGCCTCAGGGCAAAATTCACTTTGTTTTACATTAGACCCAGTTCTAAGATTTCCCACTAGAAGCAAACTGCTTTTTGTACCACAGCTCTCATCAAAGCATCCATTCGGTAGATGTTACAGGGCAGCAACTGCCAAGAGGAGCAAACCGAGTACAGGTGCAGATTCAAAACAACAACAAGGGAAGGAATAAAGACCAGATTGCAGTTCTTCCGTGGAGTGGGTACTTCAACAGGGTAACCTATGACTGGTGCTGTTTGCTACACTAAGTCCACACCACCCTCGAATCTAAGCTCTGGTTCTTCTCAGGGGAAATTACTTTGTTTGGTTTGCTAGCTCTGTGTATAAAGATGGAGAAGGTCTTTTATTTAAAAGATATCCAACAGAGAGCGTGGAGTGGAAATCCAGGGAGATATACCATGTGACAGTTAATCAGCATTTACAGTGTATGTTTAATCATCACAACTGGCATAGTTAAAGCCCAGTTAGTTATCACCAACTAAAGCAACAGTGTGGCTTGGTGGATCCCAACTCCAGCTGCCTTTAGAATCATCCAGGGACTTTAAAAACAACCATCCTGAGCACAGCCCCCAGCTCCTGGACTCTTCGTCAGTCTAAGGTAGGGTGTCCAAGGAGCACGGGCCATGCGAGCACACATTCAGAACTGCACAGAATCAGGAGAGCAGAAGGCTTTGCAGTGCAACACCAGCATTTCTCTCTGCTGTATGCTGAGACTTCACTCCCCAAGATGGTAGGTACACTGACTGCTTCATGTGGCCCCAAAAGTAAGGTCAACAGGTGAGGTACCCTGTAACCTTCCCAAGTCTTGGGGAGACTAGTAAGAGTGTCTCCATTTGCTCATATATTCAATAGTAACCACTCATGACCTGTTTGTGTGTGGGGGGGGGTGGGTTTTTTTTTTTTTGGTTATGCAAGACAGGGTTTCTCTGTGCAGCCCTGGGTGGCTAGAACTTGCCATGTAGACCAGGCTGGCCTCGAACTCACAGAGATCTGCCTGCCTCTGCCTCCTGAGTGCTGAGATTAAAGGTGTGTGCCACCACCGTCCAGCTACTGATGACCTTCTATGTGATGGGTACTGTACCAAGTGCTGGGGAGTCACAGATGAGTAAACATGGCCCAAGCTCTTAGGAGGCAGAACCACAAGAACATGCAGTGTCATGACAGTGACCTTTAGTCGCTCCAACTTTCCTTTAGAAAAATGTCTCCTTATCCATGACATATATTCTTTTTGTTCTGCCATGTTCCCTTATTTCATGGCTTCTTTTAAAATTATCAATTAAGAGGCCCAGCCTCCCTAATGAGAGGTTGGCTCAGCTAACTCTATGCCCATTGGGCTCCTTTTGGGGTCTCAGTGTTACCAGTGTTTAGGCCCTTGTCTGTCTGCCAACACAGTCTGGCTTTCCTTGATATGTCCTGGTGAATGTTAGCTGCTCTTTCTAGTCTGAGAACTCCTCATCCTTCTATCCACTTGTTTTTTCTGTGCTGGCTAGAGTTGGCTTCTGTTGCTTGTAACACAACCAGCTAATATAACACAAATGGGCAAAAACACAAAGCAAGAGATGAAAGAGTCGCAGATAAGTTTGGACTTGGACTTGGGAGAGCCGGCTTCCACCAGCGCTGCTCCTTACTGGGCACCTCTCTGAGGTCAGTGCAGAGCACCAGTGCCGCCTCCTCCTCCTTCTGTTTCAGTGTTTGTCTGTTGTGGTTGCTGTCTTTCGTGCTGGGATTCAAGGCTTGTGCTACCAACACCCAGATCTTAATGGTTTGGGTTTTTTTTTTTTTAAGATTTATTTTGATATTAGGGCAGGGACCAATTTTTGGCAGAGTGACTAGGGATATAATTAACAACTGACCTACACTCTATTTCCTGTACTCTTGATTTCTCTAGCTGGGCAAAAATGAACTCTAAGCATAGCTGACTTTGCTGTATTCTTAAGTCTGTAGGAAAGAGCCAAGTCAACATGAAAGGTGAAAAATAAGCAAATAATTTGAGATAAACAAAGCTAGATTCAACTATGTATGAAGAAGTTTGCCCAAGATTTGCAGCTGTCTGGATTGAAGGCCTGACTGCATTTAAATGCGTATATTCACACACAGGTACACATGATCCCACTGAGTCCCAGGAAGCCAATGCTGAGAACACAGTCAAGTTCAGGCTTCAGATTAAAGGACTCCCCCCCCCCCCCCGCCCCAACCCCTTTCCCATTGGAGCTAAAATAGGATCCTTGAAGTCACAGAACTTTATCACTAAAGAGTCTTTAGTGATCATCTGCTGTTCGAATCTTAAACGGTATTATAATAAAAAAAAAACCTGGAGCCAGATATCAGGGTGAAAACTGACAGATCAGAGAAGCAGAACAGGCCACAGTCACCACCTATTACCTCACCAGCTCCACGAATCCTCTGACTGAAATCCTCTGAGTCTTTACCTAAAGGGTCTCAGCTGAACTGAACTTTTTCCTGTCGCCTCACACCTTATATACCTTTCTCTGCCAGCCATGTCACTTTCTGGGATTAAAGGTGTGTGCCACCACTGCCTGGCTCTGTTTCCAGTGTGGCCTTGAACTCACAGAGATCCAGATGCTCTCCGCCTCCGAGTGATGGGATTAAGGGTGTGTGCCACCACTGTCTGGCCTTTATGTCTAATCTAGTGGCTGGCTCTGTCCTCTGATCCTCAGGTAATTTACTAGAGTACACAATATATTACCACAATCATCTAGTCCCACCCACTAGGTAACATCATAGAACCCTTTGCAATGTGTGCCACTGAGAGTCAGTATCTTGTTCTAGGAGAAGCAGGGCTCCAAGTATTAAAAGGCACATGCTTGCTGGGCATGGTGGCACACACCTCTAATCCCAGCACTCTGGAGGCAGAGGCAGGGGGATCTCTGAGTTCGAGGCCAGCCTGGTCTAGAGTGAGTTCAAGGACAGCTAGGGTTACACAGAGAAACCATGTCCAAAAAACTGACAGAAAAGAAAAAAAAAAATTGGCACATGCTCTAAGGCAGAGAACATCTGAGTGGCCAGGCTCTCCAGCTACTGACCTCAACAGGGCCTATAACTTAGCCTCAGTTTCCCCATATGCAAATAGAGGGCGATGACACCGCCAACCTCTGGATTTCAGGGAGACCTGAATGAACCAATCAAGGAATGAGTTTGACAAAGGTCACACCGTCACCACCAGCAATAGAGAGAGGTCTGTCCCAAAATTCAAACAGCTCCAACTATCAGAAGATCTAACCACCCGTCTACTATTTCCTTGTAAAGATCTTAATTTGCTCCACAGAGCTTAAGAAAGGTCTCTAAATTGCTCTCAAAGGAGAATGTGGTGTTACGAGCTTGTTACCCAGCAGAACATACCTAAATTTATGACCATTCCTCACGTGGCTTCCACAATCTACGTGCTCCCCTGCGTGTGCTCCAGTGTGTAGGGGCCCATTTAAAAGCAGCGTCCATTGTGCCCAGTTTACATAGTGCTACTGTGTTATCATTGTGATGGAAAAGCTCAGTCTGTTAAAGGTGGGTCAGAGGGGAGGCAGGCTACCCAACAGCCTCAGACCACAGCTAATAAAGTCCCAATCAACACAGCCACCTGCTAGCTGCCACCTGCTAGCTGCCACCTGCTAGCTGCCATGGCACCTCAAGCTCTCCACTGGAAAAGTGAAGGGTACCAGGACCCAGCTCATTGGGCACTTGATTGATGGAGGGAGTGTTCACTCGATTCCATCCTTCTCTGCCCCCTCTGCAGTCATAAACCTACTAAAACTGCTCCCATCACTGATGTCAATAATCCTCGCTAGTCAAATCCAGTGGTCAAGTCTTGGCTTCATCCCTCTTGATCACTTAGAAGGTCCTGTCACATCCACTCATGTTTCCCCTAACCACACTGTAGGAACCCTACTTCCCTGGCTACTCTCAAGTCTCCATTGTTGATCCTCCCCATGTCACCTCTAGATGCTAAACCGTCCCAGGCCATCCCCTCAGCAGCCAACTTACTCCCTAAGGCTGTCTTATCCCATTCAGTAAGAATAAGTGCACAGACTGTGTGAGTCTGCCTGGGTGAGTCCAGCTGCATACTTTATAAGCTATGATTGATATAGAAGCAAATGACTTAACCTTTCTATGCCTCAGTTTCCCCATTTATAAAGTGGGAGGCTGCTGTGGATATCACTCTGTATAAATAAAATGCTGATTGGCCAGTAGCCAGGCAGAAAGTATAGGCGGGACAAAGAGAGGAGAATTCTGGGAAGTGGAAGGCTGAGGAGAGAGACACTGCCAGCCTTCGCCATGACAAGCAGCATGTGAAGATGCTGGTAAGCCACGAGCCACATGGCAAGGTATAGATTTATAGAAATGGGTTAATTTAAGATATAAGAACAGTTAACAAGAAGCCTGAGCCTTTAGGCCAAACAGTTTAAATAACATAAGCGTCTGTGTGTTTATTTTATAAGTGGGCTGTCGGACTGCCGGGGCTTGGTGTGACCCGGACAGAAAACTCTCCAGCTACAGGAGGCAATTTCATATACTTGTAATGTTAAATTAGTTATGTAAGCAAATTAGTTAGAATGTGCTAAGCACGTTTTAAGTGTTAACTCTCTATTTCTATCGCTTTATATATTATAAACATGCTGATGTTTATATCCATGAAAGTAACAATCACACACTGCTTCCCTGCTCAAGACTCTCAAGACTCTTCATTAAAACTGGACTGCTCTAAATCTTATCACACAATCTGCCTTTGTTTCCCTCTCCACCAATGGCCCCATTCTTCCTTGCCGATTTCCCTCAGGCACATCTACCTTGGCCATGTCAAACCAAAGCCAACGTCTCTTCAGGGCTGTCCTTGCAGCCCCCTTTCCTTCACACCTGTGCGTGCCCTTCCAGAGTTTTGTCGTTGTTGTTTTTTCAAGACAGGGTTTCTCTGTGTAGTTTTGGTGCCTATCCTGGATCTCACTCTGTAGACCAGGCTGGCCTCGAACTCACAGAGATCCGCTTGGCTCTGCTTCCTGAGTGCTGGGATTAAAGGCATGCACCACTACCACTCAGCATTTTTCCAGAGTTCTTAGCAAACTCTGCTCAAATATTACTTACTAAAGAAGCCTTGCCTCATTCCTCCTACAGAAGGCCTCCACCCTCATTCCTGTCCTTCCACTGTTTGTTCCCGAATAATCCATGTGATAGTCTACGCTTGTTTGTTATGCCTACTAGAATGTCAGCTCCTTGGAGAGCACAACTTCATACTGTTTTGTCTATTGTCATACCATAGCACCTTCCCAATAAGATACAGCAGATGCTCAATAAACCTTTATGGAATAAATAAATGGAAAAATTTAAAAGTGCTCAGCACAGCTCCTGGGACAAAACAAAAATAACCACAAGTTTGTGATTTCAACTTTTAAGAGGCTTAAAACGTTTTAACATTAACACAACACAAACAGGCAAAAGTTACAGTGCCATATTTTGACCCAATTTTGACATAAGCACACACTGTATTATACATACTTGGAGTTTCTTCCAAAATTTCCTGAAATTTGTTTCTCTCATATTCCACCAAATCACGTTGAATGTAAGGTCTAATATTCTTAATGACAAAATTCGTCATGTCCAGTCTCATGAGGTCCAAAACACGGAATATTTGTCTAAAAATTTCAAAATTGAAATGAGAAGTGGTTAGTTAAGAAGTTCAGTTGAAACTGAGGACTACTACCTATGTGTCACAGGCTGGATAAGATAAACCTCTTGAAAATGGTGCTGAGGCACCAACAGTCATTCCCCAGGGTCATTTTTCTTTTTCTTTTTTTTTTTTTTTTTTTTTTGGTTTTTCGAGACAGGGTTTCTCTGTGTAGCTTTGCGCCTTTCCTGGGACTCACTTGGTAGCCCAGGCTGGCCTCGAACTCACAGACATCTGCCTGGCTCTGCCTCCCAAGTGCTGGGATTAAAGGCATGCACCACTACCGCCCGGCTTCCCCAGGGTCATTTTTCAAGGAAGTTATACACGTGTATTCCACAGGTCTCCTCCACACATTGCAAAATCACCTACTGTGACAGTATTTGTACACCAGCAGCCCATCCCCCACAGCCTGCTGTAACTTCAAGGAGCCTGAACACAGTGCATAGGATTCCACTTCTAAGGAAGGAAGGAAAGCATCTATGTAAATCAAAGGACAGAAGGTGAGGCATTGAGGAGAAAGCAGCCCGGCTCAAATTCAGCTTTTCCACTCACCAGGCCTATGCTCATGCACACTTCCTCGGTGTCCTTATGCCTCAGCTTTTCATGACCAAAAGAGAGGACATCCCTTTGGAAGTGTGTCATGAACAGTAGTGAGATAATGGAAACAGAAGTTCAGGAAGCAATCGTGTTCATCGCTGCTCTTTTCATAATAGCCAGGAAATGGACAGCCTGGTTATCTATCAACTGATGGGTGGATGAAAATACAGTCCACTTAGCCCAGTAGTTGTCAACACTCCTAGTGCTGTGGCCCTTTAATACAGCTCTCCATGTGGTGGTCACCTCCAACCATAGAATTATTTTCTTTGCTACTTCATAACTGTAATTTTGCTGTTATGAATCATAATGTAGGTGGACAGTGGTGGTGCATGTCTTTAATCCCAGTACTCGGGAGGCAGAGACTGGAGGATCTCTGAGTTTCTGGCCAGCCTGGTCTACAGAGTGAGTTCAAGGACAGCCAGGGCTACACAGAGAAACCTTGTCGAAAACAAACACCCGCCCCCAAAGAACCAATGTAAACATCTGTGTTTTCTGATGGTCTTAGGTGACCCCTGTGAAAAAGGGAGTTTGACCCAGAGATTGAGAAACACTGATTTATACTATAGTATTTTATCAAATGTTAAAAACCAGAATTATGAAATGTACAGGAAAATGGAAAAATGCATGGAACTGGAAAACATTCTACTGAGTGAAGTGACTGAGACCTAGAAAGACAGACTTCCATGTTTTTTCTCATGTGAGGACCCCAGCTTAGACTTCTGAGAGTTGTATGTCTGTGTTGTAAAGTGTCTGTAAAGGTCAAGACACAGGAGACAGTAAAATATATAGAATATGAAAGTTGACGAGGGGGAGATATGATGTGTGAAAAGGTTTAGACAGGGATGGGGCAGGGGGTGTATAACAAAAACAAAAGATGTATGAAAAAAATTCATATAAAAACCCACTTCTTTATAAGCTAACTAAAAACCCCCAATTTTTTTTTTTAAAAAAAGCTAGGAGTGAAAAAACTCTGCATGAGTGAGTAATGCCGCTCCCAGAAGTCATGGGTCTCTAGACAGAAATATCAGTGTCGGGAATAGGACATCTCCTCTGAGTTGTTGCCCAGAGAGGTCCCAAAATTTTCTCCAAAACAACATCAGCAGTTGCCACTGTTCTTTGTTGCCCACCAGAATGAGACAGTAAAACTAGGCTTACTGCTAAAGATGCTACACATTATTGATTGTCAGACACAGAGAAATCAGTCTGGATCTCAGAGGGCAGCTCCCCTGGCTGCTAGCCTAGGTAGTGTCAGAAAGTGCTATCCAGGCTGCTGGGGGTGTGGATAATCCATCAATGGTTTTATCTAACTGTGAACCCTGTGGGCTACAATACAGACTTCTGGGCAACAGTGGCATGGCTATTTGTGGGGTAACCAACTACATTCTGATTGCATTTAAGTCCTACGTCACAGAAAGGAATACATACCTGATACTGTAAGCTAAATCAACATCCTATGACTTAGGAGGCCATAGGCCATAGAGGGAACCTACCATTGTTGTTTGGCTAAGTACACATTGTCAATCTACCTTCTAAGTATTTATGTTTATACTCATAGATCAGTGCTGCTCTCAACCTCAGACAGAGATGTCCCTTTTTACAGTGGGTGAAGGGCACAAGACTGGACCTTTCAATACTCTATCATGGATAGAGGAGGTATCCATCAAGTTCCACCCCTGCCAAAGAGCGACTAGCAGTTAATGGTTGCTGGGAAAGGGGGTGACATTTTCTTCAGTGGCTATCACCACTCATGAGTTACACATGCTCCAGCAAACAGCCTCCACCCATGTTTATACAAGCAACTCTAACTAAACGCAGTGGATCAAAAAAAAAAAAAAAGTGGCATCCAGTAGGTCCCCATGACCAAGATAAACACTAGAGATCTGACATCATATACCAGTAATATTGGTGGCTAGAAGAAGAGCTTCTGTAATCTTCCAGAACTCAGGGCATTTCTAAAGACATATAAAGCCAATTTTACAGACAGGTGAAACATCACCTTGACAAACTGCCAATTTACCACAGGCTACAAATGAAATTACTTTCTATATTCTATATATAGACCAGTTTCCATCTCCTTGTTTTCTAAAACTATAACATGAACCTTGGTTCTCAGTATGACTTGTATTCATAAAACATAGTTCCCCTCAATGGCAATAAGTGGTTCACAGTATGTCCTCTGGGATTAAGAGGAAGTGACTGCCACCAGAGATAAACAAGATGCTCACACATCAATGTGAACCTCCGGTCCTAGGAGGAATTGCAGCAGAGCTGGAGGGCTGACAACCAATCTCTGGCAGATTTGAGGCTATGGCAAGTATCTCCAGACAGGAACTCCCTTCCGCCACCCCGCTTCAGTCTGGTGAGACCGCGGCTAGACACAGTCAAGGGTGTCTGCCGCTCTGGTGCTGCGTTTGCACACTGATGTCTCAGTCTCTTTCCTCTTGTAGCTGAATGGAGGCAATATCACCAGCTAGGTGAGGGACAACCACGAACAGGGGAGCCTGGCTTCCCAAAAGGACTCCCAGAGTCAGACACTAGTACAAAACAATTTTTTTATTGACAAAATCACTGAGAATTCATTAGCAGCTAATGACTCTTCCCAATGCAGATGGCTTCCTCTAACCCTGACTACATTCGAATCACTTGCTGGAGTTCTACAACCCTATAAGCTTCCTTCACTAGCACCAATAACAACTGTTTAAATAGCACAGTGCATTGTTCAAAGTGTCTCTCCCTCTAAATCCCTGGGGCCAGGAATTCAGTTTTTATTACTGTATCCTCAGGGTCCAATTCTACACACTCTGTCAAGGACTGACTGGATCCCTGCTTTTTTGTTTTTCTCTGTGTCCCAAACTCCTCTGGAAGGCCAGTTATCTACGCTCCCCATGCTCCCAGGTCTCTGAATGAACATGAAGACACAGTAAGAAAATGGATGCAGCAAAAGGGCTAACCTCAGCATCTCCACGATGTTGGTAGTCGCCTTCAGCTCTCTGATATCTTCATCTCTCACAGGAGCACACATCTTTCCCATCGTGTTGATGACATAGTTGGCCAGACCTTGAATGTCAACAGCACTGTGCTCGGCCTGCTGTCTAATGAGGTCAATGTCCAAAACTTCACAGATCTGATTATGAAGTCTGTTCCCACCAGGAGTAAGAAAAGAGAGGAGGATCTGCACGGGGAAGGAAGAGTCAGCAGCACGGTTACAGGAGGTGCTCCCCATTCACACCCAAATGCCCCATGTTGCCTGTGTCAGAGACAGTGTCTCCACCTTGAGAAGAAAGCTCCATCTGCCGATCAAAAGCCACCACTGTGGTGACTGACTGACATTTCAGAAGAAAACAACTGGCAAGGATGTAGAACCTGAACACTTCCAAAGCCTTCCGCAAGGAAGAAGGAACGCCTTGCACACCATGGCTCCAAAAACACTCAAGAGTAGACGAAAAAGCCCTGTGAAGTCCTTGAGGAACACGCTGCGCACGAATACTACACAACCCAGTGGTTAACTGAGTACTCATCACGTGGTGGACTCCAAGCTCACGTACCCTGTAACGGCTGGGGAACAAGCCCTGAGCCTGACAGTCTCAATTCAGATCCCTCTGACCTCAAAGCTTTGTGACCTGGTGAGTTAGAGAACTGTGCACATAAAATACTACAACAGTGCATGGTAAAGAGCAAGCATCTTGTCAGTGACACTGAAAAGAACTGCCATCTTCTCATTGAGTTCCTGTAACTACCCTGTGAACACTCAAAAAGCTGACATTTTTAGAGGGTGAGTCTATTCCGAGGCCAGGTCTAACTCCAAGGTCTTGTTTTGTGCTCAAAGCTCTAGCCTGAGCTCTGTCTGCTGCTGTTTCCCTAGATTCCACCCACCGCTAGGAGGTTCACAGAAGAATCTACTGGTATCTGACAGTCTTTTAAAGTGAGAGATGATACAAAGATACCAAACAGGCTTCGGAGAGGAAACCAACTGCTACAATGTATTGCATACACACACCCTTTCCTGTTCATATGTTGAAAGCCAATTCTGACAGGTAATTAGGTCATGAGAGTAGATTCATCAGAAATGGGATTAATGCCTTTATGAAAGGGACCCAAGAGGGCTCCTTTGCCTGCTTTCCCACCCCCCACCCCACCCCACCCCACCCCCGTCATGTGAGGATAAAGAAAGAAGGATTCTAAATAGGCCTTCACCAGGCAGCAAATGTGCTGTTGTCTTGGTCTTAGACTTCTCAGTCTCAAGACTGTGAGGAATTTCTACTGTTTATAAGCTATCCATCTGTAGTATCCATCACACAGACCCCAGGGGATTAAGGCACTAACGGAACAACATCAACTTGCCTCTCTGATTTCTTCAAACAGTCTGATGGCATATTCATATTGGGGGGGCTCAGCACTGAGATCTGCTTCCAAGACATCCCAGAAGGCCTGGTGAACAACACGCTTCACTTGACCAGCAAGGCTATAGGGGAAAAAAAATGGACTATTTAAAATGAGCATTGAAAGATACATGTTCCCTATAGATTACTTAGAAAACACATTTAAAAAACCCAGAACGTGTCTTACCCTTAAGCCCATGATTAATCTCTTACCATATTTTCCTTGTTCAGAGCATGAACAATGTTTTCAGACAATAAAAACACTGAGCTGGAGAGATGTCTTAGTGGGTTAGACTTGTGGAATCACAAGGACAGGCAGTCAGATCTCAGAACCCTCTTAACAAACCAGGTGTCCTACAAATACCTGGGGATTTGGAGGAATCAAAAGTCCTCTTGTGGCCTCCATGCATACACATAGTCAAACAGATAGACAGACACATGCACACAAATAAAATAAATATTTAAAAAATACCAATATGTACAATTGGTATTTGTGCATATAATACATTGTTTTCATTTAGAGATTCATGTTTTCCCCTAAACTCTAAAATGTTTCCTTAGCATATCTTTTAATAACTTCAAAAAATTCTGTCCTAAGAAGGCATATCATGACTTAGTAGATAGTCTTCTATACAGCTCTGTATTTTAGGGGTAAGATATCAACAGCATTGCTCTTTCTTCAATAGCTGAACTTGCATGGAATGGACAGAACAGGTTGGTCCCAAGGAGACATACCTTTGAATGGCTGCCATATTCTACTCAGATGTCCCATTTAAAGCCAGCCAGGAATAAACTGCTGAAATAGGAGACTTCCCAGGAAGCACTCACAAGAATCAATGCATTCCCACTGAACTCTTCGCTACATTTAATCACACAGACACACACACACACACACACACACACACACACACACACACACACACACAAATCTTTAGCATCCTTCACATACACACAGGATTCCAGGTTACCTGTTCTCTGGGAGGGCGTTTTGCTTCAACTGGAAGTTCTCGTTCACAGCTATTTCATGAGCAAGAGTCATGTCTGATAAGTTCTTCGCAGCAGCCATCACGTCATCGAACGTCACACCCCCGGGAGGGCTTGTTGCTGAAAGGAAAGCGAAGTCAGCTAATGCAGTAGGAGAGAAGCTGACATCCAATGCCCCCAGTGCCAGGCAGGCTCTTTGTCAGGTAAGTATGACGGTTCTACAAGTCAGAGAACATACACTAAAGGAAGGGGGGCTTGGCAAAGATTTCAAATATGGAAGCACTCCCTCTGCAGCTTTAGTTTCCATATTTATAATGAATTTTCAAATGTTCCTGAGACAAACTCCCTAATATAGGCCTATTATAACTTTTAAAAACTTAAACCAGTTTCTTTTCCATGTTTATTGATACATGTGTTTACATGTACTAACAGTAGCTTGACAGAGGAGGCTGCGTACTTCCTCACTGTATATACAGTTTAGTGTAAGGCTGAAGTTCATTCCCATTTCTGCCATTTGTTAGTTCATTTGACTTCACTGACACATACATTAGCCTCTTAACAGGCTCTCTCTGAGGCAATTAATTAAGACAATTAAGTTCTTTCTTTTTAGTTTTTTCATGACAGGGTTTCTCTGTGTAGCACTGGCCATCCTGGATCTCGCTCTGTAGACCACAGGCTGGTCTTGAACTCAGAGTTTCACCTGCCTCTGCCTCCTGAGTGCTGGGATTAAAGGTGTGCACCACCACTGTTGAGCAATTTAAGTAAGAGCATAGGAGGAACTCAATACATAATTAAATCATAACAAAATATATTTGAGAGGGTAAATTATCTACTCAATAGGAAAATAGTAAAGAATTAGAGTTATTTCTAGATATTATACTAAGAAATTGTTCTAATAAATCAAGTTTACAAAATCACTGTTGGAAAAAAAATCTCAGCTTCAGTTAATTAAAAGTCATGACCTCAAATAAAGGCACAGATAGGCAATACTTTCCGTTTGTTGTAATTGTTTGTTTTAGGGGAGGAAGGGAGAGGAAGTGCTTAAGTGGAGGAAGATGAGAAAGATGTTGCCTGGGAACTGGCAAAATCCTTCTTCAGAATGGCTGGGTACCATGATATAAGATGTAGAGACTCTGGACATGGTGTCAAGAATGAGAAAAGATGCAGAAGTGCATGGCTGCTGTGGATTCTCTACCTCAAGATTCTCCTTAAAAACTTCTGTAGTCTTTGATCCAATCATCCAGTGATATCCAGAAAGTCTCAGTGCATCAGGATGCTCATAAAACCCCATTTATAAAAGAGCAACACAAGGTAGAAAATGACTGTCCAATGGCAAATCAATAAACACGTATAAATGTCTATTACTCTATGACATAGTAGGTGGTCATGAGGACAGTGTTTATCATGAGTATGTATGTGTTTGGGTTACAATACTAAGGAGAGTCCACATCAGTGTGAAGGATGATGGTCTGGCAAAGTGCTGGCAGCTGTCTGTCATGTTTGGGTGACCTGCAGGCAATCTCTTCTTTTCTCTATACTATAGATTTTCCAAGTTTTAAAGCTAGAAATGTAAAAATTGAAATAAATAAAACTAATTGTTTTGAAGTGGGCATCTAATCATATTGAACATCAGTTGCTTTTTCCTACCTTAGCTTTGCTAGTTTTAGATGTTCTGTACTTTGTAGACAAAATGCTACTTCAAAACTTAAAAAAACAAAAGGCAAAGTCAAGTAGTTCATACCTGTATCTGTAGCCCTGGTGGCGGGGGTGGGGGGGGTGGGGGGGGAGGTGTTGAGGAGGAAAGTGTCACAGGTTCAAAGCCAGCCTGGGCTACAGAGTGAAATCTTGTGGAAGGAAGGGGAAGGAAAAAAAGAGCCTGCTTGACACACGTCCTGTGTCCACAGACCGGGGGTGGGGGTGGGGTGGGGGGGTGTTTGTCTCCCCAGTGACAGCCGTTCTTCTGGCTCTCTCACAACCCACAGTGTAGTAATTCTCCTGTGGGTTGATCTGGGGGGATTTGCACAACAGTGTTTAAAATCAGCAGGGAAACTCTCTTTAGATTATTTCACTTCCTGTCCACCCTTCCGGAAAGGCAAATTTCCTTCGATGTGAAACAGAAAAGACTAATGTGGCTTTATCATAATCTGCACAAGATAATCTCAAGAAGGGGTGTTGCCACCATTTGGGAGGCAAAACAGACAGGGCTGGGGATGGGGATTTAGCTTCATGCTCAAACCAAACAGGTTAGAGACAAGGCTCAACATAAAATGAGCAAGCTACAGGCTTATTCCTAAGAACACACGCAGACTGCTACAGTGCCTTCGACACGCTATTCTGGTGGCTCTAGAAAGGAGGGGGAAGATCTGCTCACAACACTTCTGAGTTTTCAAAACCATCATGCATTGCCAGCACCCCTGCCGCCCCCTGCCTTGCTCCCTGTTGCTCACAGGCAGGAGAGCTGGATTTGCTGGAGAAATCGCTGGTGAAGCTCTGCCTGGAACACTCATAGTCACTGAGCGAAGCCATGCTTTCGGAGAACCGAGAAGACTCTGAATCACTCTGCTGGTCCTCGTTCACACACTGCTTCTCATCATTCAAAGGCATCTTGTTTCACCTTGGGTATGGAGAAAGAGAGAAAGAGGGAAGGGGGTAGGGAGGGAGGGAAGGAGGGAGGGAGGGAGGGAGAAGGGAAGAGAGAGAGAGAAAGAGAGAGTGGAGGGGGAGAGATGGGGGGGGGCGTGAGAGAGACAGAGACAGAGACAGAGAGAACCTGCCCAGACAGAGAAACCCTGAATCAACATGGTTTCCAACATGCTTTTTCCAACATGGATAATATAATGCCCACAGGTGTGACAGTATAGGGGGAACAAAAGTCCCCAAGAAATTACTTCCCCCTTCCCTCAGCACCCTGACCAAGACTGTTGCAAGATCATCAAGACTTCCTTCCATATCCAGTGCAAATGTGGAGCAGCTCTAAGTGATGACAAATCCTTTTAAAATGCACACAGAGCGCAGATGCTCTCTCCTGGGTTGGTGTGGTAAGGCTCTGTGGGCTCCTCGGCAGACTCCTTATTCTGTTCTGGGGAAGTCACTTAACCACCGGACTCTGTGGGAAAGCAAGGCTCAAAGACTGACCTTCCAGGCCTTGGTCAAGACTGAAGAGGATTAAGTGCATCACAGGGCTTCTTCACACAGCACGCAAATATAGTTACTATTCTTACGGCTTTGTTTTTTTTTTTTTTTTTTTTTTTTTTTGGTTTTTCGAGACAGGGTTTCTCGGTGTAGCTTTGCGCCTTTCCTGGGACTCACTTGGTAGTCCAGGCTGGCCTCGAACTCACAGAGATCCGCCTGGCTCTGCCTCCCCAGTGCTGGGATTAAAGGCGTGCGCCACCACCGCCCGGCACGGCTTTGTTTTAAATAAATTAGGTTTAGCTGATGAGATGGCTTGGGTAAGGGCACTTGCTGCCAAGCCCAATGACCTGAGTTCAGTCCCTGCAATCCACATGATAGAAGGACATAACCAATTCCACAAACTGTCCTCTGACCTCCACAAGTGCTGTGAGCATGAATGTACCTATACACATACACAGGATAAATTTAAAGAATGAAACTTAAAAAGAAAATAAGGATGCTCAACACACTCTTGGTACCTCTGTGAGCCTCTCAAGGGAATGAAAGACTGAAGAGACTTCCTGGGCTACAAGGTCTCTCCATTTCCATATGAACTGTCCCAGCATGAAGACCAAGACCTGTTTGTTTGGTTTGTACCTAACAATTCACAAAGCAGCTAGCACACCTAGGAACATAAACAGACTCAGAGGGACAAGATTTACTGCACCGTGGAACCAGCCCCTAGACGGTAAGTCAAATAGAGCATCCCAAGGAAGGGGACAGGCCTAGCACAATCGAGAAAGACTATGGCATATGAATGCCAGCCCTGGGCCCATAACACCAGCCAGGGCTATGAGGAAATCAGCCTTGATAGGAACATGGTATCATTGACACCAAAAGGGAAATTTTGCCCAAGGGAGAAGGCACTTCCAACCTGGATAGGCAACTAAAATAGAGTTCACTTCAGTGAGGGATGGGAGACTTTTCACAAATGCCAAAAAAAAGGAGAAGCCATTAACAATGTATAATATGACTGGGAATGCCTCTACAATTTCTTAAATGAATCTATCTGTTCATATTTACAGAGTACCTACTGTGCACCAGGCACTGGGAAAAGTAACTGAAAAAAATAGACATTGTCCTATTCTCAAGTATGGTTACATAAAGCTGTGTGTGCCATATGGAAACAAGGTATTGCTGAGAAGCATAAGAAAAAAGGGGGGAGGGTCAGGACTAAAGGGTACAGAGGAGATATCCAGACGTCATTATGAGATATAGGGCAAACTGCATCTCTTGGGTGCTGACAGGAACAAGGATGAGCCTGGGAATGGGGGCGGGGGTCGTGAAAAGGAAAGAGCATTTCCACCTGGTCTCAACCAAAACTTTCTTCAGTCTTGACACTCACAGAGATACACATTGGCTCAGGTCAAAACTTGAGCAGCCAGAGAATTGTGAATTGCTTCTGCAGATAGAAAGGCACTGAGTAGTGGGGAATTGCCACTTGGAAGCATTCACCCTATCTTAGAATCCTAAAGCTGACTACCATAGACATAGGCTATAAAATAGTCCCAAACTCTTGGCTCTTCAGTGGTAAGTTCTTCTGTCCCGTGAACACTGGTTTTTACCTGAGCATTTACTACACTGTCCTGGGGGGAGGCAGGGAGGGACAGGAGAGAATGAGCTGCTGTCACTCTCTGCCAACAGTTCACTCCCCATTGCTGGCACTACTTGAAAATGCTTCATTCCCAGGAAGCCTCCCTCTGTCCTCCACCACATGGCACTCTGCTCAGCAGCTCTGTAGCAGTCTCCTTCATCTCCACAAAAGGACTTGATGATGGGCCAGTGAATACAGACGTCTGTGTACCAGGCATGAGGAACTGAATTCAAGTCCCCAAAGCCCAGATTAAAAACCTGTAATCCTATGACTACGGGGAGGGATAGCAGGACTTCTGGGGCTTGCTGGCCTCCACCTAGCTCCAAGTGCAGTGGGAGACCCTGTCTCAAGGAACTGGGTGGGGACAAAGCAGGCTTTCAACATGCTCTCCCCAAAAGCATGTGCAGCTATCTTCCTGCAGTGACGGGTTTTGAGTCTCCTTGGTAAGGGAGACACAGAGCCTCATCCAGCACCAAGTTCACGACAAATATTCAGGGTCAGCTACATCACAGTCACCGGATCCTATTTGGAACAGATTCAAGGAGAGCATCTGCAAACGGACAGTCCTACACATTCACATGCCTGCTGCTGCCAAGTGCAGCCCTAGAGCAGAGACACTACCATCTATCCCAGCTTCTTTACTGAATCCAAATCCCAGGTCTTGTCATGCCTGGGCTGGCTCCTGCTTTCTCTACCATAGTGGCCTTACACCAACAGGGTATTTCAGTAAAAATGAATAAAAGCTTTCATCTATGGGAATTTATGAACCGGTTCATTTTATATTCCAGCTGGACAGCACATTCGGTAGGTGCTAAAATTACCTGAACAAGGAAGTCAGGTACAAGACTTAAAAAGTAAGAAGCACAAGGTTAAGAGCTAGAACCCAGTCTGTCACCAGCTTACTGTGTGACTTCATGCACAGCTGTTTTCTCGGGGGCAGGGGGCCATGAGGTAGGCTAATTCCAGATTCTTTCAGTCAGAAATTGGTAAGATGCTCCTCAAAACCAGAGTTCCATGAAACAGCATGAGATGTTTTAAAGAAAGCAAACATACAGCAAGCATGTTTAATTGTATGCAACTAAGTTTTGTGTCAACCTGTCACTGGAGGTAGAATCTGAGGCACTCAGCTATAATGGAAAATTGAAAAGTATCACACTGTTAGAAGCTCTTTAGTGGGCAGAAGCATCCGTGTTACAACCGGGACTTACTGTATCCAAGCAGAAGCTTGTCTTTGAAGCAAGGCGCTCACCACTTTGTTAAGAGTTGTCTATTTTGTATGTAGGTAAACCCCAAATGCCTAACATGTGGAGCTGGAGTGCAACTTCACCTGGTGACTAAGGAGAGGGTGCCGGGACAGTGTCGGACACAGACAACAGGACACGGGTCTGTCAAATCACCTTGGACATTAAGACAGGAGAACAAAATCATGTTTCCCCTACAGAAAAACAAGTCTGGCAGTGACCCTAGGACAGAACTACACGCTTTTCTGAAATATGAAACTATCAAATGGCCTGTCCCAGTGAGAGAGATCTCTGCAGGCGCCCTCATACTAATCCTTCCCTTCCTCCATCTTGAGTTTCCACATGGGTCCTCTGGGACAATCAACTCAACCGAGAAGACATTGAGGGTAACTAGACTGCTTCAACTATTTCAGATTCTTAGGCTGGTGATAATAAAGCCATTTGTTTCAAAGAAGCACACTGCTTTTCCTACTGAAAAACTTAGATCCACCTCGCTGGCCACCAAAGCAACTCCCAGTTAAATCAAGCGATCCGGCAGGAACACCAACCTGAGGACTCACTGGCCAAAGGTAAAGACAGACGATACCTCCAAACAAAGTTTCCAACATTATTACAACGGGTCACTATTTGAAGAAACTGCAGATTTTATGTATCATTACATTCTTTTCTAACATTCAGCATCATGCCACTCCTTCTCAGGACCAGTCAGCAGATAAAGATTTATTGCTGAATTAAATACATTGATGAGTAATGACAGTTTACTGCTAACATTTTAGAGACAAAGAAATAGATACAGGAACCTAAAGGAGCCAGCCATGTGTCTCACCACAGAGGATAGGGTTATTAATTTGTTATTAATAACAATTAAGAATTAAGAATCAGTTATTAGCCGGGCGGTGGTGGCGCACGCCTTTAATCCCAGCACTTGGGAGGCAGAGCCAGGCGGATCTCTGTGAGTTCGAGGCCAGCCTGGACTACCAAGTGAGTTCCAGGAAAGGCGCAAAGCTACACAGAGAAACCCTGTCTCGAAAAACCAAAAAAAAAAAAAAAAAAAAAAAAGAATCAGTTATTAATTTGTGATTCTTCAGTTTATATTTGACTTTATGTCCTTATTTCCTTTCTACAGAAAACTATTTCTATAAATAACCTGTACTGGCGCAGGATTATAAAAAGACACTGCACTGACATACATGTCCCTGAAGCAGTAAGAACAATGCTAGCCAAGTGAATATCCTCATATGAACAAATCTGGCACCATGTCTACTCATAAAACAACTGGAGTTTTCAATCTGTCCTGCCTGGATCCCATTGCTCATCAAGAAGTCACTTAATGTAGTTAGTTTAACAGTCTGCATTTCTGTCTTCCCAGTAACTTTTAAAATGGATGTAGAAAAGGAAGTATTTCCTTTTCCAGTCTCCAGTTCCTATCTCCACACAATTCAAAGGCTAGTGAAGCCTCAAAGTCCCAGGAGCCTAAAGAGCATGCGCATTGTACCGCTATCCTCTTCAGACCCTCACCAATACTAGAGAGTAAGTTACAACCAACAGTTATGGACGATTAGCATGATCTCAATAATACTCTGTGGGTGCTTGAAAGAACTGGTTTCCTCAAATCTGCATCATAACTGTGTTATGTAGGTGTTACTCTTGTTTAAAATAAGAACTTATGGGTCAGAGAGACAGAATTACTCCCCCAAAGGTTTACAGCAGAGCAGAGGCTCAGCTCAAGCCACAGCAGGCTGGGGCCCTGGAGCCCACACATTCTACTGCTCCAGGGCGGCTGGAGGAAATCAGTGTGCTGCTCATTCTTTCCATTCCCTCTCTGCCAAATTGATCTGTCTATCATCACATGGACACTTGCACATGTGGAAGCAAGATGACCTTATCCTGGGACAGCTGTTCAAGCTCTATACCGTGAAGGACATCACTGAAAGAGATCATTCAGCACAGTAACATTCAACCACCCAACTATAGTGACGAAAGCCCTCTACTAGAGTGCCATTCCTTATGTCCTGCAAAATCCTTGTTAAAACCCAGGCACTACCCAAGGGTTAACTGCTTACAGCTAGCCAAGTCATAAACATTTTGAAGGAAACTGTTCAGGTTATCCAACAGGGCCCTGAAGAATGAAATCCGTGCAGTTAAGGCTAGGTTGTGGAAAAAAGAGATGTCAAGAGACATTTAGTAGCTACCCTCCTTCAAGACCATACTGAAGTCAGGCACAAGGCATCCACGGGACAGTGTTGGAGCCCACTACATTTCCTAGTGGCTGTACCCAGCAGGACTGCATAAAAGGTTGATCGGGCCAGCGGTGGTGGCACACGACTTTAATCCCAGCACTCGGGAGGCAGAGGCAGGCGGATCTTTGTGAGTTTAAGGCCAGCCTGGTCTACAGAGCGAGATCCAGGAAAGGCGCAAAGCTACAAAGAGAAACCCTGTCTCGAAAAACCAAAAAAAAAAAAAAAAAAAAGGTTGATTGGACCACGGGCCTGAGTATCAGGTGTTTCTAAGGGTCTGTACTTGATGGTAACTGGCAAGGGGGAGGTCTTTTGCTCCACCCGTTGGCATTGTTATAAATAGACTTTTGGACTAAAGTTCAGGGCCGGTGGATAAGGATCAAGGCCCACCCGAGTCTATCTTGTGTTTTCTCTCTGTTTCTCTCCCCTCTCTTTCTAACTAAGTCTCTTATCCCTCATTCCTCAAGAGGCCCTAGTGAAAATAATGGTGGGAGCTGGCCTGCAACAGGACAGGGGGAGAGGGTGGGACACAACACTGAGCTCTGATGAAAAAAAATGCAGATGCTAGAAAATTTCCATCTTCTACCAAATGGCGCTTCAGCACCGGCCCAGAGCAAAGAAAAACCATAGGACTGAGGGAAAGTCCCTGCAACAATACTGGTCCTCATCAAATCCGAGCCTACAGAGAGCTAGACAAAAGCCAACAAGCCGGCCACTGTCTACAAGGCAGTGCCCATGATCCACAAGTCACGTGTCATTACAGCACCAGGGAAGGTTTCTAGGCACTTTTCATCCTGGAAAGCACTCTCTGCCCATCCCGGCTGCCTAGTTAAACACACTCCAGGGGCCTCATGTTAGCTGCCTGTACACATGACTGGGTCTTCAGCCCTGGGCCACCTCAAGTGGGGGCAATGTATGAAATCCAAGGAGACAGGAAGAAAAGGCGGGTAGGCAGGGAGCCTCCTAGCTCAGGAACCAGCCTAAGAACCTCATTATCAGTTGGCATAGGAAAACCAAGACCTCTGAGCTGGACACCCTGAGTGCTGAGGGGCTCTCTAGGGACAAGGGCAAGTTGGTTTCTTCACATTAAGGTACCAAGACAACGATGAGAGAGTATATTTCACTTCAGTCATAGGGGGAACCGCTCTTAAGTGTTTCCTCTCCTCTTCTTGTATTGTAGTTTAACAGACACTTCTTTGTTGACTAGATTTTTGCATTAAAACACATGATCTGAGCTTCATGTGGTCGGGGGTGGACAGAACCCACAGTCCTGTACATGCCAAGAAAGTTCTTTCCCATAAAACTACATTCCCAGTCATCTTTAAAGGAAACGTCACGTCGTTGCGAAATCGCTCGTTTTAATGGAAGTTTTTCCTCCCCTACTAACGTAAAAACACACGTAACTGTGTCATCCACGTGCCACCAAATCTCGCTGCTATGTGTTGTGGTGCCACCCTGAGCACAAAATCATCCTTGAGAAGGCAAGCGTCTGACCCAGATGTGACCTGAGCTGGCCTCCTGGACCGTCAAGTCCAACGGAAGTCCCCGGAGTCCCGCCCGCTCGCCCACGTTCCCCGCTCGCCCCTCCCTCCAGCAGCACCACGTTTCCTGTCAAAACAAACGCTTGGGGGAGGGGACTGCCGGGACAGAGCCCAGCGCCCGAGAAACCCGGCAACCAGCGGCAAACACAGGCCGCGGCCCGGCTCGGCCCGGCCCGACCACGGCTCAGCCCAACTCTCCAGGGCCGGGGGAGCGGGCACCGCCGCACCGGGAGCCCGGAGCGCCTCGCGCCCGGAGCGCAGCCGCTGGCACGCACCCAAAGGGATGTCATCGCGGCCCAGCGCCCCGGCCCCGCCTGGGCGCCACCGCCACCGCGCCCCCGGGGGTCCAATGCCCCGACCTGGGATGGCACAAGGAGTCCTCCCGCCGCCCTGAGGGGAGGCGGTCCCCTCAGATCCCACGGCCCCTCCCCTGGGATGGGTACGCACCCCTGGATCCCGCGCAGAGGCTTGAGGAAGGCTGGGTGACCAGGGTCGCGGGGCTCTGCGTATCCCCTCACCCAGCACCGCACACCCGGGGGCACTGACCGGCCTGTCAACTCCGGAGCCTCCCTGCAGCCCCACGCGGTATTTAAAGGGTCCCGAGGTACTCCCTGGGCGAGACCATCCGTGAAGGAACTGGAGGGGGACGAGGGCGCCGCGGCTCGGGGATCCAGAGGATCCAGTCAGAGCGGAGATCGCTGAACCCTTAGAGTGTGTCTACAAAAACTGACCTTCCTCAGGCTTGCATCGCGAGGGCCGGGGACGATTCGGATTGAAAGCCGTTTGGGCACGGGAAGACCGACTCCCCCGTGCTCACAGGTGGTACGATCCGAGCCTGCCGGGGGCGGGGCGAGGAGTGTACACGGAACTGGGGCAGCCTATGGCCAGGAGTGTCCTGGCCGTGCTGGGGCCTAAAGCGTTGGGGGCGGGGCCTAATGTCTAGGGGCGGGGCCACTGCTAAGGGCCCCGCCGGGGAGCAGGTGGAGCCCCCAAATCCTGTTTCTTTTAGTTCGCCGGTTGGCTAGATGCTGGCTAGCTCCAACGGAGCGGACAAACTTGTAGTGCCCGCTCGCTCTATGCTGTGAAAGCTGGATGTCCAACTTCACACTGTCCACACACACGGGGTCGAGGAAGCCAACAGCATTCCAAACTGGCTGTCCCACGCACATCAGCGACCAATCGCGTCATCCACAGGTGTCTACATTTTACTCATAAACACGGGTCCTGATTTGCCCCTTGAATCAAGTGATTGGCTTCTAGGAGCCACACCTACCCAAGTTCTCGAAGGCTTCGCATGCATGCATGCAAAGATAAGGTGGTGTACTTCTAAGTAAGGGCTTTTTGGCAGCGCTTATCTTGGGGAGAAGTTTCGACCTGGGTTACTGTAAATACGTGCTGGGAGGGGCTCTGTGTGGTCAGGCTTACTAAGCATAACTTCTTGTGAGTTTGCTTTTGGATGTAAAGAAACGGTCCTCCCCTCAGCACAGAGAACCACTATTTTACTAGGTGCAGATCGGCATTACTTGTGGTATTCATAAAAATAAATAAATCGGTATTCATATAAATAAATAAATAAATGTTTTGTAAGCTGAAATATTTCTGTTTAGGACTGAAATCATATCTAAATTGTGGAGGCAAATTGGCCACCATCATTCTAGAGAGAAGAAAAACAAAAGCAGGCAATATTTTAAAACAAGATAGAAAGACAGTTGTACAGTGTGGGTGACCAACTGACTTTGACACTTCTTTTAAAGCTCAAACATGTAACTGTCACAGACACAAGGGAGCAATTGTTCGTCAAAGCGGGTGAGTCAATTTTCAGCCTGTTGTGGGGTGAGAATCTTGAAGTGGAATGGAGTAGGGTACTAACATCAGGAGCCAAGCCAGGAAGAGAAAAGATACAGGAAACAAATCTTCTGTCACTTTAATTTAAATAACTTGTTATTCTTAAGCCTGTTGGAGAATTTCTGACCGGCTGCTGTCTTGCCTGATTGCCTGGGTTGTGCTGTTAAATAGAAGGCAGTTTCTCTCTCTCTCTCTCTCTCTCTCTCTCTCTCTCTCTCTCTCTCTCTCTCTCTCTCTCTCTCTCTCACACACACACACACACACACACACACACACACACACACACCGCCCTCCCCCAAAAAGCTTTGTATCACAGATCAAACCATAAAGTCCTTGCTGCTGAGGTTATGTTCATGACTTTCTTGGAGCAAATATCTGAGAAGGAAACCATTTTAGCAAGTAAAATAATTAAAACTTTATTTGAAGAAATCTTATAATTGCACCTAATGTGGGGTTTGTATTTGTTTATTTGAGACAGGGCCTTGCTATGTATCCTGGGCTGGCCACAAACTTCTGGTTTTTCTGCCTCAGCCTCTGGAATGCTGTGTTTACAAGCATGTACCATAACAGCCAGCTTTGAACCTCATATTTGTAAATTACCTGCTTTGAACCATTAGGAAGACTCATGGTAATAGCTTTGTTTTTCCCCAAAGTACAATTTGTTTTAGAGATTACACATTTTATCTTTGGAAAAACAAACAAAAACATCAACTAAAAACAGATCAAGATTTTTGCTTGAATGCCCATACTTCCTTTTTTACACCTCTGAAAAGATTTTAGTCCCCACCCACTTATTGGTGGTAGTGGTGGGGTCCTTTTTGTGAGTTGTTTTTTTTTTTTTTCTAATACTGCTAGGGGCCAGAAGCCATGAACAAACAACTAGCTAAGTCCTGAACCTCTGAAATCTGAGTTCTAAGTTACAATGAATTCTTGGGGGGAAAAATCAAAAAATCAAAAAACCATTATTATAATAGAGACCTGTAACTCTCTCAACCAGTTTGCTGATGGAGTTGGTGTAACACACCACAGCTGGTTGGGGCGGAATTTGGAGAAGGGGTAGAAACCCCAAAGAATGACGAAACATGGTCAGTGATTCAGCCCCATTTTCCTCTGCAGGTGTTGTGAGGTTTCTCTTCTGAGGTTGAACTGCCTTCCAAGCTTCTCAGTTTTTCTCAGTTTCCTGGGGCTGCTACCTATGCATTTGCGCAAGAATCTATTCTTGAAGACTAAAGCCCACCATCACCACTCACTTGGTTTAATGTCCCATTTCAGCAATCTTGACATTCCTAACACTTCCTGAACAAGGGGTTCATGCGTTTTCATTTTGCACTGAACTCCATAAGTCGTGTACCTGGTTCTGGTCTCCCCACAAAGAATATGAGTTCTGCTTTCCAGTCCTGTGGAGTGATCCTAGGGTCTTGCATGCATGCTAAGCAAGTGCTCTACCCCAGACCTGAACCCAAGATCTTCATTTTTTGTATTTTATTTCTGATATAGGGTCTTGCTAGGTTTTCGAGGCTGGCCTTGAACATGCTCTGTGGTCCAGAAAGACCTTGAACTTGCTATCTTCCTGCCTCAGAGTCTAGTGTTTACATGACCACCTCCATCCTTAACCTGCTTCCGCAATGCAAATCTACTATTTCATCCAGCAGTCAGTTGAAGAAATCTATTTCTATTTCAGTACTGGAGGGAAGACCAACCAAACAAAAACCCAGCAGCTGTGTGTGTCTGGGGTTTTATAATAGGTCATTTAAGCCATTTCTAAGGAAAATTTTGGCCGTATGTCCTCACTTTTGTAGACTTATGTAAGATGTGATTTCATTATAAGAAGAAGAAAAGCTAAATGGACCCAGATCTCTTTTTTGTCCCTTATCCATCTTAAGGGACAGGAGAACAAGTCAACAACTGAGGGGACACGTGATTGAGAGCAGAGGGGAGAAAGCAAGCTGACTCATACAGACACTAGAAAATAAGGCACTGGATGTTCAAACAGTAACCACATACCTTCTGTTCAAATTGTTTCAAATCTAAAACTGCTCTAAAAAATAAGGTCTATTAAAAAATTAATCACCCTCCCCTTATTGGTACATTTTTCTGTATTTTTCCCTTGGCTTTGAAGATTAGGTAAGATTTAAGTTTTGGCTATGAACTGATGCTTGATCGGTTTTCTAAATCTTCAAAACCAGTTTTCTCTGGATTCCACTGAACTGAATCAGTATAGACATGTTTCATACCAAACGTATCTCCATTCACATTTGACACAGCCTGATCCTGACCCTGACAAACACTGAAAGCACGAACAACTTCAGAGCTTCCCCCTCCACCCCACCGTCTCTTTCCACTTACCTGGACAATACTGTGGGACTCGAAGGAGAGGCAGTGTGAAGAGAGAGCTGTGGCCAGCAGGGTCTGAGGTGCGCCAGGCCACGGAAAACCTGGTGGAAGAGGTGCCTGGCTCAGTTTCCTGACCAGGACATTCCTCTCCTGCACAGCTCTGGCCCACCAGGCATTGATTTTCTAGATGCTCTTGTGAGTAAACATGAAAGCCTCCACTTTTTAAATCAAATGGAATACCCAGTGGCACCCAAGAGCTTCCAAAATAAAATGTAAAGCCTAGACAAGGAAAGGGAAACATTGAGAAATGTGACTCGCAAGATAACACCCAACTTCCCAACACAAGTCATAGAGCAGCAATTGCAAGGTGTTGCCGTTTGTGCCAGAGAGAGTTTACCCTGGGGACAGTCTTCACGAATCATTTACTTAGGAAACACATCCAAAAAGACCTGATTGATGAGGAGGTACCTTGGTCAGGGCGGGGGTGGGAAGAGGGGCAGATTGATTGGCTACACATTTAGAGAGCTCGTTTGTTTTCAATGAGTGTGTGCTCATTCACACTGCTATACAACAATACTACCCTCACCATTTCAAGTCCCCCAAACCATGCCTGACTAGGAATAGGCTATTAATACAGTACAAAAGATGGCTTTCCTGTCCCCTCTTCATTCATATTTTTGAAAGACATGAAAACAAATGGAGCTTTCCATGTAGAGGAAGGTCCCTCTGTATGGTGTGTTACAGTTCTTCATTCCGGGTGGGGGGCTATTGATCCTTGTTCTTTAGTTTGTTGCCTTGATGGAGTTTTCTTTCATTTGAAGCAACTTTTGCCCTCATTTCTTTGGTGATGAATTTGACAAGTATCCTTTCCCAAAGTGGCATAAAGCACTTGGAACACAATTGCAGGTTGTCCAGCAGTGGCTCAGTCGTTACACCACTTCAGTAACCCCACAGTTTCTGAGGTGAGAGTAAAGAGCCCTGACCCTTCAGCCCCCTCTCACAGTGGTTCTCCCCAGAGCTCCTGGGCACACGAGGAGCAGACGCACTAGGGCAGTGAGGGCTTATGACTGAACAGAAACATTCTCCGTGGTGACTCACTGAGTTGGCAGGTCAAAAATAGAAACCAGAAGAACTCATTGCATGGCTTGTCCACACACATACCACACACACATAAACACATGTGAGCGGTGTCACACACAGAGAGCTTTACCTGGTGACCATCACGTTTCCATAGCAACATGAAAACAGCATGCAGCCTAGGCACCAACTGAGTGCTTGGAATATTTATGGCCACATTCCATTACTTAGTAGAGTGCCTGGCCCTGGTACCTGGGTGGCCATGCCTTCCAAGAAAGCAAGGAGAATGGAATGCTCTCAACTAGCCTACAGTGTGAGACTGTCTATGCTTCTCTCATAATACAAATACACACATAATGTATCTATACACATATGTGTGCACATTTGTATTATGTCAGTATGTGTACATATGAAGTAGAGAAGGAGGCCTTTCTGAATGGTTCCTGGAGAAAGATTTGAGGCCTCCACATGGTTCATGCAGCAGACTACAACACAATTGTACAAATGGTTTTGTTTTTCTTTTTTTTCCAGTATTGGGGATTGGATTCAAGGCTTCATATCTGCTAGGCTTGTGTTGTACAACTATTCTGTGTAGCTGGTCCTCTTCTTTAATTTTCTGTTTTGAGACAGGGTCTCAAATTGTCTGTGCTGACCTTGAACTCATTCTGGAGCCCAGGCTAACCTTGAACTTGAGTTTCATGCTGGTTAATTTTTTTGCCAACTAGACACAAACTAGAGTTATCTTGGAAGAGGGAACTTGTGGTAGTTTGAATGTAATTGGCCCCCATAATTTCATAGGGAGATTTACATATTAGGAGGTGTGGCTTTGTTGGAGGAAGTGTGTCACTGTGGGGGTGGGCTTTGAGGTTTCCTATGTTCAGGATACTGTCGAGTGTCTCAGTCAACTTCCTGTTGCCTGCAAGATGTAGGACTTTCAGCTACTTCTCCAGCACCATGTCTGCCTGGGTGTCACCGTGCTCCCCACCTTGATGGTAATGGACTGAACCTCTGAAACTGTAAGCCGCCACCCCAGCTTTAAGAGTTGTCATGGTCCTGATGTCTCTTCACAGCAATTAAAACCCTAACTAAGACAGAATCGGGTTGGCCTGTGGATAAGTCTGTGGGAGCATTTTCCTGATTAATGATTGATGTGGGTCAGTGCTGTCTCTGAGTAGGTCCTGGGGAGGGGGGTGAGGAGGGTAACTGAAAGTGAGCTGGGAGGAAAGCTGGAAAGCAACGTTCTTCAGAGGTTCCATTTCAGTGTCTGCCTCCAGGTTCCTGCCTTGAGTTCCTGCCCTGACTTCCCTAGTGGTGAACTATTGATTCAGGGAGGTAAGCCACATAAACCCTTCTCTGTCCACATTGTTGGTCAGTATTTTCACAGCAACAGAAAGCAACTCAGACAGGTGCCTCCGGCCTTAGCTTCCCTGAGAAGGTGGGTTATAAGCCTGTGCCTTGGGGCTCAGTTACACGCCAAGTTTAAAACTCAAGCCCGATTCTTTATTGAATGATGAATGACTTGTTAAAATTTATACGCCCAGGCAACCAGTTGTTTTCAAAGAACAAATCAATTAGAAGGAAGTGCTTGTGGAGGGCTAAGGTGAGGTCTTGCATGCCGAGTTTGCAGCCACTCACTGTGTGCCCTTATCTCCACAGGCGTCAGACTGCGTGGAGCATGGTCTCAGGGCACATGTGCTACTTCAGTCTATTTTCTGTTTCTGGTAACCCCACACCACAGACCGGATGGGCTGCAAAGGAGGCTTACTTTAGTTCACATTTCTTCAAATGCAAAGTCAGACAGCCAAAGTGTCCCCCCTGCTCTCTTCCTGGCACCCGAGTCCACTCACAAAGGCTCCACTCCAGTGACTTTAATCTTAATTACCTGCCAAAGCTCCTCACCCCTAAACACCATAGTCTGGTGAAGTTGCCATGCTCTTAAGCATCACAGTAGGGATTACATTCCCATACACGAAACCTTTGTTGTGGGAATCTTTCTGGAATAAACACTCCAGGCCCAGTGAGAGCGGAAGAAAGGAGATGTTGCTGGTGGACCAAAGCCAGGACAGCTGCTGAAAGGCCTCGGCCCTGGCTCCAGTTTGCATCCTCATTTTATACTGTAAAGCCACAAGGTGGGGTGAGCAAGCAGGTGAGATTTTACAGAAGCATACACAGCAGTCAGCATTTTGTTTCTAAAGGCATATATTATCGTTGACAGGTGTAAGCTTTTAGGGTCAGGTTGTTAAGGGCAACCACCCACCGCTTCAGCTATTTCTCCAGGTCTTCTGTTCCAGGGAGCAGATGAAGCCATGTTTGGAAATGAACAGTACAGCAGCACTTTAAGTAAATCATTAAATAAGTTAATAAATCAGTATCTAAAAATTGGTCTTTTCTGTCTTATTCTATTTCACCTTTACAGACATGCTTAAGCCGTATCCAAACCAGGGAAGGTAACCAGCTCCCCTAAGTATGTAGTTACTCCACACAGTGCTGAGCCCGTATAAGGAAGGAAGGGAGGAAGGGTTGATTCTGGCTTACAGTTTTAGAAGGCACAGTTCGCCGTGGCAGGGAAGGTGTGGCGGCACATGGCAGCTACAGTTGTGGGTGGGGGCTCACTTGTACTCAGCTTTCGATCTCCTTTTTATTCAGTACAGGCCACAGAATGGAGCTGTCCACATTAAGGGTGGGTCTTCCCACTTCAATGAACACAATCTAGAAAAGTTCCTCACAAACGTGCCCAGAGATTTGTTTCCGTGGTGATTCTAAATCTCACAAAGTTGACAATATTAACATCACACAAAGATTCACTTATTCATTTGTTATAGGAACCAAAATGGGTATGATATGGCAAGCCGGCTAATGTTGTTCTGCTGGGATGGGAAGGTTCTTTCTTCACAGACTCTGATATCCGCTGCACAGACACAAAACCTACGCAGGTGCCGTTAGATGCTGACCAGCCCAGGAAGGCAGGGATGAGTCTCACAGACCCTGCAAAGGACAAGGGACCCAAAACCATGGTACCAGCCATCACATCCTTAGCCAGTCAGCTGTGTCCTGATCTCAGCAATGCCTGGCTGCCTTTAGTTCTTCCTCAAGCCTCAAAGATGCTACTTCACACAGCTATGTCCATGAGCTACTGAAAGGGAAAAACCAGTAGCCGTCTTGAGATGGCTTCCCCCCACCTCCTCTAAAGGTATTTGCTGACCAGCAGTTTTAGAAGTGACCAGAAGTTGAACTTATAAGGCCGGGACAATAAATCTATGCATTCTGGACTTGGCAAAACAAGATATGGGGAGTAATGGGCTCAACTGACCAGAAGTTGAACTCAGAGGAGAGTAGGACTGGAACAATAAATCTGAATGTATCTATCCTGGGTTCAACAAATGCAGGACACAGGGAGTAAAAAATGTATGTCTCTGTAGATAACATGAATCCTGTTAGTCATCAGTAACCTCGTGCTTATATATAGTTCAGCCAGTAACTTCAAAGAACTATCTCACCCCTAGCCCCCTCATCCAATCCCAAGCTGCATGTAAACCTTTCCTATATAAACCTCTTAAAGTGAGTGCTCGGGGCCGTCCTCCTCCACCCACTGTGTTGGATGTAGGACAAGGACCAAGCCAGAGCTTGTTTGTTATCAATAAACCCCTTTGTATTTTGCATCGGTTATTGGCTCTGTGGTGGTCTTGCTTGGGGGTCTTGTGACATGGGCACAACACTATCAAGACTGTGATTCAATTCCATCAGCTACAAAGATCTGCTGATCTACTCAGAATAGATGTCTATCATCGACACTAAGAACTTTGACTAGGAAAAAAGAATACCTTGCATTTTGTCAGGGAATTCAAAGAGATGATGCATATAAGGAGTTAGGTCGTAGGTACATGGTGTGGATCAATAAACTACAGAATTAAGGCAGGCTGTTAAATATGGAGCACGTAGTACATGTGCCCTGTGGTGTTGGAAGTACATGAAAGCTGCTCACTTAGGCTGTGGGTTCCTTGGGTTGGAAGACTAATTCACCTTCACAACCATGGAGATGAATGCTCTGATGGTCCAAGTCTCACTTAAGGTTGCTTAACTCCGGGCTGATGGATTTGGAGAGTTTGTTCCCCACTAGTAGGAGGGGCCATGCCAGAAATTAGTGTCTCTTGAGTGTCCAGTCTCCAGGTGTTGTGTGAGGGTTCCTGAGACTCCCCTCCGTAGCAGCCTCTTCCTTGAAGACTGACTGCTGGTGCTTGAGTGCACAGGTCTGCCGGCAAAGTTGCTCTCATGCCTGCTCCATTAAGTGGGAGAGCCAGAGGTGAGGGTTCTCCTGTGCACCACAGCTCAAATGCACACGCCTTGCCCTCAAGCCCACGCCCTCATCCTCATGCACATGACCCCCTCTGCCCTCGGCCAATAGCGGCTCCTTCCAACCACGTAGTGCAGCCTACAGTGAGCCGTGTTGGCTTTTGTTTGCCTCAAGCCTTGTCCGAGCACGTTATGTTCACCTTTGAATGAATCCTTTACACAGTATCTGCGACACAGTAGACTGTCAATGCTACCTGCAGTCAGCCTCCGTCTCTGGAAGTCTGGCATCAAACACAGAGGGAAAAATGTGTGTGCTGAACACATGCAGATGTCTTCTTGTCGTTCTCTAAAGAATGCGATGTGAAAGGCTGGAATGGTGGCTCAGGTCAGTGTCAGAATACGGTCAAGAGAATGACCCCTGGGGAACAACGCCTGGGGAACTGTGAGAGGCTCCAGGAAAAAAGGCCTTTACCTCAGGTGCACTAATTCCCTAGAGTGTTCTTGGACGTGATTTCCTGCCTCCTGTGACACTCATTCACATTCAGTTTATCAGACAAATTCATTCTTGTTGGGTGTCAGAACATAGCTCTCGAACCCATCTGGTCAGCGTGCCCTGAGGCTGGGTATGGTCTTCTGACACACTTTCCCAGATATAGTACATGCCGGGCGTTGTGTTTAAACTGGTCTGTCCTGAGAAAGTCCTGGGAAAGGGCTGCTCCGTTAATATTTAGCATGTGCTTACTGACGTTTATTTACATGTTTTTCTGACCACGTTTTTCTAAACTCAAACAACCTTCCTTGGACCATTGTTTTCTCTGTTACATTCGTGTATGAAGGTTCACTGACACTGACATAAGGTTGTCTGCAGCATCAGACTGTGGTCTGCCCTGTTCTCTCAGGTCCTCAGATCCCAGGTCCAGCAGACGGGATCTGCACAGGTCAGCCCCAAAGTCGACAGGTAGAGTGCTCAAGGTAACAGCATGAGGACGTGAATCTGGACGCAAAAGCTGAGTGAAGTGGTATACGCCTGTCATCCCAGCACCAGGGAAGCGGCGTGAGGAGCAGCCCTGCGGCTTGTTGGCTGGCTAAGCTTGCCAAAGTGGTGAGCTCCAGTTGAGTCAACATTTTGCCTCAGAACATAGTGTGGCACATGCAGCCGTTAACCCCAGCCCTTCGGGAGGCACAGGCAAGCCGATCTCTGTACGTTTGAGCACAACCTGGCCCGCATAGCGAGTTCCAGGCCAGCCATGTTACACAGTGAGGTTCTTACTCTAAATAAATAGGACGTGGAGAGAGACCGTGAAGATAGCTAAGGTGTCAGTCTTTGGCTTCTACATACCTGCACACACATGCACACATGTGCACAAGTGCCCACCCACGTGACTCCATATGGAGTGTTGACTCACAGTTTAAGAAGCTGTGCTCTAGGGATGATGTAAAGGAGAGGATTATGTGAGTATACGCAAACTGTATGTTATAATTTTATACTGTCTGATTGACCACAAGAAATAAAAGGGAAATTTACAAATACTGTCTGGGAGTACGGAGAGTCGATTGGCAGGGAAGTTACTGACTGAGAGCAGAATCAACTGAAGCAACTTTCTTTTTCTTTTCTTTCTTTCTGCTTCGTCTTGAATAGGAAGTTCACACAGTAACCAGAACAGTAACATGAAGACTGAGGAGGAAACTCAGTCCTTTATGTCTTTTTAAACTGTGAGGAGTCGCTCAACTGTCTTTAAAGATCAGCTTAGAGCACAGGTTTCTGCCCTGGACAGAGCGTACAGAGCCAGGATGAGCTGCAGCACGTTCTGGGCAACCTGAAATAGATGAGGGATTGGTTAGTTTCCCAGCACAGAGTGAAGCCCTGAGCTTGACTGGGCAGTGGTTCTGATGATTATAATTATTTGTAAAGACACGTAGTGATCTATCAGCATCCTTTGGAGGTAGTGAGAAGGGAGAGAGAAAGGAGCACAGACAAGAAGAACAAGAGAGACAGACTCTAGTCACGTTGACCTGACGGGCACTGTGGTTCTACGGCCTGTCTGCTGGTTTAGGTGAGCAGCTTAATCTTTCAAAAACTCAGTTAACCTGCCTATAAAATGGGATGGCAAATGCTTAACAGAAACCTGGTGTGTGTGTGGTGTGTGTGTGAGTGTGTGTATGTGTGTGTGTGTGTGTGTGTGTGTGTGTGTGTGTGTGATGTGTGTGATGTGTATACATAGGAACATGTGTTATCAAATCCACTATCTTTTTCTCTTGACATAGCCTCAGGGCGAGTGATTTCTGGCCAAATGCACAGGAAGAAGGTGACAGGCACCACTTTCTGGTCCTTAGACATTATTCTCTCTAGCCAAGGTTGTCCTAGAGAATAAAATTCATGAGACAAAAGAAACCCGGATCCCAACGAGTCCCAGGATCCTCTTGTATCTGCCTCTGCAGTGCTGGAATTGCAGGTGTATGCTGCCACTCCTGGATCCCTACAAGGCTGCTGGGGATGAGAACTCAGGTCCCTGTACTTGTGCAGAAAGCACCTTACCCACTGAGCATCTCCCTAGCACCACCAGGATGCATTTTTAGTGAGCAGCTTCCATGAGGCAGGCACTGTCCTGGATACTGAGGACATACGATAATCAGGGTCTCAGGCTCCAGGGAGTTTTACAGTTTAGAAGGGAAAACAGGTAAAATCATAAATAAATGTATGTAATGACTTTAGGTGGCAGTTGGGTGCTATGGGAAGAGAGGCTGGGTGCAGTGAAGGAGTGGGTGGGTGTGGAGGCCTCTCAGTGGTCAGCTGGTTGTTAAATGATTGGTTTGTGTCACTGTCCCACCGTCCAATGCTCCGCTCTGTGGTGCTGAGGCCAAGACTCTGCTATTTGCATTTCTCCCTTGCTAAGGGCTTCCTGTTTCCGAGTGAGTGGAGGATGCGAGACTTCAGGACTAGAGAGAGTAGGAGGCCCCGCTCCACAGGAGTAGCCCATCATCAGCAGTCCCACTATTCCTTCCTCTGGCCTTCCCCAGCCTTATGCCTTTTGGTAAGTACTCCTTGTAGCCGGCCATGCTCCCTATGTGAGGTCTGTGTCTCGGCTGTGCAGGCCAAGACAATGAATGGGCTTTAGCTGCTCAAGGAATGAAGATTTGTTGGAATGGGGATGGTGGGAGAAGAGGAGGGATGGGAGTAATCCTCTAAGAATGGGCTGCTTGGTTTGTGTACTTCCTGCCAGGCACAGCCGTTGTCTCAGACAGACAGAGCTGCGTTATGTGACGGGACTTTCTCCGACTGTGGAGATGGTCTACAATCTGTGCTTCCAATAGGCTCGTCACACATATGCCTGCTGATACTAGAAATGTGGCCAAGTGAAACCAAAGAACGCAGCATTGGGTTTAATTCCACTTTAATTAAACACTTGAATTTAAGTAAGCCAGAGTCGGCACACAAAGAGCCGATTTCATTAGAGTATGATTTTAAATGCCTAAGGACTCAAGAACTGTGGAAGAAGTATACCTAGGCTAATTTGAGAACAACGGGGAAGCTCCCAGAAACCCTTCCTATTGGTAAATGCAGGGCGGAATCCCCACTCCTCAGTCTCCGTGATTTTTATATTGTTTGGACACTGACCTCGCCATCACACACACCCGCTTTGGTATGTTTCTGTACATCATATCTTCTTGAGTTTTCTTGACTCTTCCAGCCACTCATCTCAACCTCTTCCCCGTTGGCTGAGTTTAGAAGAAAGCCCTTTAGAGTTTTTGGAAGATATTACTTATTCCTCTTTTGTTCTCAACCTGCAGACATCTTCTGTCTTCTGCTCTACCCAGGTACCCTTGTCCTTTCTCATGAATTCTATCACTCTGTGCTCTGTGTTTCTCCACATTTAATCCTTTTACCTGTGATTGGGCGAGGAGCCAAGAGTCAGAGAGCTGAATTTTGATCATCTCATGTACCAGTCTATCTACATAGTCTGATCTCTTTTTGGATGTTGGGAACAGTTGTCACCCGCTTTCTTGGGGTGGCAGATTCATTTTTTATGTCATTTGCACATCTGGATATATCTATCCCTCCCAGGGGCCCTTGTCCAGTAGGGCATCCACCCTCTACATGGCTGTCTACCCACTACATGATGTGGCATTTGGTACAATATTCCAGTTTTCATCCATATTTTGTAAGTTGATTAATGAATGAGATGGCTTGAAACTGTGTTTTGAGTTTTCTAGAAGAATAAAAGGATTAGATAGGGCAGCTTGACAAAAGGTTCAGAGGTAAGAAATGGCAGGTATGGAGGCGCAGAGCTAGACTTAAAAAGTTTAACAGCTACATTTCATATCATTGTGTTCTTTTCTGTTCATATAGGACTCACAGTCCACTTTTTGTTTATCCTATAGGATAAACAAATGGGATAAAGAAATGGTAAAGTATGCATATCCCAAAGCAATGGATTTTTACATAGTGATACATCTCAAAAGTTCTCACCTGCCATGCTGCTGTTTTCACATTTTCCAGGTCTTCCTAGAAAGTAAGAGAGACCTACAGAGATGGGCATGTGTTTCCAGACTCTCCTGTCATGAACTTCAGAGGTGGTGCACGTCCTCTGCCCTTAGCTGATGACAAAATGGCTTCAAGAAGACATTGTTATGCTCACAAAAATATCAGAGAGCAATTTTAGGAAGCGTCATCATGATGCCATGGCCTTACTCCAAAACTATCGTGAGGGCTGGGATGGGACCCCACCGGGAGAGTGCTTGCCTAGCATGCATGTTTTGTCTCCAGACAGTATAAACCATGGTCGCGCATGACTGTAATCTCATCACTAGTTAGGGGAGGCAAAGAGATCAGAAACTTAAGTTAATTCTGAGCTACATGGTGAGTTTGAGGCCAACCTGGGCTACATGTGACTCTGTCTCAACAGCCAACAGACAAAACCCAATCACTGGCTCCCCCACTGCCCCTAGGTAAGTCAGAAATTCTCACATGCATTTTGAGGTTCATATTGATAGGAAAGCCATCAATCCTGCTTTATATCTCAGAAAATGTTTACTAGTTAGTATGACTATGTAACAAATTACCCTCAAAACAATAGCATAAAATGACCTTTGATTATGTGCAGATACTCTTATGTTTGAGAAACTTGAGCAAGACTCAGTGGGAAGGGTATTATCACTGCCCTACAATGTCTGGGGCCTCAGTGCAAAGACTTAAAGGCAGAAGCTATAAACTGCTGAAAAGTTCCGATATTTGTGTCTGTGCTTGATGCTGGGGAAACGCACAGCGCTTGTCTCTCCATATGGCGCTGTAGCTGGAGTTTTCTCTCTGGGTCCCGCCAAGCCCCGGCAGTCTGACAGCCCACTTATAAAATAAACACACAGACGTTTATATTATTTAAACTGCTTGGCCGTTAGCTCAGGCCTATCATTGTCTAGCTCTTACTCTTATATTTAGCCCATTTCTATTAATCTATACTTTGCCACGTGGCTCATGGCTTACTGGTATCTTACAGCCTTCTCGTCCTGGTGGCGGCTGCAGGCAATCTCCCCTCTTTCTTCCTGTTCCTTCAATTCTCCTCTCTGTTAGTCCCACCTGTATTTTCTGTCTGGCTACTGGCCAATCAGTGTTTTATTTATACAGAGCGATATTCACAGCACTTCCCCTTTTCTTCTTTTTCACATCTTTATGCAGCCTGTCTTGTCCAGTGGCTTCAGGATGGCTGATCACATGTGGATTCCTGACACACATGCCCCGAGAAAGAAAGCCAGATGGTGGTGGGGCCACCACTCTCTTCTGGCTGTGGGAGTCACACTGTTGTTTGAGTCTGTCATTCTGGGGCCCATATCCACGAGAAGAATGTGTCCTGACTTTGGTGAAGATGGTAGAGAACGCACAGACCGGTGTAAAGGCTATTGTACCTCCATGTTTGTTGCTGTACGCTGCAGCCCCTAAATTATGGCGCTACTGTGATGTACACACTTGCAGGCATTGGCCCCCCAAATCTCTGCTCATCATTTAAGTAAGATTTGGTCCAGACACCTCCCACCCCATAACCTTCTGGAGACCCACATTTGAAAGTAATTCTGTCCTTCTCTGTACTCCATGTGGACCTCTGCTTCAATTTTCCTGCCTCAAATATGTATTTATTGAATAGATAAATAGACCAGAACAATAAAATCTCAGTGTGAAAGTGACCTCGTGTAGCTCATTTGTGAGCTCATTTGTTTCTGTTCATGGCTATTCCGCCTGTGGACTTGTAGCATCTGGAAGGCAGGAAACCAAAGCTGACCTACCTCTGAACCTTCTCCATCCTACCTTCCACCTTCCGTCACTGCTCATCTGTTGGAGACTTTGAAAGAATGTCAATTAAGTGAACAAGGCTGCCTTCCCCAACACACACACACACACACACACACACACACACACACACACACACATACACACAGACACAGGCACACACACAGGCACACACACACACACACAGAGACATAGACACACACACATACACACATATACATCTGTGCAGTTTTCTATTTTGTTACCTCTTTAATTAATCAGGTAATATTTGATGTGATGCAGATTGGAACAGTTGTGAGACATAATTCCCAAGTTCTGAAAGAATGGGAGATGTTCTTAAGCCCTCTGATGCCATAGATCAGAACCACAGGTTTTTGCCGTGACCACCCTCTGTACTGATTGCCTTTCACATCAAGTGGAGTAAAATACCCGACTAAAGCAACTCAGGGAAGAAGGGCTTCTTTCTGGTCCTGCTTTGAGGGACCAGTTCATCATGGAGGGGAATGCGTGACAGCAGGCACATGAGCATCCGGGGTCCGGATGCAGAAAGAGATGACTACAGGGTCCCACTTGTGGGATGTGCTGCCCACACTCATATAGGTGTTCCTTAGGTAGAATTTTCTGAAAACACCCTCACAGATATGTTCAGAACATTCCAAATCCAGTCAAGTTGATGATCAAGATTAACATTTCTGGCCACAGTTTCAATGTTAAATGTCCCCAAAGATCCACCTGTTGGTGGCTGTGTTCCTAGCATTGTGCTGTTGGAAGGTGGTGAAACCTTCAGGAGATGGGGCCCAGTGGGAGGTTGCTAGGTCACGGTGAGACATGTCCTCAAAGAAGATTTTAGATCCTAGACCATCTTCTTCCCATAAAAAGATTTGTTTATTTTTACGTGTATGTGCCTTAGTGTTTATATGTGTACCACACACATGCAGTTACTCAAGGAGGCCAGAAGAGTGTGTCAGGTCCACTGTAACTAGAGTTATAGGTGGTTGTGAACTGCCTGGTGTGGGTGCTGGGAATTGAACGCAGGTCTTCTGCAAGAGCAAGTGCTTTTAACCACTGAGCCGTCCGTCCAGTCTCCCACATCCTCTTTGCTTTCTTGGCTCATGATATAAACAATTTGATTTGCCATATGTTCCCACCATAGTGTCCTGCCTCGCCAGAGGTCTAAGGCAAAGTCCTGTAAGCCATGAATCAAAATAAACCTTTTGCTTTAAATGTTAATTGTCTCTGGCATTTCACTCTAGTTATGAGAAGCTAGCTAACACACCTTCCGACTAGCCACAGATTTGTCCTTGTTGAGTAAAGATGTTCTTTGTCCACATGTATCTGGGAAGAGCTAAGGTGAAAGTTCCCCTGCAGACATCATTTCTAGGTCCTCCCCTGACTGCTGTTCTGCTTTCTAGGACACATTAAACAGATTGAAAAAGATCATTCTGTTTCTAGTCAGCATCGGCGCTTTGGAGACAACAAAAACCAGTTTGGGCTAGTGGGTGTCTCAAGGGTTAAAAGCACTTGCCATACAGCCTGATACTCTGAGTCTGATTCTCAGAGACACATGAAAAGCCAGATGTGGTAGCTCACATCTGTAATCCTGGCTCTTCTACAGTGAGATGGGGTATGTTGTGCAGCAGAAACAAGAGAGACCGTGCTTTAATAAGATGGGAGGTGAGAACCGACTCTTGAAGTTTGTCCTCTGGCTTCCATGTGCATGGCATGGCATGTACACCCTGTTAGTTTTTCGGCTGCGTTGTGTTCTTACCCTGAGAGGAAATGCCACGAAACACGACAGAATCCACTAACAAGAGTTTTATTAAAGGTAAAGGGACAGAGAGTGAGCAAGCCTGCGGGAAGCACGTGTGTGGAGAAGAAGGAACCGGGAACATGGTGCCAGATTTTAAAGGCTGGGCGTGGACAGATCAGCATCACTACTACACGCAAGCATGTAGATCACATGGCCACGCTTGCACCTACGTGGCCAATGGGACATCATGGATCTCGGTCACGCGAGATGCCCTGACCCGGAAATGGCTATCCTGACTTGGAACTGACTAGGCGGAAGTGTCCGCCAGGCATATGCGAACGCACCCGACCATGGGGGCGTGTTGTAAACCTTTCGCACCCCTCCCCCCAAACAAATAAATAAGTAAGATTACAAAAGCAACTCACTGTTGAATGGTTTCTGGTTTTGAAAAAATACTTTTCAGTATTCTTTACCATACACCTTGGCCAGGCAGAAGGAACTTAGGGCCTCTTAAGTGACTCTTAAAGCATCACTGAAGCACTGATGTCTTGGAAATCCCAAATCGTCACAAAAAAATATGATGCAATGCTGGCAATTGAATGAATGAAAAAAAGCTATGAATATGTTTTGTTTATGATTTTTTTTTATAAAAAAAATTATGTTTTGGTCAGAGTCTTGCTCCATAGCCTAAGGTAGCCCAGTACTTACTAGGTAGCCCAGGCTGGCCTCAAATTCATGGCTATCCTCCTGATGATAAACAGTGATATGGAAGTGTAACCCCACTAAACCCTTTCCTCCCATATTTGCTTTTTGGTCATGGTGTTTTATTGCAGCAATAGAAACTCTAACAAAGACAAGTTGATACCAGGAGAGGGGTATTGCTGTGACAGACCTGACCATGTTTTGGGGAGGATTGTGAAAGGACTTTGGAACTTGGTGCTAGAAAAGCCATTGAGTGTTGGGAGCTTAGCTGGCTATTCTGTAGGAGCTTGAAAGATGAGAATGTTGAGAGCAGTGCAGAAGATGGGGGCCTGGCTCGTGAAGTTTCAGAGGGAAATTTAAAGACTCTATCAGGGCTGTTTGCTATTTTGAATTAAGAGTCTGTCATTCTTGTCAGCTAGGGCTGAAGAGTCAGCCATAATTAACAAGAGACCAGTACTGTTGAAGTGAAACCTTGGTGTGACTGGGACAATTGATGCTGGTCAGCTGGAGCTAAGAAATCAGCAGTGATTAAGGAGACAAGTACCATTGAGGTGAAATCTTCTGGGAAGTGTTTCCTGAGAGCACAGAGAAGCTGGGTTCAGAAGTGGCCAAGGCAACACCTAGTGTTGGTTTTGTGTAAACTTGGTATTGTGTAAAAGTCACCCAGGTGGTACTGGTTTTGAAGTCTTGCAGGGGTCATGGAGAGCTGCTGGGGCTTGGCACTGTGAGACGCCATTGGTGAAGGTGCAGCCTCAGCGGCAGTTGAAGGCCCAGGACTGCAGGGGTCATGCAGAGAAGTCGAAGCTGGCACCATGAAGAGAACCTATGAGAGGCAATTGGTGAAAGTGTAGGCCAGCTGCAGCAGAAGACCCAGTATTTTGGAGATGCCAGTGCCATGGGTGACCACCAAGAACAGCAGCAGCAGTGGAGTGGAGCCAGCTGGAGACTGGAAGACAAGCTGTGTGTGCTGCAGAGGGCAGAGCTGGAGGAGTGACCCAAGCCCTTTGGAGGAGTCCGGAAGAAGCAAGTGGATCCCAGACATTGGACAGCTGGAATCTGGTTTTGCTTTGATTTGATTGTGACTCTGCCTTGATTTTTCCCTCTTGAAGTAAGAAAGTATTTGATTTGTTTTTTATTTTACTGAAGCCCACAGTTGAGATGGGGCTAATTTAAAGTTAAGGAAAGTTGGCAAGAAACAAGCCAAGCTAAGGCCAGGCGGTTTATAATTAATAATAAGCCTCTTTGTGTGATTTATTTGGGAGCTGGGTGGTTGGACCCCCCCCCAAAAGAGCAAAAACAACAACGGAGTATGTATTTACTGTGAACCTCTTAGGAGCTCAGGATCTTGAGGTGTTCACATCCAGAGAATCTAACTAAATAGAAGAGGTTACGACTTGGCCTTAAAAAGTTTAGATTTTTTTAAAGCTGTGCATGGAGGCACTTACCTTTAGTCCCAGAGGAGGCTGAGGCAGACAGATATCTGTGAGTTCCAGGCTAGCCTGGTCTACAAAGAGAGTTCTAGGACAGCCAGGACTATAATAAAGAGAAACCCTGTCTTGAAAAACAACAAACAAACAAACAAACAAACAAATTAATTAATTAAAATAAAAATTCAGATTTTGATAAGGGGAGGTATGCAGAATAGAAAAAAAGAAAGAAATGGATTGTGATTTCATGTCCATCAAGTGGTATGACGAAAAGCAAAGCAGAATAAAGACACAGAAGTGTGCGGGGGCTATCTGAGATACCCTGGTCAGGCAAGGCCTCAGTTTAAGAGTATCTTGATCTGGAGCAGAAATCTTATCATGCTGAGGGTGTGAGCAGGAGTCGCAAGTGCCGAGCTTGAGTGGAAGCACATGGGAGTGTTTGGGGAGCAGACATGGGGCTAGGGAGATGCTCAGTCAGTAAAGTGACTGCCGTGTAAGCATGTGCGCCTGGGTCTGTACCCCCAACATCCACGGGAAAAGCTAGGCCTGGCACCCATGGGAAAAGCTTGGCCTGGCAGTCCAAGCACATATCTGTAACTCCAGCATTGAAGTGGGGGTTGGGGTGTAAAGACAGGTGGATCCCTGGACCTCAGTGAGCATTCAGTCTGGTGAATCAGGGGTTTGCAGATTCAGTGAGATACTCTAGTTTGGGTGGGAGCTCCACCTCACAAAGCTCCTCCCCAAACCCGCCCTTCAGAGCCCGCCAAACACAGCTCCTCCCCCAGAGAGGCTCAGGACGACTCCCACAGGGGATATATAAGAGGCATCCCGAAAACAGACTTGTGGTTCTTCCTGGTTCTTCCGGTCTAGTCCCCTTCTCTTCTCTGCGGGGGCCAGGGAATCGCCAGGGCCAGGGAATCGCCAGGGCCAGGGAATCGCCCGGGAGCGCTTTACCCATTAAACCCGGGCTTTTCCTGATTCTATCTGATTCGGTTTGCTACAACGGCGTTGGAGAAGCCTTCAGGAGGCCTAAAACTTCTCATCTCTGTCTCAAAAAATAAAGTGATTAGTGATAGGAGAGGACACACACAGATACACATGCACAATTGTGCACACACACAGTCACATGTGCACACACACAAACGTGAACACACATGCACTACATACACACACTAACAGTAGTAATAATAGTAATAACACAAGGATAAAACAGAATGAGTTGGGAAGAAGCAGGGTGAAGAAGGGGAGCTGGGAGAGGCCATGCTCTGTGACAGTGACGATAGGTGTAAGTACTGTTCCAAAGGACTAACTGCTTGTTGAAGACTGTCACACAACGGGCCGAGGAGAAGACAGAAAGGCAGTGGGAAAGCTGCCACTGTAATCCAGGCTGTGGGTGATGAGGGCCGTGCTGGTGGCAATGCTGTTGACCCTGACCCTGGGGCCAGAGCATGTTTGTGAACATCAGCTGCATGTCGCTCCCTTCGAGTCCTGTCCTGGGTTACTCTGAAAGGCAGCTTCCTGCCTCAGCTGGGGCAGGATGGAAAGGCTGGACATAACCGAATGGTATAGGAGGAAGAACTCAGGGTCATCAAGGGCCATCAGGAAAACCTCCGGATGAAGCCAGACACTCTGGCGTCCTTGTAACTACTCCTCCTGGCCAAGGCAGCAGGTGCACCGGGGGATGAAGGGAGACGTGCCAAGATGGCTGCCTTAGTGCAGTCAGCTGCTTTGAGCTCCAAGATAGGCGCCCAGCACACACCAGCTTACACAGCAAAGAGCAGGAAGTCCCTTGGCCTTCTGCTTGCTCACACAGTTTCATATGAATAGCTTCATAGTGACCCGTCCACTCCTTAGCAGGCATTTACTAAAAGTGTAAATATCTTCCTTTCTAAATGGGGCCAAATATAGAGTCGTCCCAGCCCCACAACCCTACCCCTGGGGAAGTAAGAAAAAAGCGAATGTCCCTGTCTGCTGAGATAAGGGCATTGCCTTCATAAGGGAGCATGGCTGTGAACTGCAACCCAAGCCTCACTGCTCTTTGCTCCTCAGTGTAGTGAAGAGCAACAGGTTCATAGATCCAGATGATCTCTGGGCTTGACCAAGCAGTGTATGTGCTGAAAGTTGGGTCCCACTCACAAGCTTCAGCCTCTGGACTGTCTTGGTCAACAGCAGTCTTCACTGGCACCCCTTTCACATCTGGGAAAGAGAGAAAGCATGTGGCTACCTTCTGGTGGGGCTGTGGATGCTGACAGTACACTGTTTCCTCGTGTCCGCTCATTAGCTCTTGTTTCTAGTCTTCTGGGCACTGTGGAAGGTGTCAGGGAAGAAGCAGTGCCTGGGAGCACTGGTGCCCTCCAGGAGAGTGAGGAATTTCCCTGAGGGCCGCCTACTTTTCCTACATCTCATCATGGAGGGGAAGTCAAGGCAGAAGGGGCTTGAAGCAGCTGGTCACATGACTTCTACAATCCAGAAATTGAGAAGGGTAAATGTGTGCTGCTACCCAGAACCCTGTCTCCATTTTATACAGTGCAGGATCCCGGCCGGGGAATGGGCCTGTCCACAAAGAAGGTGAGTCTAATCCCCATGGGCAGATCCATCTCTCAGATGATTCCAGATCCTGTTGACTTGACTCAACCCTAAGCATCAGTGAGGGAGCCAGTTCAGGGGAAGAGATAGTCATTATCTATCATATGTGAGACATTCCCTGTTGATGAGACATGCCAAGGCTGGTGGGAAAAGATGAACTCCATGTGAGGGGAATTGAAACACACACACACACACACACACACACACACACACACACACAACTTTAGAGAGGAAAGGAAAGGTAGGGCTGTGCATGCTTAGTAGGAAGGAGTTCATCAGCAGTCATGAGATGGAGTGGGTAGCCTGATACTCCAGGTGGGGCAGAGGGCAGGTACTGGGATTTGGCCATCTATTTAGAGTGCCATTGTGTCCTGGAGAACAGAATGCTAGGGCGCTAACAAGCTGGGCCTGGAAAGCTAGATTGTGGTTGGAAAGAGGCCCACTTTTGTCGTGGGTGATGAGTGTTCATCAGGAGAGTGAGATCTGTTGATTGCTCTCGGAAGCCAGGAGTTGGGTAGACTTGAGAGGGCCTACTGGAGACAAGATTGTCTCCGCTTGGAAAACACTAACTAGTAGTGACCACTAGGTGGGGCAAGTGTGCCAAGGCAGCTTGGTTGTTGGCTGCTAGCGGAGCCAGCACGGGTGGGAGAAGGCCCAGGCAACTGCTGTTTTCACCAGCTAGAGGCTTCTTAGACAGGTGTTCAAAACTCTGGAAGGAAGTGTGATGTTTTAAAAAATTCCCTAACACAAGGCTGGAATGTGTATGATGGTGCAGCAGTCAGTGATGTGTGCACTATGTAAGAGCAAAGACCTGAGTTCACCTTTTCAGGAGCCACAGAAGAAGCCAAGCATAGAGGCAGGTGCCTGTAACCTGTGCATTGTTGGAAAAGGGGGACAGAGGCAGGTGGGTTCCTGGAGTTTGCGGCCCAGGAAGCCTAGACGATTGGAAGAGTTCCAGGTTCAGTGAGAGACCCTGTGTGGCTGTGGTTTCAATGAGAAGTGTCCATCACCAGCTCATGTATTCAAACCTTTGGTCCTTAGTCAGTGGTGCTGATTAGGGGGGTTTCTGGCTGGACAGCCTTGCTGGAGGAAGTACGTTGATGGGTAGGCTTTACGATTCCACAGCCCTCACCCCACTTCCAGCTCTTTGAGCTCTCGGCTCCCTGCTTCTGCCGTCCTGCGGCTGCTTGCTGTCATGGCGGAGTCCTATTCCTCTGAAACCATGAGTCAGAACAAACTGTTTCTTCCCGAAGTCCCTTTTGGGCATTGGTATTTTGTCACAGCAACAGAAAAGTAACTAATGCCTTCTGTCTCAACAAATGAAGGTGCAGAGTGATGGGGACAATCCTTGATGTCAACCAGGGGCTTCCTCTACATGCACTCATGTGTGTACACTGTTCATAGTTCACCTTATACGGCCATCAAGTTTTGATGATTCTCATTTGCAATGAGAATCTCTCTTTATAATAATAGTGGATTTAACATATATCAACTTAAAGTTCATTTTGAACTTAAAATTTAAAGTATATTAAGCCGGGTGTGGTGGCGCTTAATCTCAGCACTTGGGAGGCAGAAGCAGGAGGATCTTTGTGAGTTTGAGGCCAGCCTGGCCTACAAAAAAGAGACAGATAAACTCTGTCTCAGAAAAAAAGAAAAAAAGAAAGAAAACCAAAAACAATAACAACAAACATTTAAGTATATACATTGAGGTAAGAGTAGATTCCTATAATATCCTAAAAAAAAAAAAAGCATTAATTTTAACACTCAATTTCAAATGACTAGAAATCACCTTAAAAAACAAAGGTATTTTCATTACCTTAAATCATTGAATTTGAGAGAACATGCATCTAGATGCAAGTAGACCTGCCTTGTGATCTTGGGCAAGCTCTCAAAGCTTCAGTCTTGTGTGTGTGCACATGTGTGTGGAGGTGTGAATTCATGTGTGTGTACACACATGTGTGTGGAGGTGTGCATTCATGTGTGTGTACACATATGTGTGTGGAGGTATGCTTTCATGTGTGTGCACACACATGTGTGGAGGTGTGCACTCATGTGTGAGTGTTCATGTGTGTGTGCACATGTGTGTGGAGGTGTGCATTCATGTGTGTGTACACACATGTGTGTGGAGGTGTGCATTCATGTGTGTATACACACATGTGTGTGGAGGTGTGCATTCATGTGTGTGTACACACATGTGTGTGGAGGTGTGCATTCATGTGTGAGTGTTCATGTGTGTGGAGGTGTGCATTCATGTGTGAGTGTTCATGTGTGTGGAGGTGTGCTTTCATGTGTGTGTACACACATATGGAGAGGTGTGCATTCATGTGTGTGTGCACACGTGGGGGCCAGAGGTCAATCTTAGCTTTCATTGCTCCGAGATTGTTTGCCTCGTTTGCTGAGACAGGGTCTCTCACTGGCTAGTGAGCCCCTTGGATCCACTTGACTGCCCTCCCCAGGGCTGGAGTACTAAGCATGCACCTGCATCCCTATCTTTTTTCTTTTTCAGTGTGGGTTTCAGGGATTAGTCTCCGGTCCTGATGCTAATTGAGTGGTCTCTCCAGGCTCTTCAATGCCCTGCCCCCCACACTTTGGAAATCTGACACACTCTTTATCTTACTCACTTCTTTTGAAGAGTCAACTGATCTGTTTGAACAGCCACTACAATAACTAGCACATAACACATAGCATGTGCTCCATAGACATTAGAACTTCGATGATAAAGCAGTTTGTCTTGGCAGCCAAGGGTTTCGTGATCAAAATTTCAAAATTGAAGCTCAAGTCAAGCGAGCACAGCCACAAGGTTCTTCTATTAAAAAAAAAAATTGTTGGAACCGATATGGAGGCAGGCAGCATTCTTCGTGATAGTCGAGGTCAGCAGCCCCACCCCTCTTCCTTTTAAAGAATCTCAAGATTGGTGTCGAAAGGAGAAGAAACGGGAAGCGGAAGCGAGTTGAAGATGGGCATCTCAGCACACACTGACTTCCTCTGCACAGCCCTCAGTGTCCTCGGTTGCTCAACCCACTGAGGCTTGCAGATGAAAGGTGTCCTGAGGTTGGTGCATAGTTAGGGTTGTGAGATTAATGTCAGTCCACAAATGCTGAGTATTATGCAAAGCAACCAGAAGAATCTCAGCAGCTGCCTCCAAAGAGGAGCTTTGGAAGGAAAAAAGGAGGCATGTTAGATGAACAAATAGCTTGAGAAAATAACTCTTGAATTTCTAAGGGGCCTCTGATGTCAACTTGACATAACCTAGAACCACCTGGGGTGCAATTTCAGTGAGGTATGGCCTACATTGGTCTACATGCCTATGGGCATGTCTGTAGGGCATTATCTTAGCAAGCCAATTGGTTGTGGGAAGATACAGCCCACTGTGGGCAGCATCATTACCTAGGCAGAGCCTGCTGAACTGTGTAAGAGAAAGACATGGAACTGAGCAAGCAAGCATGTGTGCATGCCTGCATTTATCTCTCTCTGCATGTGTACCTGCCTGCACTCACCTCTCTCTGCATGTGTGCATGCCTGCATCCATCTCTCTCTGCATGTGTTTATGCCTGCATTCACCTCTCTCTGCATGTGTGCATGCCTGCATTCACCTCTCTCTGCATATGTGCATGCCTGCATTCACCTCTCTCTGCATGTGTTTATGCCTGCACTCACCTGTCTCTCTCTGCATGTGTGCATGCCTGCACTCACCTCTCTCTGCATGTGTTTATGCCTGCATTCACCTCTCTCTGCATGTGTGCCTGCCTGCACTCACCTCTCTCTGCATGTGTGCATACCTGCACTCACCTCTCTCTGCATGTGTTTATGCCTGCATTCACCTCTCTCTGCATGTGTGCATGCCTGCATTCACCTCTCTCTGCATGTGTGCATGCCTGCACTCACTTCTCTCTGCATGTGTGCCTGCCTGCACTCACCTCTCTCTGCATGTGTGCATGCCTGCACTCACTTCTCTCTGCATGTGTGCCTGCCTGCACTCACCTCTCTCTGCATGTGTGCATGCCTGCACTCACCTCTCTCTCTCTCTGCATGTGTGCATGCCTGCACTCATCTCTCTCTCTCTCTCTGCATGTGTGCATACCTGCACTCACCTCTCTCTGCATGTGTGCCTGCCTGCACTCACCTCTCTCTGCATGTGTGCCTGCCTGCACTCACCTCTCTCTCTCTCTGCATGTGTGCATGCCTGCACTCATCTCTCTCTCTCTGCATGTGTGCATGCCTGCATTCACCTCTCTCTGCATGTGTGCCTGCCTGCACTCACCTCTCTCTGCTCTCAACTGTGGATGTGTTGTGAGCAGCTGTTTGAAGTTCCTATGACCTTGACTTCTCTGCTATGATAGATTCCAACCTGGAATTGTGAGTTAAGCAATCCCTGTCTCTCCTAAGTTGCATTTTGGTCAAGGTATTTTACCACAGCCGCAGAAATGAAAGTAGAAAAAGCCCGGGTCTCTAGGCTGTTCCGTTGCCTTGAATCTCAGGGTCTCTTGTCCAACTTCTGTTACATCACCTGTGACTTGTGTGGGGTTACTTCTTACATGAACGGTGAGTTTTTAAGGGACTTAAAGATTAAGGTATTGCTTGTTTTTTCCCTAGTTTCCTGTTCGGCATCATAGAAAATTCTCAATTAAATGTTACATATAAGTGTAGCGCGCGCGCGCGCGCGCGCGCGCACACACACACACACTGTAGTTTGGATGCTGAACATTTACTAAAGGTTTTGTCCCTAGGGTGGCACTATTGAAAGGTGGTGCAAAGTAGTGAAGCTTAGTGGCAGGTCTTTAGGTCACTGGGACACGCTCTTAAAAGAGATGGTGAGGATTTCACTCCATTCTTCCTCATTCTCTTCTTCATGGCTTGGGATGTGGCCACTTTCTCCTACTCATCTACTACCGTTACCACTCAACATGCTCACCAGAGGCCTAGGCCTAGTTAAACCTCCAAAATCATGAGCTAAGCAAACAACTTCCCTTTATTAAATTGGTTGCTGTAGGCATTTCATTTCAGTAACATGAAGTTAACAAATGAAAACAGATTTAAAAAAAAAAAAAAAGTCGGGCAGTGGTGGCGCACGCCTTTAATCCCAGCACTCGGGAGGCAGAGGCAGGTGGATCTCTGTGAGTTCAAGGCCAGCCTGGACTACAAAGCGAGTTCCAGGAAAGGCGCAAAGCTACATAGAGAAACCCTGTCTCGAAAAAAAAAACCAAAAAAAAACCAGAAAAAAAAAAAAAAAAAAAAGGTTTGCTCTCCATAAACACAAGCACCTTGCAAGAGGGGAGGGTTCTGCTGCAGTGAAGGGCCCTTTTCCCCAGCTGGGCTCCCAGACAGCCCCAGAGCTGTCTTCAGAGTGAGCTGAGGAGCTTCAGAGTCGAGAGAATACTGACTCGGGCATGTTGCGTGTGTGTAAAGCAGTGGGAGGGAGGGGGCAGGAGGGAGGCACCCCACCAAGGGAAGCAGCCAATGGGAACACATTTCCCTGCATCAACGCCACCGAGCTTGCTTTGGTTTGCTTTTCACACGCATGTCTAAGTTCACTCTGAAGCTGTCGGAGTTTCTCCTCGGCTCCCCAACATGTCTGCCGACATTTACATACTCAGACTGGACCAGAGACAGGAAGGTGGACCATCTCAGTGTACAGGTTCATGAAGTCTGAAGTGGCTGGGGTGCTAAACTTCAGAAAACGTGTTTCCAAGCAGCTTATGGGGTCTTGGGTAAGGCCTTAAGTTTCCTCAGGGCACTGATTTTGAAATTTCTCCTGTGGTTTATCTTGTAATGTGGCAAGAGACTGCAGCTGATATCTAGGTTGCAACAGGAAGGAACGAAGGGAGAAGAGAGAGAAGGAGGCCTTCCTTTCCCCAGGCTCTTGGAGAGGGTCTGGGTTCATCTGGTTTATTACACGTCACTTTACTGTACTCTTAAAATAAGCACATTTCCAAAAAAAATTGTTTTGTTTTTATTAACATGTATTAATTGTACACATTGATGACATTCAGTGTGGCATTTCCACACATGCATGCACTGTGTACTAATGAAATGCAACCTCCTATTCATATCCCCTTCAACCTCTGTCTCCCTTGTCCTTTTCCACGTGTGTGTATGTGTGTGATGTGTGTATATGTATGTGTGAAGTGTGTATGTTTGTGTGATGTGTGTGTATGTGTGTGATGTGAGTATGTGTGTGATGTGTATGTGTGATGTGGGTATGTGTGTGATGTGTATGTGTGATGTGGGTATGTGTGTGATGTGTATATATGTGTGTATGTGCATATGTGTGAGTATGTGTGTGATGTGATGTGTGTATGGGCATTTGCACATGTATGAACACATGTGTGAGCACATGCACATGTGTATGCATGCATGTGGATGCTGAAGGTTGATGTCTGGAATTATTCTTGATCATTCTTTCACCTCATTCATCGAGGCAGAGCTCTTAATCAAACCCAGAACTTACTGATGGCTAACCTTGCTAGCTGGCTTGCTCTGGGGATTCCTAGTTCATTTAGGAAAACAACAATAGTAGCTTCTCCTCTAGGATCCATGACTAAAGTCATGGGCTTTGACCTCATTTACACTACCAGACATGAATTCCCTTCTGTGGGACAGGCCTCAAATCCAGGCAGAGAGCAGTGAGTTGTTCACCCCATAACAGCTGCCATTACTGCACCCACAGCACACCCTGCCTGGCAGATCAGTAGTGTGACATACAGTGCACATGGCTATGGAGACTGCTGGTGGCCAGCAGCCTGCAGCTCACGTCCGGCACTGTGGAAGCCAGCAAGCCAGGGGGAAGCATCCAGCTCAGTTCCAGCTTGACTTCTTGGTGTCCTGCAACCACAGTGTGTGGTGTTTTCAGCAACAAGATCTTACTATCTAGTTCTGGATGCTCTTCTTCATAGTTGTGTAATATTTCATTGTGAACATATATCACATTTTCCTTATTAATTGATCTATTGAAGGGCACTTAGGGTGATTTTGTGTCTTAGTTATTATGAATACTGCCTTGATGAACACAGATACATAGGTATCTTGTTGGTATACTGGTTTAGTTGCCCTTTCCCACCAGAGTGGGAAAGCTAGGTCATGCAATGATCAAGTTGTGGGTTCTTGAGAAACCACCATATTGTTCTCCACAATGGACATTTTTTGGTAGTCATTCTAACTGAGATGATATGGAATCTCATTGTGCCTTGGATTTGCATTTCCATGATGGCTAACAATAATAATCATTTTTCACATATTAGTTGCCCATTTGTATTTCTTCTTTTGGGAAGTATCTGCTCAGATAATTGGCTTATTTAGAAACAGTGTTATCTGGGTTCTGTTGTCAGGTTGATAACTGTGATTTTACAAGTGAAAGGTTGGGGTAACCTGCATGTACCACGGCAGGTCTGCCAGCACCATTTTCCCATCAGCATGTGCTAATTTCATTCTGTGTTACACTTTGGTTATTCCCAAAACATCTCAAACTTCTCCATCAGTATTATCATTCTGTGGGGATCTGTGATCAGAGTCTTTGAAGTTACTATTGTGACTGTCAATATACTGACACTGACGGGAGCTCAGAAGTCATTGTGGAAAAGAGGTCAAAGGGTGTAGAGCGTGGTTCTCTACCTTCCTAATGCTGGGACCCCTCAATACAGCTCCTCAAGTTGTGGTGACCCCCAACCATAGCGCTATTTCATTGCTACTTCATAACTTTAATTTTACTACTGTTACGAATCATGATATAAATATCTGTGCTTTCTGATGGTCTTAGGTGACCCTCATGAAAGGGTCATTTGATCCACAAAGTGGTTGTGACCCACAGGTTGAAAACCGCTGGCATAGAGTGTCATATACAATTAGTTGATAAAACAGCGTCTGAGAGAATTGAATAATCTTGAAAGAAGTTCCAGCCTGGAGAAAACACATCAAGACAGCGCCCACTGCCTGCTGTAGAGATGTCTTTTGTGGAAAAGAAAAATCACTATGACTTCCCTGCCATGTGGACTGTGCCCTTAAACTAGGGGCCAAATAAGCCCTTCCTTCCTGAAGTTGCTCCTGTCAGAACTTTATCTTGTCAATGGGATCATTCTGTCAAGTTATTTGAAGAAATTACCACAGCCATGGGGGAATTCTCCCCACACAACCACCTCAGGCTTCATCAACAGCCACCCTGATAAGACAGTAGCCATTCACACTGAGTCAAGATCCCCACCTTCAAAGGATTAGGACATGTCAAAGACTCAGATGAATTATAGTGATTATTTTAGCAATAGTATGTGCTTAAATTGTTGGACACAATACTATCACACACTTAATGGGCTATGGCACAGGTAAAGACAACTTGTATAGACATTGAAAACCCAGTAATTCTTTATGAATTTGTTTATTTTTAAATTTTATATGTATGAGTGTTTTGCCCACATGTATAATGTGCAAAATGTGCATGTCTGGTGTGCACAGAGGTCAGAAGAGGGTGTTGGAACTCATGGAACTGTAGTTACAGATAGTTGTGATCATCATGTGGGTGCTGGGAATTTATCCCAGGTCCTCAGCAAGAGCAACAAGTGACTTAAACCACTGAAACATCTGCCTCCCGAACTCAGTAACTCTTGATTTAGTGTGATAGGCTCTTTTATTGCTTTTGTCCACATATCTCTGAGTATACCCATGTGTCCCTGCATGTGAGGAAGTTCAGCACATGGGGGACAGTAAAGAAGGACACCTGTGAGGATGGACAGTCATGGGGGACAGATAGAAGGACATCTGTGAGGATGGACAGCCCACAGGGACAGTATAGAAGGACATCCTGTGAGGATGGACAGCCCACGGGGACAGTATAGAAGGACACCTGTGAGGATGGACAGCCCACGGGGACAGTATAGAAGGACATCTGTGAGGATGGACAGCCCACGGGGACAGTATAGAAGGACACCTGTGAGGATGGACAGCCCACGGGGACAGTATAGAAGGACATCCTGTGAGGATGGGCAGCCCATGGAGACAGTATAGAAGGACACCTGTGAGGATGGACAGCCCACAGGGACAGGGACACCCTGTGAGGATGGACAGCCCACAGGGACAGGGACACCCTGTGAGGATGGACAGCCCACGGGGACAGATAGAAGGACACACATGGAGCAGACATGGGCACAAGTGTTCCAGAGACAAGCGCAGAAGTTCTCAAAAATGAGCTAAGCCTTGAGCTGGCCTTGAAGAGTGGGTCCGCTACTCAAATGCTTATTTTCTTTCACTGTGTAGTTCTTTATATGTACAATTTGAAATACATTACTTATCTAATATCTTTTCTTGGGATGGAAGGAGACTTTGACTCTAAAATCAAAGAGACAGGCTCTAAATCTTGGCTCCTCTCTGTGTATCAGCTGTGTGACTTTGGGCAAGTTACTTAAGCTCTCTGAGTGTCGTCATCATGGGTAAATCAGAGATAATGGAAGTACCCATCTTAAAGGGTACAAGAGAAATGCTTAATAAATGAGATCCATTTCTACTTAAGTTTATTGACCACAACTTAGAAAATAGAGAGAAAAGCAGAAGTAAAACCCATAACAGCTTCACCACACAGAGAAAACCACAGTGGACAGCTGAAGTATCTTTCTAGTTTCCAGCCAAAACATGACTTAGCTTGCTTCCTCCTTTTTGTATTGTCTGGCATTCTGAATATAAAATTCAAGCCTAATGTTTCATTACGTTTTCTTCACCTACCTATTTACCATGGGGGGTTGGGGGCACACATGCCAGGGTGTGCGTGTGGCGGCCAGAGGACAGCTGTCAGGAGTTGTTAGGTCTCTTTTCCCACCATGGCAGTCCTGGGGATGGAATTCAGATTGTCAGGCTTGGTGGCAAATGCCTTTATCTCCCGAGCCACCTCACAGGCCCCCGAGTCTAAGTTTCCGGTTGGGTAACGTAGGCGAACTTCCGTCTTATGACCATTGCAGAGTATTAAATTGGGTTGCTGTGGTATAGTCACTCAGTCACTCCCGCCTGTTAGACATTTGTCTGGATTCTAGTTACTCGTCCCGTCCCTGTTCTAACAGTTAAGCAATAATCAGGTCCATACACAATCTTTTTAATTTTTCTTTAGAAACAGCTTCCAGAGATGAAACCATGGATGTGGTCAGTATGAATAGTTCCAGTGATCCTGCTTGTCACCAAAAATAATTCAGAAGACAGCTGAAAAGGCCTCCATGCTCAGATTCTGCCCTCCCACCCCCGCCCCTCATGCTTGCTTCTTTTCCAAGAGGAGAGGTTGAGCAGGAGACCTGGGTGCTCCTGGGTCCTCTCTGCCAGTGGGCAGAGTCCCAGCTGGGGACGAAAGATGCTGTCCTTCGTCCTTCCCAGCTCTCAGATGCATCCCAAGAGAACTAGCTGGGAACATGGACATTGGAGGAAGCCTGGGCATTTCTTTTTCTCTTTCTTCTCCCATGTGCCAGGCAGACTTCCTCTTTGCCTCTGCCTGAGCTCCGGATGGACTCAGAGGCAAAAGTGCTTTCTGCAGAGCCCTCTCATCTAGTGCAAACAATGCACACACGGTTTGCTGTCTCTCCCTGCCAACAGGGCGCCAGACGGCTCTGCAGGGAAGGCCGCCTGGGAGTGTCTAACTGCAAGAAGGCTGAATATTTTTTGAGGTAGAATCTTGTTTTGAGGGTGGGGCTGGAAATCCTCTAACACCGCATTTGTGATGCGGGGCAGCATCAAAGTCCCAGGTGGGATTTGGGTGGGCTCAGCATCGATGGCTGCCTGATCCTCAATTCTCTGGATTGTTAGGGACAAGAAGCCAGCCTGCGGTTCCTTCAACCAAGTTGGGAGATGTTTAACAACTAGCTATCCAGGAAGGAAGGAAGGAGGGAGGGAGGGAGGGAGGAAGGGAGGGAGGGAGGGAGGGAGGGAAGGAAGGAAGGAAGGAAGGAAGGAAGGAAGGAAGGAAGAAAGAAAGAAAGAAAGAAAGAATCTGATTTACAGCGTTTTCAGATTCCCACAGGTTAAATACTTCCACCTGGGCTGATTTCAAAGGCATTGGACAGTTTACACAATCCCTGACCACAGGTTAAGCCACAGGCTCTTGCAAAGCAGAGAAAGCCCACTCTAGCAAAGCGAGGGCGGCAAACCCACGGCTGATTCACTCACTCCGTCACAGCGTGGGAAGAGGAGGCTCTCTTCCTTTGTAATGTGGCCCGGAAGTGACCTCCACAGGGATGAGCACCCAGAGAAGCACAGCCCTGTAGGCTTCTCTCTGCCAGCCAGCCCATTGTTGCCATGGATTCACACTCTGCACGTCAAGACATGGCTGCAGCAGGCGGCTTTCGGAATTGCCTCCTCACTGAGTCACCGCTAGAGACAAAGAAACTGTCGTCAGCCCTGGCTGGAAAAATCCTAGGGAAGGCTGACCTTCTTTTGCCACAGGCCGAGGGCCGAAGGCTGCCCAGTGGTGCCCAGGAAGATGTACCAGCCTGACGAAGCCAGCACTTCCCTGTGTTAGCCTCTGGACACTAGGACAAAGGCCAGAGAACTGACTTGAAGGAGGAAGGATTGATTTAGCTTAGCTCAAAGTCAGCTAGTTCCACTGCTTTTAGGTCTGAGATGATGCAAAATATACTGGTGACCGGCACATGTGGTCGAGGAAGACGCTGTCTTTGTGGGAGCTCAGAAGCCATAAGACAGGAGGAGGACAAGGAACAAGGTATTATTCAAGGCCATGCTCTCAGTGACCTCCTTCCTCCAGCTAGGCTGTACCTCAGAGTGTCTAACGGCTCCTAACCATGCTGTTAAAAGACAGATCTGTCCATGCAATCCACTGATTAGGTCAGAGCTTTCACGCTCTGGTCACCTCTCAATGATGCCACCAGCAAGGGTCTGCTCCTTCAGTGCTTGAGTCTTTTGGAGAACACACTGCCATCACAGTTACCATCTTAATGACACCAGAACTCCGCTCTCATTTGTGCTTGTCTCCAAAGTGTTTGAACCAATGACATCACGAAGGAGCTGTTTCCTGTTATATATACAGGCTTTGTATTTTCTTAGGACTTTCCTTTAATCTAAGCTAATCTGGTAGCAAAAATGCTAACCCTCTGTTTCATTAAGTGGTTCCATTTTATATCATAAGTAGGTTGCTAATACACTATGTGTTAAATAATTGTATCTTCCTTTCTGTGAATTACGTTCACGGCTTTAGCTCATTTCTGGAGTTTTAAGTTAGTTTTTAATTTCTTCAGTAAAAATGTACTCATGCATTATTTAGGTCAAGTATCTGTAGACAAAGGACATAAGAGAGCGAACAAGTAGGGGGCGCCTCCCTTCAGAGCACCTTTTCAGTAAAAAAGGATTGAGTTTCCATTGTGTGTATGTGTGTGCGTCTGTATGTGGGGATGTGCACATGCATGCAGGCACCCGAGGAGGCCAGAAGAGGAAGTCAGATCCCCAGGAGCAAGAGTTACAGGCTTCTGTGAGCCACCCAGTGTGGGTGCTGGGAACCAAACTCCAGCCCTCTGCAAGAACAGGAAGTCCTTTTAACCTCTAAGCATCTCCTTAACCGCCAGAAAGCCGTTTACATAACGCATTAACAACATGTCCTGTTAACAGATACCTTCCCTCGGTGCTGCCATATTTAAAGCACAAATTTCCAGCATGCTTTCTCCACTTATTCAAAAATCTAATTTTACATTTTGTGTAGCTGAATATGATCTACTTTGCCCTCTTACCCAGATCATTTTCGTCGATGCTGAGATATTCCAGTTTCCATGAAATTTTAAGAGATGACTCATTTTATTTATTTCTGGTTTTCCTAGGTGTAAAACTTTTATACACTGGATTATCCAATTCACTTTTATTTAGTATGTTTGGGGTGAGTCAAATTTTGAAGCTGGCAGTTTTACCAAGCATTCAACGCTGCCTAAAGACCCCCCTTCACTGCCGCTCCATCTAGACGCCAATAGGCAGAATTTTGGTCACTGGGCAAGTGAGGTAGAGCTTGTTGGGGACAGCTGCTGTTGCACCTTAGGAAATTCGGTGTAGGAAATGGTGAGGAACGGTTTTATCTGGAACAAAGGGTAGCTTAAAAATATTTTTGTCGTTTTAGTTTTGCTGTAACAGGTGTTTTGGTTGCATGTGTGTCTCCGTACCACATGTGTGTATGGTGCCCTCAGAGGCCAGAAGAATTTATCACATTCCTTGAAACTGGAGTTACAGATGGTTCTGAGCTGCCATATGGATAGTGAAAATCAAACCCAGAGGCCACGCTGAACTCAGTGACAGATTTAGGAGGCAGACAGCTTACCCTCCATGGGAAGGGGAGGGAGCCTTTAGGACCATGAGAGAGAACATGGGAGTTCAGACAAAGAGCCCTCCTGCTTGGCTCAATGATCACACCCCAAAGCCTACTTGTGAACTTGAGGGGGGGTGGGTTTCAATCCCATTTGTCTGCTTGCAGGCTGGGAGCTGGGTGGGTTGCTGGTCCTCTCTGAGTCTTTCTGTTGGTCTCTCTCTTTCTCTCTAACCACAAACAAATGTATTTACCTTCCAGGCTTGTGATGAGTCAAAGGAAACTCAAAGACAAACACCTGGCTCAGGCCCTGACAGTGAGTGCAATCTTTCCTCTTCCCTCCCCTCCACTGAACCTTTGGCCCTCGCTGGACTGGACTGGCCTGGTAATTAACTTCAGGATGAAGAGATAGGAGGTATTTGCAGAGAAGACATGCTAACACGCATTCAGGTGAGCAAGAGAAGAAGGTCTGAGGAGCCCTGTAGTTCTAGAGGCTCTGATAGCCTTGTGGAGCTTCTCCTGCCTCAGAGAACCAAAGAGAAGCCAGCGCTCTGTGCAGGCCTCAGCTTCATAGCATCATCATTCTTCAGGCTCATAGCTCCATAGCTTGGCTGAGGCAGAACCTGGCTCCGTGACAGGCCACCTTAGTTCAGTCACAAATGTAATCTCAGCCCTGGGCAGCTTGGCCTGTGAATCTCAGCCAAGGTCAGCTGTTATGCAAGCGACACAGCTCCAGTCATTCTTACAGAGGAAAGTTCCTCACTTAATTCTGTTTGCAGAGTCAAGACTCATTTCTAGAGGGTGGAAAACACCTTCTTCCTGATCCCAAGACCTGCCAGCTTCCACTTTATAGCACTGATATCCATCTGTGATTTGACAAATATTTATGGACATCTCTCCTGCTTGCCAGGTACTTGAGAACGCAGTAGTCTGCACAGTAATTGTTTTAAAATGACTTTTCATGCTGCCTAGTCTTCTAAATTAACACCAAATATTGATGTTGAGATTAACAGCGGATCTGGATTCCTTGGAGGTCACTCATCCAAAAGGCAGTGTGGCTGACAGAAAGGAGTAGGGACCCGGAAAGCAGACACATGTGATCTGTGACTCCTCATTGACCCAGCGTGCTTTTCCTCTAAATGAGATTCTCTTTCTTACTCTAAACCTAGTTTTCTTCCTCAGAGAGCAGTTTTTTGGCTGGGTAGAGATAGATGCTAATGTGATGCCAGAAAGGGCAGGGAGGGAGAGGGAGAGGAGGAGAGAGGGGAGGGAAACCTCCTGCTGCAGGGAGATATCTTAGGAAACTAGGAAGATAACTTTGGGACTGTAGGAGAAGAGCCCTCCCGCTGCCTGCCACACTGATGGATGGGGACTTAGAAATCTCTGGGAACTGGTGGGTGGGCTTGAGCTGCAGGGGTGAGCACCAGTGAGCTTCTTGTCCGGCTTGCCTTCCCTGCACATCGGAGAAATAGGTCAAGAGATGAATGGCATTTTATGCTCTTGAAGCAAGCATAAGGGGATCTAGCTGGGCTTGTTGACACAAGAGAGGCTTAAGTTAAATAGTAACATGGGCTCTTCACTATGCGGAGAGAGAGCGAGGTTTATCCCAAGTCACCAAGTCCTCTAAGAGACCGGAAGATGCATTAAGTGACTCTCATCTCTTGTATGTACTGGACAGGCCCCCAGGTTACTACAATGCTCGTTAGAGTTGGGAGTTTTGGGTGAGTCCATTTCCTTGTTTTGTCAATCTCCTGTGAGGCAGAGACCTGGGAGGTGTATCCAAGTGTCAAACAGCAGACTCCTCCTCCTGGCTGCCACCCCATCAGAGCTGATAGGGATGCCAGGCCCAGGGCTCAGGCGCCAGCTAGCTACAGACCTCTAAAGGGATAAGAAGTCTCAATTCAAACTCCTGCCCTCCCTCCGTCTCTCTGAAAGAGTAGACACAGCCGAGAGGACCTCATGCTGCATTACATACAGTTATGGTGTGAGGATGTAAGGACATAAGAAGTCTCCAAGGCAGCTGAACTTCAAGGCAGCGGGCATGGATGTTAGGGATGGTGGCCTCAGACAGTGAGATTCGGTTCCCCAGGCTTAGCATTGCTGTGGGTGCTGGGTTGTGGTGCTGGAGAGATACGGTCAGGAGTTCATAAAGACAACGTTGGTAACGTGCTGTGTGTGCCAGGCTCTGTTCCCTTTTATTTGATAAACAATAAATATTTATGGGATGAATTGCTCACACAAACTGGCTTGACTGGTCTCTTTTTGGTTTCCTGCAGGTACCCCATGATCCTTGCACTTGCTCTTATCTACCCCGAAGACCCCCTCCCCCACAGATTTTGTGGGGGCTGGACCTCACACTTTTTTTTTTTTTTAAATCAGAAGCCCCCTTCTCGTTGTGGTATCTCTGACCACATAATCCGGTGCCCTAACTCCCATCTCTACCCAGTACCCCCTTTCCACTGTTCTTGTCTCAATCAGCACATAATGATGCTCAGGATATCTTACTTGATGGGTATGCCTGATCTCCATGACTAGCCCTAGAACCCCAGAAGACAGGGACTTTGGACTATTTTGTTCATTCCTATAATCCCTCACCTGGGTCAGGTACTTAGCTTTGTTCAGTCAGTATGTGAATTGAATGGAAGAAATGCTTCTTTGGTATAGCCAGTATGTACCCAGCGATAAGCAGCAAGATAGCTCAGCAAACAATGTGTACAAGAGGGCCGTGCTGGCCGAGAGATAAGATAGTAGACTAACTACACCATAATAGACATTCTCCTGAAGCAAAACACTTCACTATGACCTCACTAGTGCCCGAGCCTTAGGGACTATGAATCCCAGCATAGAGCGGTTATATAGGTTTTTTTTTTTTTTTTAAATAGCTGAAGATACCCAGGTAGTTTCTGAATGATAGAGGCCTGGACTTACTTAGTTTTCATACCTCAGTAAAATATTTATATATAACACACACATATATGTATATTATATATACATATATGTGTAAACCTTACAGTGGGCTTTTTAATATTTATTACTTCTCACATGTCCTATGATGCAACTTTTCAAATGATGAAAACTGGGGCTCCAGAACCACATGCACAGTGTCTTCCAGACAGGATCAGACAGATGCAGTGATGTCTACCACTTGTGCTCAGGCCCCAGGAAAGGGAGGACTGGCCTGGGGAAAGAGAAGGGCATTCTGGGAGCAAATTTTTCCAGAGAAGGAGGCAGTGGGACTTTCCAGGTCAGAGGGCTTGGAAGAAGGACCTGAACAAAGAACAAAAGCTTGCAGATAGCTGGAGGGCAAGGCTGGCAGACTGGTTAGAGGGCTGTGGAGGCAGGATTCCCACACCCTAACTCTACTCCCTCCTGCTGCTGTGACTGATGCTAGTAAGTAGATGTGGGAGGTACTTGAGCAAGGCGGGGCAGGATAAAAACCTTGTATGGGGAGTAGGATTTTTATAGTTACTTCTCTGTCTTCATTTCTTAGGAATCTATCATGTCCACTTAAATTAACAATACATATTTATAGTGTATTGTCTGAACCTCATATAAATCATTGCATTTACATATAATACATACTCCTACTAAACTTTCAAAGTTTTAGTCCTGATATTCCCTTCATCTAAGGGGTGAATGCCTGACAATGGAGGATGTTGAAAACCAAGTTCTAGATCATGTACTGTCACATCCATCCATCCATCCATCCATCCATCCATCCACCCACCCACCCACCCATCCACCCATCCATCCATCCATCCATCCATCCATCCATCCATCCATCCATCCACTCATCGACCCATCCATCCATCCATCCATCCATCCATCCATCCATCCATCCATCCATCCACTCATCCACCCATCCATCCATCCATCCATCCACCCATCCACTCATCCATTCATCCATCCATCCATCCATCCACTCATCCACCCATCCATCCATCCATCCATCCATCCATCCATCCATCCATCCATCCACCCATCCACTCATCCATTCATCCATCCATCCATCCATCCATCCATCCACCCACCCACCCACCCATACATCCATCCATCCACCCACCCACCCACCCATACATCCATACATCCATACTGTGTTGATTGTTACTTATTATCCAGGTAAGCTGCTGTTCTGTATAGTTTTGTGTCAACTTGACACAAGGCAAAGTCATCTGAGAGGAAAGGATCTCAACTGAGAAAATGTGTGTACGTCATTTTCTTAGTGATTGATGCAGGAGGGCCCAGCCTATTGTGAGTGATGTCATCTCTGGGCTGGTAGTCCTGGGCTCTATAAGAAAGCAGGCTGAGCAGACAATGTGAAGCAAGTCAGTAAATAGCACCCCTCTATGGCCTCTGCATCAGCTTCTACCTCTAGATTCCTTCCCTGCTTGAGTTCCTGTCCTGACTTCCTTTGGTGATCAACGGTGATATGGAAGTGTAAGCCAAATAAATCCTTTCCTCTGCAACTTGCTTTTTGGTCATGGTGTTTTATCGCAGGAATAGACCGTACCTAAGACAGCCACCTTGATGCTCTAGAGATGAAAGAAGGAAGAGGCCACAGGCTCTGCCCTGTTCTGGGGTGACTAGCAGTGAGTAAACAGGAGTTATGTCAGGCTGTGATGAGTGCTAGGACCTACCAGGGAGCTGGAGGTGTGGTTGGCAGGACACTTTATCCAGGATGAGAATGGAGGCATGAAAAAGCAACAACAAGCTGAATTCCTGAGAGAATGGCCAATCAGGGCAACTTTGGGGAAGCACAGTTGGCTATACGAAGAGTAGGAAGGGGTTGAAGGCAGAAATGTGCTGAAGGAGAAGAGCAGGGATTAGATGCGAAGGATGTGAAGTGCGGTGCTCAGCCAGTGGTTCTCAGAGCTTCTTCCCCTGCCTACAACTCACCCACTACAGTGTCAGAAGAAACTACATGGAAGAACATGTCCACGGGCAGCCTGAGGTGAGGTCTTCTTCTTCCCTTCCTGTGAGATACCTGATCAGCATGAAGAATCTGGATCTTATCTGAAGGTCAGATGGCTTTGGATCAGCTACTTACACACTAAGCCTTCTTTTACATTTCTCTACATGTGTGTGCTATTGTAACTGTAGGCTCAGTGTCAGGATTCTAGCTGTCCACCACAGTTCTCAAGCCATGTCACCTTGAACAATTTGCTCACTTTCATCAGTAAGCTGTATCAGTACTGTGGTACCTACCCTAGACATTTACTGCGTCTGAGAGGAGATGCAGGCACAGCTCTGGCCATGGAGGTTGGCATGCAGGATGCAGTAGGCAACCAGGAAGTGTGAAAGATCACACAGGCATGTATTAGTTAGTACAGCCCTACGGTATCAGCCATCATCATGGTCACGGTGGTTAGCGTCAGCATCATCACCACATCCTATAACCATCACCACCATCATCACCCATACCACCCCCATTGGCATCCTCGTCAGCTTCCCCATCATCATAAGAGGGTCTGGGAGGTTGCCCTTGCTGGCTTCCTTCCCCCTGCTGTTCTTCCCTGTGGTTGTCTTAGACCCTAGATAGATGGACTTCAATAATGTGATATAGTATCAACCCTGTGGTTGTCTTAGACCCAAGATAGATGGATTTTAATAATGTGATATAGTATCAACCCTGTGGTTGTCTTAGACCCTAGAGAGGTGAATTTCAATAATGCGTTATAGTATCAAAGAGAAGACCCTAGAGGGATTTTATTTGTTTATTTTAAAGATTATTGTTCACTGACAGTATATAGAAATATGGTTGATTTTAAAAGATTTATTGAAAAATATAGATTTCTTTGTTTTCTGCATATGAGTGTTTTGCCTGAATGTATACCACATCTACGCCTGGTGCCTGAAGAGGTCAGAAGAGGGTGTCAGATCCCATGGAACTAGTGTTACAGCTGGTGAAAGCCACCATGTGGGTGCCAAACCTGGGTCCTCTGCAAGAGCAACAAGTGCTCTTAACCACTGAGTCATCTCTCCAGTCCCTTGAAGGTCTTTGTTTGTTTGAGACAGAGTTTCTCTGAGTAGCCTTGGCTGTCCTGGATCTCGCTCTGTAGACCAGGCTGTCCTCAAACCCAGAGATCCACCTGCCTCTGCCTCCCCAGTGCTGGGATTAAAGGCGTGCACCACCACACCCGACTAAAGATTTTTCTTATTTTAAATGACGTATTTGTGTGAGTGTGTGCACACCAGTGCAGGTGCTCCCAGAGGCCAGAGGCATCGGATCTCCCTGGAGCTGGATCTACAAACAGTTGTGAGCTAGCCAGCATGGGTGCTGGGAGCTGAGCTCAGGTCTTCTCTAAGAGCAGCATGTGCTCCTATTCCCGAGCCACCTCTGCAGCCCCAGATGTGTATGTGTCGGTCTCCTACCTCATGTGTTTGGCTATTTAGTCCAAGGTTTCCCGGGGGAATCCCTTTGTACTAATTAGGTTTTGTTGTTGTTGTTGACATGCTCAAATAGCTGACAGGAACACCTTAAGGCAGGAAGGGTTCATCTTGGTCTGTAGTTTAAGGGTCTATAGATGCACGATGGTAGGGAAATCATGATGGCAGTTTGTTACATTGTATTTGCAATCAGGAAGCAGGGAGAGATGAATGCTGTTGCTCACCTAGTGTCCTCCTTTAAAAATATATTTATTGAGAGTTTTATACATGTATACAAAGTATTTTGATTTTTTTTGCCCCATCAACTCCCCACAGATCTCCCTAATATATCCCCTATTCAAATTTCATGTCCTTAAAAAAATACCACTGAGTCAAATTAGTGTTATCGCTAGATCCCGGAAACCTCCCCCAACCAGCCAATAGTTCCTCGTTAAGGGGTGGGCTTGGAGAACACTCCCCATCTATGCCCAAAGTTTGGCTCGTTTGATCTTGTACAGCTGGCCATAGCCGCTATGAGTCCATGAGCGCAATGGCCTTGGCATGTTGCATAGATAACATTTTTACAGCATTCTTCCCATCCTTTGGCTCTTACATAAAGAGGTTTTAGCAATGTGGCAGTCATACATTTATTAAGCCCCTACTATATACCAGACGTCATTCTAGGCACTGGAGATACAAACTGAGTTAACAAATGTTTTGCTTGTGGAGCTGGGAGCTTAAATTTGTGTGAGAAGAAACTCGTAAGAATCAACAGACAAATATGTAGTTGAGAAATATGAATGCTAGAGAAAGAAGTTCATACAGGACAAAGTGGTCTTTAAAAGGAGACCATCAAGGAGATAAGGTTAACCAGGCAACACAAAGGGAACTGGGGAACAGAAAGTCCCTAGGTATTAAGACGTCTGGCATACTGAGGATCCGGGCCAGTGTGACAGCCCAGCAGTGAACAGCGGAGAGTGACTGGCGAGGAGCATCCCGGAACACCCTGGGAATGTTTGGGAAAGACATGTGACACAGTTTGACTTGTATCTTAGTGGAGGTGTGCTGACTTCTGTGCTGAATATATCCACCATACCCTTCAACAGAAAGGCCAGGCTGGAGGTTATTTCAGTTACCCAGGTGTGAGCAGTTCTGACATCCCTGGTATACCAGCTCGGGGGAAGTGGGAGATGCTGGGTAAAATGTCAAAAGGAAAAGCCAAAAAGAAAAAAAAAAAGTCTGCTAATATGTTGCATTGAGAGGTGGGTGGCCCTGACTCTCCAAAGGAAAATTATAAAGTTGTACGACTGATTCTGTAGAGCACTGGGGACTTGTGGCTTGGCTTCCGGGGACTTTTTCATCTCAGTACAGAGGGGAAGCAACTGACATTCCTGAGGGCTTTTCATTCAGGCACTCTGGCTGAAATGTGGGAGGCCAAGGCTTCAGGCCCTCAGAACTTGACCTTATAATTTAGTCCATGCAATATGAGGGTGTCTGGAGGCATCCTGGCACAGCTGGATTCCTGGAAAAGATGTGTCTGGCTCCTCCTCCACATTCCTGATCCCATCCTATGCACTTTAGAGTAGAAAAGGAAAAAGGGATGAAGGAGTTCAGATGATCAGGAAACAGAAAGGAGCAAGTCCCCTGAACGCATGCTGTGCCAATACAGAAGTCAGCAGGGTGGAAATCTCCAGAACCTCCAGTGCCTATGAGCTTTACTTCCATGATGGCTCTGGGCAAGTCCCCTCCTCCTATGGGTGTAACCAAACACCCTACTTCAGAGGAAAACACTGGCTGCCTTTTAAAGTTAAACACATCATAGCCTGTGTGGTTTGTGAGCCACATATGGCGTGGGGAGCTCCCAGAAATGACGATGAAAGAAAATCCTTGAGATCTGGACACAGGAGCTCTGTGAAGCCCTGCTTGTCCGGAGTGGCTCTGCGGACCGCATGAGTACCCTTTTTTCACAGAGACTCGCTATGACGTCAGCGTCATAGGGTGTCACTCCTCACAATGTGGTGAACCCATTCTTATCCCATTGGATAGACGAAGTCACTAAGTTCAGGGACAGCATGTTCTACGGAGGTTCTGGAACTGGATGTGACCGCAAGTTAGCGTATTCCAGAGCCAGTCTCAACCATTATACCCATGGCCCCTGCCCTGTGTGTGTGTGTGTGTGTGTGTGTGTGTGTGTGTGTGTGTGTACATGCACGTGAATGCAGAGTCCAGAGGAAACCTCAGGCACCATTCACTAGGCACCATCTACCTCTTTTCTTCTCTAGAGTCAGGGTCTCTCACTGGCCTGGAATTCATCAAGTAACCTAGGTCGGCTGGTCAGGGAGCTGTGAAACCTGGCTTTGTGTGTATGTGTGTGTGTGTGTGTGGGGGGGTGTATGTTCATATGTGTGTACCAGTGCACAAGTCCATGTGCACTCCTATGAAAACCAGAAGATTTCAGGTGTCCTGCCCTATCGTTCTCCACCTTACTCCTTTGAGATGAGCATCTCTCAATGAAGCTGGAGCTAGGCTGGCAGTCAGCAAGCCTCTGTAATCATCCTATCTCCTCACCACCTTGCTCCCAGCACTGGGGTTCCACTCCCTCACAGCCAGGCCTGGCTTTTTCTGTGGGTTCTAGGGACTTGAGTTCAGGCGCTCATGTTTGCGCAGCAAATCCTCTTACCCGCCAAGTCATCTTCCCAGTCCTGGTGTGGCCTTTAACACAAAAGCCACAAATTTAATGGCCCTTGTGCTTGTGGGCCATTGCTCTCGTCTGTCATCCTCTATTCTTCCAGTGCTTAAAGGCAAAAACCTGAGAAACCTTCCATTCCCATCTCCGCCCTATACATGTAACTCCTTAAAAAAAAAAAAAAAAAAAAAAAAAAAAAAAAAAAAAAAAAAAAAAAAAAACCTAAACTGATTATTTTCACTAACAAGTAAGTGACTGTTTTCTCCAAGGAACAGATTAATGCCATAATAAGAAAGAGCGTTAGAGGTGTGCTTTACAGAGAAGGTAGCCCTGAAATCCAGAGGGGAGGCTAAGTCCACCTCTCAAGGTCACAAAATTTGGTGGCAAAGCCATGGCTCAAAAAGCAGATAGGGCTCCTGCCTCCAGGTCAGAGCTTGGCTGGATTCCAGCAAGCCGTCCTGAATTACTGACCCTGTCCTCTTAACACAGGCGGTGAAGGAGGGTCTCTGTACATCGACAACTTTAAGCCCACTTTGAACTTGGGTGGTTTTTAAGCAAGGTAGTCCTGAACATCTTAGGACAACCCAGCTTTTTGTTTTCATCTGTCCCTCTGTCCTGCATGCTGAGGAATCCTGTGCTTTGTTGAAGTAGAAGGCTTTTGCTATAGCTCCTGCTGTTCAGCCCATGGAGGGGTGTTCTCTTCTGGATAGAGCAGCGATTTCACTAGAGCAGGTTCTAGTCCAAATTTAATTTACTCTGTGTTACTTCCCCTACAATAACAAAGATTCTTCGGCTTGCTTGAGAACCTTCCTTGAGGCCAGCCATTGGTCCTCATTCTTTTCATAGCTCACCCACAAATCTGCATGGGCACATGTGTATCCGCGATCATTGGATCTGCAGTACACCTGCGGAGCATGCTAAGGGCCAACACCCGAGAACTGAGAATGTAAATGTAAAGAGAACTTGGAAAGCAAACCTTGCGCTGTACACACAGTACAGAATGAAGAATAATTTGTAATATCCCAACCTTTCAAGGCTTCCGTGAGGGGTTCAGAACCTTCTACCTTCTGCAATCTGCAGCCACTCCACCCAGCTCCTCTCTACAGGCAGCAAACACCCTTCAAGTCAAGACAGGTGTCCTGGGCTCACCCCACTTCCGCCTCAGAAATAGCCTTCCTGTTCTCCCACTATGCAAATCCATTCTCCAAATTATTCTTCATTCTGTACTGTGTGTACAGCGCAAGGTTTGCTTTCCAAGTTCTCTTTACATTTACATTCTCAGTTCTCGGGTGTTGGCCCTTAGCATGCTCCGCAGGTGTACTGCAGATCCAATGATCGCGGACACACATGTGCCCATGCAGATTTGTGGGTGAGCTATGAAAAGAATGAGGACCAATGGCTGGCCTCAAGGAAGGTCTCTGGCAGTGTACAGATATCTCTCTGGCGCACAGTGGGCCTTCAGCAAGGCTTTGCTTTTGTAAAGGTGCACATACAATATCTCCTTGCCATTGCTTATGCCAAGAGAGGTACTGGGCACGTGACAGCCCAAGAATGGAAGTGGTGGTATTTGAACTTGACTTTAAAGATGGGAGGATTTTGGTTTTGTCTTTTTCTTCTTTCTCCTCTTGAGCAGATTCGGAGGAGGTTACAGACAGAAGAAATAGCATCCCTCCTCCCGCCAGGCACACACCAGGACTGCATCAGGAGCCAGTTGTGTGTGCGATGAGCCCCAGAGCAGAGAAAGCCAATGGATCTGAGCTGATAGTGCGCAAGTTTGCTCCCCAGGCCCTCCTTCCCCTCCTGATCAGAGAGGAAGTCCCTCAGGCTTCAGAAGCACCAGCAGCAGGTTCAAAGCGTGGCAATGTGTGACCTTGAGACATTCTGTTGCAGCTGAGGATCAGTCTGTTCCCTTCCTATAAAATGGGCAAATGTAATATCCCAACCTTTCAAGGCTTCCGTGAGGGGTTCAGAACCCATATAAGCTGATAAGCCGGGCCCTGGCATTGTTGCATTTCTTTTTTACAAACGTGGAAGCGACAACCTTGACCTGTGTCCCTCCAAGTATGAGTGCTGGTGGCTTCCCCACATTCAACCCAGAGCCTGCCTGGGACAGAAGCTGTGAAACTGTATGATACCCCAAAAGAAAACAGAGTCAAGGGGGCTGATGCGGGAGGTTGTCTACAGCCGACTGGCCGGGCCAAGAGGGCCCCACAGTAACTCAGTCCCTTGGACAAGTTGCAGCCCACATCCAAGGTGCCAGGGCGCAGTCTTTCGAGCCTAAAAACCCTTGGGAAGAGACAAGGACCGGCCCGGCTGCCAGCTCTCAGGGCGGCCTTGGGGGAGGGGTGTCCCAGGGCTCGCGGTGGGCAAGAGGGGCGTCGGGTCCCCACCCTCCAGAGCCGTGCTGCACCCCCGCGACCCCTGCATCCCCCCTCCGCCCAGGTGGGGCTCACGCTCAGGGTCACCCGAGCTCAGGGTCACCCCCACCGACTCCACGCCAGGGTAGCCCGGGCACTAGGCAGCTCGGCTACCCCGGCAGCCGCGCCCAGCCTCGCCCTGCCCGGCCCCGCCCGCCCTCCCTCCGCGGGGTCGCGGCGAAGGGAGGAGGGGCGGCGGCCGGCTTGCGTGGCAGGCGCTCGGGCTGGGCTCGGCCTCCCTTCCCGGGAGGCGGGGTCGGCGCCGCGGCGGCGGCGGCGGCGGCTGCGGCGGCGGAGCCAGGCCCCCTCCTCCTTCCGCGGCCGGCCTCTTTCCTCGCCGCCCCACGCTCCGGGCCGCTCCGACGCCGCCGCCACCGCGCCCGCGTGCCGCCAGCACAGCCCCCGCGGGAGCCCGAGCCAGCGTCCCGGGCCGCTCGCCCCGCTCGCCCACCCCGCCGCCGCCATGCCCTCGGCCAAACAAAGGGGCTCCAAGGGCGGCCACGGCGCCGCGAGCCCCTCGGACAAGGGCGCCCACCCGTCGGGCGGCGCGGATGACGTGGCCAAGAAGCCGCCGGCGGCGCCGCAGCAGCAGCCGCAGCCGCCCGCGCCGCACCCGCCGCCGCAGCAGCAGCAGCAGCACCCGCAGAATCCGGCGCACCGGGGCGGCCACCGCGGCAGGTCCTCGGCCGCCGCCGCCGCCGCCGCCGCCTCCTCCTCGGCGTCCTGCTCGCGCAGGCTCGGCCGGCTGCTCAACTTTCTCTTCTACCTCGCCCTGGTGGCGGCGGCCGCCTTCTCGGGCTGGTGTGTCCATCACGTCCTGGAGGAGGTCCAGCAGGTCCGGCGTGGCCACCAGGACTTCTCCCGACAGAGGGACGAGCTGGGCCAAAGCCTGCAGGGCGTCGAGCAGAAGGTGGGTACCCCAGCTTTGGCGAGGTTGGGACCCCACTCCTGCCCTCCCTGAAGGGGCTCTCGTCCTTTCCCTACCCAGGCCTTGTGGCAAGAGCTGGGACCCCAGCTCCCCAGTAGCCAGGGTGGCCCCAGACCCGCTTTGTTAATGGTCCTGGAGAGGGATGGAGCAGGCTATGACGATGGCCAGAGCATCGGGGGAGGGTGGGCCAAGGGCCTGTCACAGGACATTAGCGGTGACCTGTAAGGAAGCCGGCAAGCTCAACGGAGCCCATTCTTTTTGCATTAGAAACCGCTGAATGGGCAGAGTTGCCTGAAAAGGAGGCTAGAAGGGAAGCCAGCACATCCCTGGAAGCCTTGGGTCAAGGCTTCACCGCGGTTCTGCCAGTGGGAGTCATCCGAGCCAGTTTTTAATAGACCCAGAGCTTGGGGGGAAGGAAAAGCCAGTGAGCTGAGCTTAGTCATTTGCTAAGTTCAGATGAAATAGTGTCTATCTTTAGGTCCCCTGTCCTTAACTGGACCAATGAGCCCATGTGGGCCTTTGAAGTAGCCTAGCTTTAGAGGAAACACAAGGCCAAAGGTATTAGGTCACATTTATGTGGTGTGTAGACTCAAGTATTTTATTTTCTAATTCGTAGAGTTAACTCTGGAAGGAGGGAGGACTGACATGTTTGACTCCATTTTGCAGACCAGAAAATTGAGGTTTAGAGACATAAAGTGAGTTGACAAAGACCCCCAACTAACTGAGTTGCAGATTGTCTAAGAAAGTCTGGGCCACCGTGTGATGAAGAATCCCTAGCGAGCTGTTTCAGGAAGGGCTGAACCCAACTCCGGAGGCAGAAGGCTTAGTTTTTCCACCCTTCCAGCCAGAGCGTAGCTCCCTTCCCTCCCAGGTCCCCACCAGCCTCCACCATATTTTTGCTCAATGAAACTGAGTTGCTGGACGGAAACAAAAAATCCCGCCACTTCTGAGCCCGGAACCACGGCCTCTTTTTCCCAGCATGCTGCTTGCCCTGCCAAGTCTCTACTTGGGTTGTGTGTGCAGCACCAGGAATTTCCTCTTGAGACTGGAAGAGCAACTGGAGTGAGTCAGCCTGAGAAGTGGTGCAGGCCAAGGGAGGCGACTTCTCTGAGGGAGTCGAGTAGGCAGTTCTGCTGTGCCTGCTGAATGTCAGATCATCCTAAAAACATAGACACCCTGCGGGAGTGGGATCATTAGCTCCTGTTTCCCCTCTTCCAGCCACCCACCTGCTAATCAGTCATAATATTTATCGAAGCCTGATAGTTGCATGACTCTGCGTGGGCCCTGTGGAGGATTTGGAGGAGAAAAAGGCACCGAGCAAGCGTGCAAAGTGTGAGCGGTGGGTCAGTTGCGCACACTTTGGGAAGGGAGAGCTGGTGAAATTCCCTGGGTCCGTATTTGGGTGGTTGGGACAGTGTAGCCGTCAGAGCTGTTGGGAGAGGGACTGGAGAGCATCCAGGGAAGGGGACGATCTTGGACATGCCTGAGGGACAGAAGGCGGCTAGCCTTCCTGTGACAGAGTGGCAGGGCAAGTTGGGAACTGAGGCCCAAATTGGAGATGTCTTGAATCCAGGTTGAAGAAATTGGGTATTATTTCCCGTCTCTCCCCTGGTTTCAACTTCTTTTCCATTGCAGCTGTATGCCAGTCACTTTCCTCTTTGGGCCTCAGTTTCTCATTCTCCCAGCGAGGAAGGTACCATCAAGATTTGTAAGAACTGGGGCTAGAGGAGGGGGATGGGGATGGCCCAGTCAGTGTTTGCTGTGAAAGTGTTAGGGCTTGAGTTTAGATTCCTAGGACCCATGTAAAAAGCTGGGCCTGGTGGTCCACGCTTGAAATCCCAGTGTTGGGGAGCACGGACAGGAAGATATCCCTGGGGTTTACTAGCCAGCCAGTCCGGCCAAATCAGTGTGCTTCAGCTCTGGTAAAGAGACCTTGTGCCAAAAAATAAGGTGGAGAGCAGTGTCCACCTGTGGCCTTCACATGTGTGTACATCCACACCACGCAGCACATTCACATGTACCGTGCACACCCGTGCACCGGCTTTGCAGGAATCCTTAAGGCTCCGAAGCTGTTGAAGTAGTGACCGCCCTTGAAAAGAGTTAATGGCGTTAAGAAGCTACTATTTAATGTATCGTGTATATTATCCACTTAATATGTGAATGCCTGTACCATAGGACTGCAGGAAGTCCAGGGCTTCAGCACATGTGGGCGGTTCAGCTACAGCCCTAGCCAAGCCCCTGGTGCCCTGGTCCATCCCAAGGCTTCATAAAGCAGAAGCAGGAGTAGCTCAGGCTGGTAGGGGCAGCTGCTTGTGAGAAGACTGGCGATTGGTAGAGAGTGAGTCTCTGTTTGTGCTGTCTTGTTTCTCATCTGGGCTCTGTGAAGAGGAGCCAGGGCTTGCTTTCAGTGGTGGCAACCCTCTAGGCCTCCTTTGGAATAGTTCGGTCTTGAGGTCAGACATCCTGGGATTCTGATGCGTGGCTCCACCACTTACACTCTGTAGTTATTGGTGCATAGTAAGGGCTCCACTGACTGTCAGCCATTAGTAACCAGTCTGTCCATCCTTACCCCAGCAAGACTTCCTGAAGCCAGAGATGAGGTCTAGCTAGTATTTTGTCTCTGGCACTTTACCCATCACCTACCACACAGTGGACATCCCACACAGCCCAGAAGAACAGATGTCTAATACATATTAATCGTTATAAACTCTTTGTGCATAAAGATGAACATCCTACAATGCCCTCGAGAGGGGAGACGCTGGGTCCCTTCGGGGGTTGGTAAGGGTTTCTGATCGAAATCACTTCCTAGCCGTTTGTGAAGAGCCAACCTGGTACCGAATAGGGGCTAGGCCCACCCAAGCTCTACCAGGCATTCCTCTGAATCCCTCCATCCTTCGGTCCATTGAGAAAACACTGGAAGTGCCTGCCGCGGAGCAGGTGCTGGGCTCCGCCACTCACCCGTGCTTCCGTTTGAAGTGCGATGCTTAGAACAGGGAGGCATTGTGATTTACTAACCTAGTTTTAGAGGTCACCTCTCTCTAATGCTTCCTCACAGTGTTCTTTATGTCCCGTGTTTGGCTGAGGAGGGAAATGGTCTACTTTCTGGATCCCCCATGCTAATCTACCTTAAACAATCACCCATGCATGGAGTTAGAGACTTGAGAGACTCCCCCATTTGCTAACAACCTGGGACTTGGGAAGTGAATATGATTTTGAGTTCCTGGAGCATGGTGGGCATGCTCTTGGGCTCGGGTATCCTGTCTGCATCCCTGTGGTGGTCTCAGTTTCTCCTCTGCACGTTTGGCATTGAGTGGAAGGTGCAGCTAGGGCTCCTGAGCTTCTGAGGAATTTAGGATAAAGCTAAACCAGGATGAAGACGGCAGCGGCGGTGCGTTGAGCGTCCACGAGTCAGGCACAGTTAAGCACTTGGTGTGTTTGAAGTCATTTAGTTCTCGTGGTGACGATCCTGTGAGTCAGGTACTGTTTTTGTTTGTCCTCCACCCCTCTGTTACACAGACAGACAGCAGCAAAGCGCTAACCTGAGGTTTGCCTACCCAGTCTGGCTCCAGAGCCTGCCTTGTTCTGTCTAGTCCATGTAGTCTAGGCCAGCCTCAGACTCACTGTGTAGCTTAGGATGACCTTGAACTTCTGATCTTTCTGCTTCTACCTCCTGAGTGCCAATGTTATAGGCATGTGCTACCAGACCCAATTTATTAAGTGCTTGGGCTTGAATCTAGATCTTGTGAAGGCTAGATAAGCAGTCTACCAGCTAAGCTATATGCCCAGTCACAGTGACAGTCTCTCTCTCTATACATATCTACATATACATACATGTGTGTGTGTAAGTGTGTGTACCTGATTTCACATGCTTGTACTGTTTTTAAATTGAGAAAGTCACCCCCAAGATTTATTTTTATTTTGTGTGTTTGGGTGTTGTGTCTGCACGTGCATCTGTGTGCATGCTTGGTACCCGAGGAATCCAGAAGAGGACATCAGATCTTACGGAAGGAGAGTTATGGATATTGTGAGCAGCCATGTGATTGCGGGGAATTAAACCGAGATCCTCTGGAAGAGCAGCCAGTGCTCTTAACCACTGAGCCATCTCTCCAGCTCCTGAAAACTCTGAAATTTAGTTTAATCTAGAATATCTGTCTTCCTCACTCTTTTAAAAATACATTTAATTGTTGACTATTAATGACATCATTTGTCCTACAGAACCCGCCACACATTGGATTTAGCTGGTAACAACCTTATGACATCATAGTGAGTCTCTTTTACGTGTTCCAGAAATGGGGAGTTGAACCTAGGGACTTAAGTCAAGGCCACACTGCTGGCCTTCTTATTCTTCTTTCCTTAATTTTTCCCCCACCAGATGGTACAGGTTCCACATGAGATAAGGCCTAGCATTTTGATCAGCACAGCCTCTCAGTGTGTTAGACAAGCTCGTTCGGAGGGCCCCCATTGAACTTAATTCAGAATGGAGTTTATGTAGAATGGATGTACAGCAGCAAAGAAAGTCACAGTGTGCTCTCAAGAGCCAGAGTGTCCTAAGGAGTCATCCGGCCCTCTGCTTGTGTTTTTAAGTGAGGCACTGAAGTCCAGGGAGGACAGTGACGTGCCGGAGACCACACCAGCATAGACCTGGCCTTGGTCTCTACGCTTTGTGCCGAGTGTCTCCGTGTGCCTCAGATTCTTTCCTAGGAAACTGTGTGGTGCTCAGTTGCAAGAGTTAGGAAGCCATCCCTCAAATAGAGGGAAAGAGGGAAGAGAGAAGAGAGACTAGGAGGATGGAAAGGCTTTGATTGATAGAAAGCTCAAGAGCAGGTTCGCAGGGACTAAGTTACATCTTCAGAATGTGATCTGGCTTTGTTTCAGCTCTGTCTCCCTGTGTGCTGTCTTGATTGACGGGTGGGTGTTGGCCACATGCTGGTCTGAGCAGCTCCAGGCCTCCCTCATCCAGTGGGAAAAGGTGTTGCCACCTCATCAGCCTGCCTACCGCTTGTCCATCCCTGGCTTGTCACGTCGACTAGAGGTAGGGGTTGAGAGAGGCAGATGTTGAGAGAGACCAGTGTTGACTGGTCAGGTTGGGTAACGAGCCGACTCTGAAGTACCTGGAGGGACCCTGCAGTTGGTTACAACCACCGTGTAACTAACTACCTTAGGAAGGAGCGTGCTGGTCGGGAGGATACAGCGGGTAGAGCGGAGAATAGCGGTAGTGTATGCAAACACACCAAACAGTGCTCTCTGTGGCTAACATCTGGATCTTGCTTCTAGGTGCAGTCTCTGCAAGCCACGTTTGGGAGTTTCGAGTCCATCTTGAGAAGTTCTCAGCATAAACAGGACCTCACAGAGAAAGCTGTGAAGCAGGGGGAGAGCGAGATGAACCGTATCAGCGAAGTCCTGCAGAAGCTGCAGAATGAGATTCTCAAAGATCTGTCTGACGGGATCCATGTGGTCAAGGATGCCCGGGAGCGGGATTTCACATCCTTGGAGAACACGGTCGAGGAGCGCCTCACAGAGCTCACCAAGTCCATCAATGACAACATCGCCATCTTCACCGATGTCCAGAAGAGGAGCCAGAAGGAGATAAATGATGTCAAGATGAAGGTTGCCTCCCTGGAAGAATCCAAGGGCGATCGAAGTCAGGACCTGAAAATCCTGGAGAAGGCCCTGAAGGAGGTCCAGGCCTCTGTGAAGTCCAGGGAGAGGGACATTGAGGCCCTGCAGAGTTCCCTCCAGACCATGGAATCGGATGTCTACACAGAGGTCCGGGAGCTCGTGAGTCTCAAGCAGGAACAGCAGGCGTTCAAGCAGGCAGCTGACTCAGAGCGCCTGGCCTTGGAGGCCCTCACCGAGAAGCTTTTGCGGTCTGAGGAGTCTTCCTCTCGCCTCCCGGAGGACATCAGGAGACTGGAACAAGAGCTGCAGCAGCTGAAGGCCGAGGCCCATGGGCCAGAGGAGGCCGTCGTCTTCAAAGACTCCAAAGCCTTAGATGAACTCCAGCGGCAGATCGAGGGCCTCGGGGCCAGGCTGCAGTATGTAGAGGATGGAGTCTACTCCATGCAGGTGGCCTCTGCTCGCCACACAGAGAGCCTGGAGTCGCTCCTGTCTAAGAGCCAGGAGTACGAGCAGCGCCTGGCCATGCTGCAGGAGCACCTGGAGAGCCTGGGGCCTTCTTCTGGTCTGGCCAGCACGGTGAGGAGCCTGGGGGAGGTCCAGCTGACACTGGCCGGCGAAGTGAAGGAGCTGCAGCAAAGCGTGGGTGAACTCCCCGGCACGGTGGGGTTGCTGCAGGAACAGGTGCACTCGATGCTCGGCCAGGACCAAGCCCGGGCCACGGGCCTGCCTCCCCAGGACTTCCTGGATAGACTCTCCTCTCTAGACAACCTGAAATCCTCAGTGAGCCAAGTGGAGTCAGACTTGAAAATGCTCAGGACTGCCGTGGACAGCTTGGTTGCCTACTCCGTCAAGATCGAAACAAATGAGAACAACCTGGAGTCAGCCAAGGGCCTGCTGGATGACCTGAGGAATGATCTGGACAGGTTGTCTGTGAAAGTTGAAAAGATCCATGAAAACATCTAAACGAACTCCTTGTGCGGGGCACACATTTATAGTCCAGTTTCTTACGACCAAAAAACAAAACAAAACAAAATCATTGTCCCTCCCAGGTACCCTCCCCCCTTCCCCCAGGAAAAGCAGGAGACACCATCTGAGCATGACCGCGTGGTGCTCTGTGCCCAGCTAATTTATTTGCAGTTATCACCACACACCTTTGGGTTCTGAAATCTTGTTTCTGCCTTTGGTTTGGCTTCCTGTGCAGAAAGGTGGCTTTTGGTGTGTCTGCTGTCAGGGAGACGACAGTGGCTTTAACTGGGGATTGACAGGGAGCAGATTAACCTAAAAAAAAGAAATCCTATCTGGCGGACAGATCTCTGGTGAAACACAGCGACAGCAGAGGGGGAGGGGCACTTGTAATTGTCCTTAAGGAAAATTAATTTCACTTTTTTTTTATACTCTCAGCCCGAGTTTTTATGTCTCTTGTCTTCCACTTGGAACTGGTAAGAACTCATAGATGTGAGCTCTGAATGGGAGGAGGTGAGGCCCCGGAGCCTTCTGCTTGAGGGTCACTTCAGAGGCGGGGTCCCTTTCTGTTCCTGAGTCTAGTGATATCCAAGGCAACTATGCAAATTCAGAAGGTTCTGAGTGTGAAAACCGCCCCGGAGGTGACCCGCCTGTGCCGCCACAGTAGGGGAGGGGTCACCGTTTGGAATCCCAGAGGGGAGGCCTTTGTGTCCTGCCATCCTGGGAGCTGTGCTTCCCACAGAGGATGTGGGCATCTCCCTGGGGGATGTGGGCCGGCTCTTTCTGTTGTCACAGTGTTCCTGAGCGGTCTCCTGTCTCCCAGCCCTGTCAGTGAGGACCACGTGTGCTGCATTTCTGTGACTGTCCTCGTGCCCTCAGAGCTGTCCTGTTTTCAATGGCTGCCTTGCCCTTCCCACTCACCCCACCCCCCAAAAAAGAAGGAAAGAAAAATTAAAAAAAAAAAAAAAGCTGAAAAGAAAAACAAGGTTTGTTAGTTTACTGTGAAATGAACTGTATGGCTTATTTACAGTATTTTTAATTCTTAATAAACACTTGAGCTTTGTTATGACTTTTTCAGCCGATGAATTTTTACTGAGAATTTGGTAATGATGATGTATTTTTATCAGCGTGAAGTATTTGGGATTAGAAAATTGATAGGTTTTCCATTTTAAGACTTTCTAAAATGTAAAGTTTTTAAAGAGTTATTATTTGGGGGAGGTAGTAGTATTTGAGGGAGGTAGTGTGTGTGTGTGTGTCGCAGCGCCTGTATGGATGTCAGGGCTGTCAGGTTCTACTTCCCAGGTCTGTAGGCCTCTTAGCAGATTGGTTCCCAGCCATTGCCTGCAATCTCGATGTGATACCTATTATGCTCTTCCTCAGGATCTGGGTGAGGGCCTAAGACTGGCACCAGTCTTTAAAGGACTCCCTAGCTGGCTCTAGGGTGTAGGTAGGGTGCACCACTGTCTTGGAAGCACCTTAGATGGCTGATGGACAACTGGGCATTTCCTGGGCATCCCCAGGCCCGCATCCACCACCTCATAAAGTTGGCATTGCTTATTTTGAACCTGTGCGCAGGCATGGGTGGACACTGTGAGCACTAGTCCCCACTCGTGGGCAGCAAGCTGAGAAGCATGACAGGAAGTCATGGATGAGATTTGGACCCATTTTCTGCTCTTACCGTGTCTTCCTCCTCTGCTGTCAGGTCTCTACTTCCTGCTTCAGGGCCTGAAGAAGCAGGCAAGTGTCGAACTCACAGAAGAGAGGGAGCCAGGATACTGATGCACATGTGCTTTATACCTGCTTTTCTAGCTGGCCGGCCATCTATTCATTCATTGACCATTTACTGGGCCCACAGTCAGACATTTTGCTAAACTTTAGTGAAGTAAAGACCTGGGATATGATCGCAATCCTAGGTCTTACAGCCCAGTTGAGACAATTCCATAACCTGGTGTCATGAGGAACTGTAGGTGTTACACCTAGAAATAAGGGTGGAGGCAGAGGTGTGGTGACTGGCTCTGCCAGGATTGTACTAGAGGTGGTTAGAAGAGGTTTACGAAGGCCAGTGAGAGGAGAGGTGGGCATCTTCAGGAAACGTCACGTTGTTTCATTGAACAAGAATAGCTGTGGGGTGCTGAAGATGTGGATTAAACTGCAGATCCATCAGTAGTAAGAGACTGCGGTGACATGTAGCATGTCAGCATGCTGGTGAGGAGGCTGTCCACCTGCAGATGGGGATGGAGATGCTGAGGGAGGAAATGATCTCTCCCATGGCGGTTGTGAGGGTTGGGTGAGGTGATGGGCCGACAGGGTCAGCTTAGTTCGGCATCTGGCACATAGAACTCCAGAGTCCACACGCATGCAACCAAACCAGAACCAACAAGACTGAAATAAGCTGGGCATAGTGGCACACAACCGTAAATCCCAACATTTTGGAGACTGAGAGAGGAGGTCATCCGTTCTGAGCCTGTCTGGCTACAGGGTGAGACCCTGGAGGTGAGGATTGGGAAAGTAACGTTTAAACACTTTTAGGTCTTAAAATGCATGTGTGCGTATATGTGATTTAAACAGATAACTGTGTAAAGAGGTCCTTATATCTGACAGGTGTGCGGAGCTACAAGTCTGCAGGCCAGAGACCCGGGGTTTGGAGTGGCCAAGAGACTGGAGAAGTTGAGAGCACTTCTCGGCAAGAAAAGAGGGAGCCATGCTGGGCACTGCTCAGGACCACCCACTCTTGTCCTGCCTTTCTCCTAGCCTGCCAGTAGGGGCCACAGTGGCGTGGGGCTGAGGCTGGAGGACTCTGTCTGGAATCTTAGTCTCCAACTATTTGCGGCATTACCACAGTGAATTTTGAGCCACACCCTGCCCTCCTTACAGGATTGGAGGAGAGCAAGGTGAGAGCAGGAAGGCATGGGAGAGCCGGTGAGGTTCGTTTGGTCTCCTGAAGGTTCAGACAAGGGGTCTGGAGGAAAGCTGCTGCAGAGATCCCAGGGCCAAGTCACAGACATGCCTAATGCATGGGTAGGGGCGGGGGGCGAGCAGGGGCGGGGCTCTAAGATAATGGCCATCCCTGACAACTGGAGAGGATGTAAGGGGCAGCTGGCATTTGTGTGTCACATACCATGGGGACTCCGAGTCTGGAGCTCAGTCAAGAGAGAATGTTCTTCTGTTTTCTGAGTGACTCATTCTGAAGATTCTGAAGGGAAGGAGCGCACAAGAGGGTGATCGGAGAAGAAAGGTACCAGGGCGATGCTCATGGTAAGGAAACCTGGAAAAACCAGCTAGGGCTCCCAAGCGGTGCAGTTTCAGTCATCTTTCAGGGAACAATTTGTATGAAATTTTCCCTCATTAAATTGCTAATTTGATCTGTTTCCTGACTGGGCTGTAACTCACATAGGAGTACTGCAATGGTAAAGCCCCTTGAGACATAGACAATGTACTGTCCCTGGTGACTTCCCATGAGGTCTACACTGCTCTGGAGTGGCCACCTAGGAGATTGATGTCTTGGGGGAGCTTTGCAGACTTCTCTGTGGTGCACTTCTTCCTAAAACCTCACCGGCTGTGAACACACCAGCCTCCAGTGGTGCCTCGGTTGCCCCCAGCTGCCTGGTATCTTCTTCAGATGTCTGGATCTTGTCCTGCGGCTACCCACAGTGTGACAGTGGTGCCAGGCAAGTCCATCTTTTATTTCTCTGGGTCCCATTTTCCTCGTCAGCATAAGATAATACAGTCCAGACCATTGGCTCTCACATGCTAAGATCAATCAGCGAATCAGGAGACCATGCTAACACACAGACTGCACAGCTGGAGAGGCGGCTCAGTCAGTCAACTGCTTGCCGCCCAGGCATGAGGACCTGGATCCCCAGCACCCACGTAAAAAAGCTGGGTATAGGGAAACTCCCAGGAATCCACAAGGATGACCCCAGCTAAGACTCCTCGCAACAGTGGAGAGGGTGCCTGAACTGGCCTTCTGTAATCAGATTGATGACTACCTAATTGTCATCAGGAAGCAGATGCAGAGATCTACAGCCAAGCACTGGGCCTAGCTCCGGGAGCCCTAAAGAAAGGAAGGGATTGTATGAGCCAGAAAGGTCAAGGTGACGGGAACATGGACTCTGGACCAATAGCTAGGTAGCCGGCATGGAACCGACCTAGGCTCTCTGCATGTGTATTACAGTTGTGTAGCTTGGTCTGTTTGTGGGGCTCCTAGCAGTGGGATCAAGACCAGTCCCTGGTGTTTGAGCTGGCTTCTGGGAACTCATTCCCCATGCTGGGTTGCCTCACCCAACCTCAGTGCAAGGAGAGGAGCTTGGTCCTGCCTCAACTTGATGTGCCATGACTCCCATGGGAGGCCTGCCCCTTTCTGAATGGAGACAGAGGAGGAGTGGATGGGGGCTGGGGTAGATGGGAGGTGGGAGTGGGGATAGGGAAGGGAACAGGAGGAGAGGAGAGGGGAGCAACTGTTGTCAGTATGTAAAATAAATGAAAAAACAAAACAAAACTGGGCAGTGGTGGCGCACACCTTTAATCACAGTGCACGGGAGGCAGAGGCAGGCGGATCTCGGTGAGTTCGAGGCCAGCCTGGTCTACAGAGTGAATTCCAGGAAAGGCACCAAAACTACACAGAGAAACCCTGTCTCGAAAAACAAACAAACAAACAAATAAAAAGCTGGGCATGGCAGCATGTACCTGTAATCACAGTGCTGGGAAGGCGGAGTTAGGAAGGTCCCTGAGGCTCACCCGCCAGCCAGACTCGCTGAATCTTTAAGCTCCAGGTTCAGTGAGAGACACTGTCAAAAAAATAAGGTGAGAGGAATTGAGGACACCTGGCATCAACTTCTAGCCTCTGTGTGCACGTGTGCACATGTACCTGTTCTTACATGCACACACACACACACACACACACACACAGAGTCACACTCAGGTTGCTGGACTCCTCTTTCTGAGAGTCTGGTCTTGTGGGTCTGATGTAGGTGTGATGGGTGTGGGTGGAGAGAAATGGAAATCTCAGCTCTCCATTTCTAACAAGTCCTCTGTTCTACTGATGGTCTGGGGCTCACAGTTTAAGAAGCACTGGACTAGATGATTCCTAAATTTCAAACCACAGGGCAAGACAAGACTTGCATGGTGCTGGGCATTTTTTCAGGGAATGGGTATGAAAGGAGGTAGCTACAGGCTAAAAGATATAAAATTTATAGTTAATAAGTCCCAACACAGTGTTTTTTCATAAGGATCTTGACATGTAAATATACTAAGCATCTCTTTATGGCCAACATAAAGGAAGCAATGATGTGAAGCCATTTCCTAGACTTTTTGACAATTTTATTATATTTATTTATTATTTATTATTTATTTATTTATTTAGTTTTTTTTCGAGGCAGGGTTTCTCTGTGTAGTTTTGGTGCCTGTCCTGGATCTCACGATGTAGACCAGGTTGGACTCGAACTCACAGAGATCCACCAGGCATGTGCTACCACTGTCTGGCTTTATATTTTTTATTTTATGTGTATGAATGTTTTGCCTGCATGCATTTATGTACATCACATGATGGAAGTCAAAAGAGGGCTTTGGATACCCTGGATCTGGAGTTATGAATGGTTGTGAGCTGCCATGTGGATGCTGAGAATGGAACCTGGGTCCTCTGCAGGAGCAACATGTGCTCTTAACTGCTGAGCCATCTCTCCAGTCCCTAGAAGTTTTTATGCAGATGCACCTGGGCTATTTGCTATCTGCATAGCATTACTTCCCAAATCTCTATGCCAGGCCAGACATCTAAGATACTGATCTGATTTTCTACTAATACCTAGATGTCTCTCTCTCTCCATCCACTCACTTGGATTCAGACCCAAATTCTCACCCCCACCATGTAAACGTGGAACCAGGGATCCTTACATCACCTAAGCCAACGCTTGGGTATTACCTGCTTCCCACCTCTTCCCTTCCTGTGTTGACAAGTTTTAAGTCAACTTGACACAAGCTAGAGTCATCACACAGGAGCGAGCCTCAACTGAGAAAAGGCCTCCATAAGATCCAGCTGTAGGCATTTTCTTAATTAGTGATTGATGTGGGAGGGCCCAGCCCGTCCCGTTGTGGGTGGTGCCACCTCTGGATTGGTGGTCCTGGGTTCTGTAAGAAATCAGGTTGAGCAAGCCATGAGGAGCAAGCCAGGAAGCAGCTCCCCTCCATGGCCTCTGCCTCCGGGATCCTGCCTCCAGGTTCCTGCCCTGCTTGAGTTCCTGCCCTCCCTGCTTTTGATGATGAACTGTTACATGGAACTGTGAGTGGAATAAACCCTTTCCTCCCCAAGTTGCTTTCGGTCATGGTATTTCATCACAACAATGATAACCCTAATAGGACACTCCCCCTTTTCACATCCCTAGGGTTGAAGCCCCAACATACCAGCATCCTCTTTTCCCAGCCTCCCCTTTACTCCCTTAACCAGGGCCCTAAGCTCCAGAAGCAGCTGCCCCCCCCCCCCCACACACACACACTTAGCTTTTTGTTGATCAAGAAAGAAACTTGGGTTTTGGCTCATGATACTTGGGGAGCACCACTCTGTTCAGGGAGCACCACTTTGGACATGAGGAGACATTCGGGAGACAGCAAGACGATTGGGATCCTGCCTTCACTGTGATCCTGGTCCAGAGGGGAGACAGGAGCTAAATCAGGAAATGGCTGGATACAAATGAAGACACCCTGGCGTGTGCCGCAGGGACAGGCGTAGCCTCCTCGCTGGCCTTCCCGTCCCTGTTTGGGGACACCCCCCCACAGAAGACGAGCACAGGCTTTCCCAAGTGTCAGCCTGTCTGTCCCTTTCGCTCTAAGTCTTTCTGTGCCTGTCTTTGGTTGCATGCATGACTAGACTCCAGTGTGGCTTAGACAAGTTTCCCTCTGGCTCGCTCCCGCCATCAGCCTGCTCTTCTGCGCTCTCAGCTTGGGGCTGATTTCCTGCACCCTTGTTGTGACACCTTCCTCCTTTCCCAATCAGACCCGAACGGAACCCCTAAGCTGACTGGAACGCTCCGCCTAGGGTCGCACACCCCAAGCTTAGAAGTTCTTCCCTCTGCGTTACAATGGCTTGCATGGCTGCCTTCTTGACGAAGGGCACCCACCCCCACATCTGGCAGGCCTGTCTTTCATCTCTTAATCTGCAGACAAGTCACCATGCTTGGTCCCAGGAGTAATAATAGCAAGATGTAACACTTCTAGCTGGCCCGTGGTGGCCCATACCTTTAATCCCAGCACTGGGGAGGCAGAGGCAGGTGGATCTCTGTGAATTTGAGGCCAACCTGGTCTACAGCGTGATTTCTAGGACAGCCAGGGCTACACAGAGAAACTCTGTCTCAGAAAACCAAAAACAACAACACCCTCCCCCCAAAAGAACCCAGTAATAACACTTCCTGAGTACTGATTGTGCTCAGTCTCTCTTCTAAAGGCTTTACAACAGCCATTAAGGGGAGCACTATGATTAGCACCCCCTTTTGACAGGTGAAGAAGGCCCCAAAGAGGTTAAGTAATTTGTTCAAAATACTTCCTGGTCTTAGTAAGTGGTAAACCACATCCTCCCTTGCCCCGCCCTGGCCCAGTGTTTTATTGTGCAAATAGAAAGTTAAAAACAATAGTTTACTCACTCATCTGCTCTTCAGTTACCACATGTAACAATATGTCTGATTATCCCATCTTAAAAAAAAACCACATTTTTATTTAGCGCTGTGTGTGTGTGTGTGTGTGTGTGTGTGTGTGTGTGTGACACATTCAGGTGCCTTCAGAGGCCGGAGGTGTCAGATTCCCTGGAGCTGGAGTTATGGGTGGTTGTGAGCTGTTCAATGTGGATGCTGAGAACTGAACTGCAAGAGCGTCCAAGTCAGCTCTCCAGCCCTTAATTACCCCCATGATCCTTTTCTTATGTGAGGAAAATTCCCCAATTAAAGGGTTGGGGGGGGGGGATGCAGGGTCTTACTATGTAGCCTCAGGCTGGTCTTGAACTAACAATAATCCTCCTGCTTCAGACTAATAACTAGGATTACAGATGTATGTCAAGATGATTGGCCCTCTAGTTAACTTTTTTAAGGGGAAGAAACAAATAGAGAAAACGCACACTTGCAATATTTACAGTATGTAGATCAGGGAACCTATGGTGACCTAATTACGTCAATCCCATGAGGTGCTGGAATGACTTCAAATAACTGTGATAGGTACACCCGTGCAACAAACAGGCCTTGCACAGTTAAGATTAAAGAGGCTCCAATGTAACTCCCCCCGCCCCTTTTTCCCAGATTGGGGCGGGGACAGCCTCTGGGAGAGGATGCTGTTCACCCAAGCTGATGAACCGACCTAATCAGGAGACAGGCCTGATTACTTGCTTTGGCTCCATCCCAGCCAAGCAAACACCAGGAATGCCTGGGAGCAAGCAGAGGCTCAGAGCAGCTGTTCTGGGTGGGAAAGGTGTGGCCCTTCCTGGGGGCTGTGCAAGGCAAGCATGTTGGTTCCTGACACCAGTGAGCAAGACCTGTTGGGCAAGGGGCCTGTGGTGAAAGCATGGCCACCTGTGCTCAGACGTGGCGAGGTTCTGTGGGAGTTCACGTTGCCGCTCGGGTGCAGCTTCCCCTGAGGTAGGACATGTGAGTCAGTCTTAGAAACACAACCAGAGCTTTCCCCACCTCTTACTTGCTTGTTCGGCTCTCAAGCGGGTGGGGGGGAGTTCCCGAGTGGAATTGTGAGGACAGCGTGGAGGAAACTGGATAAAGTGCTGGTCTGCCAGGCTGTGCCGCCCTGGGTGACTCACTGTCTTTTCGGGCTTCCAACAGTTTTCCTCTCTCTAAGTAAAGAGAGAGAGAATCATAACCACATTCTCCCTCAGCTCCAACTCTCCTTGACTTTGTCACCTGCCCTGATTCTTCCGGAGCTTCCTGGGGGGGGGGGTGTAGCAGGAGGTCTGGGGAGGATGGTGGAGGTCTGGGGAGGATGGTGGAGGTGTGGAGAGGATGGTGGAGGTCTGGGGAGGATGGTGGAGGTGTGGAGAGGATGGTGGAGGTCTGGGGAGGATGGTGGAGGTCTGGAGAGAATGGTGGAGGTCTGGGGAGGATGGTGGAGGGCTGGGAGGATGGTGGAGGGCTGGGGAGGACGGTGGAGGGCTAGGGGGGTGATGGAGGGCTGGGGAGGAGAGTTGGAGGGGGAGAGATTGCCTATATTCCTAAGGGGCTGAATGGCTTTTGTCTGAACCAAGGCCCTGTTTCCACCAGAGACTGATACACAGCACCAACAAATATCTTCTCACTTATTTGGGTAAAGTGGGGATTATTGGCTGTGGTGAAGTCTGTACATCTTGGGAAGGTTCCTGATAACAGCAAAAAAATCTAATGCTGTTCAATCTCTTGAATTTTTTTTCCTCTGGGGAGCGTGTGGTTCAGCCTCAGAGGAGAATGTGGCGCCATCTAGTGTCCGAGCCCGTGATTACAGGAACGGTATCTTAGTTTCAATTCTGGAGTCAGCTCCTGCGCTGTTACAGACAGACAGCCCTAAGCCTACTATTTAAAAAGACCGACACTTTTACAACTCATGTACCTTCCTCCTCATTAAACCTAACAATAAGGAGTTTTGTTTATATGAATCTTTGGAACACTGGTTCCAAGGACTTTTCCCCTTCCCACATCTACCTAGTCCAGAGGGGCAGGCAGTGACTTAGATCAGCAAGTCAGGTGGGGAGACACTTCAATCATAACCTCCCCGAACGGTGAATCTGTGTGAAATGTCACACCCTGTGGGACACACATATTATCTGACACAGCTCAGTTGATCATCCTAAGGAACTGGGTTCTGAATTCAAACTCCGACCCCTACCAATCTGTCTGCCGGTAGGAAAGCTTCTTGTATTCTGTGCCTCAGTCTCCCCACTTACAAATGAAGCCCATGGCACTGACTGACTTCATGGAGTTGCTACAAGGTTTGAAGGAGTTACTAAATCTCTTTTGCTTAGGACATAATAAAATACTCAGCTTAACAATTGACCATGGTGCAGGGAGCTGGGATTTCAAAGCTTGTCAAATGACCGGACTGCCATACGTCAGCAAGGTGTGTGTTTAGAGTTGTGTCTGCACACCCAAGGCCCTGAGAGTCTCCCAGCTCTTGATGCTCACGCACATCGACATCTTAACCCATTTAGGGCACTTGCAGTCTTTTGATCCTTGCTGTTTCCGAGATGAATACATGGAAATTGTTACCCTGAGAAATGGAAGCTTTGTGGGACTCTTGGAAGGCCTGTGACGTCACAGTGTTGTACATCAAAGATCTTTGGGTTTTCTTATTGTACTATGTGGTTTCTCCTCCAAAGTCAGGGGTCTACTAGCTAAGAGCTCAGGCACAGGCAGGTCATCCCTCAGCCCAACCTGGGCTCTGTGTTCTTTCTGACTGGCTTCCACATTGTTTATCTTCTTCCATTCTTCAGAAGGGGAAACTGGGGCTCCAGCAGGCAAGAAGGAATAGAGGAGAAAGTGAAGTCTGCAAAGAGAAAGCTCGGAGACAAGCTCTATGGTCCCCAAGGAAGATAGGCAAGACTCCTAGAAATCAAATGCCTCCCAGTGGCTGTTTCCATGTGTCTCCAAGAGAGGGCAGTGTAGAGCAGAGGACAGGATAGGGCCAGGTGGCTGGTATTGAAGGTCATATAGTTGGGAAACCTTTGTGACCTGTAAGATATGGCACTTGGTCCAGATTTTCTTCATGATCTTTTCTATTGGAGCATTTTGTAATCCCGAATGGAGAGAACAAATGGGAATCAGTCAGGAATTCCAAGGAAACAAGAAACAAGGTGGGCATGCTGGGAAAATTATTTGTGGGGGGCTCAAACATTTTTTAAGTGAGCCTATTGTGGGGAAAGCTTTAAACAGGTTCTCCCAGAGTCACATGTCTGAGTCAGGAGGCTTATTAGGACACCCCAAATTGTTGAGAGTCCAGCATGAGAGTGTGACCTCCTGTTCTTTCTTGGGGGTGAATGCTTAATCCCAAAGACATCATTAAAGATGAGGACACCACACACTGGTGGTCCCCATCTCTGTGGTTTGTGACAGTAGGCCTGGTTTCCCTTGGAGATGGAAATTCCTTCCAGAAGCAGCTTGATGCTGAGCCCATGGTGGCTTCGGGGTCCCTTGGCAGAGATGGAAAGTGAAATCAGCAATGAAGCTCTTCCAGGCTCAGCCCAGACAGCCACAGACTGTGCTTGGGAGACCCTCATCAAATTTGTTCTTTTTCATTTCATACACGTGTATAATCTGTTCTGATTACTGTTACCCCTTCCCCTCCTTTCTCCCTTCCTATCCCCTTCCCTACTACTTACCCTTTCCTACCTTTTTGTCTCTTTATTTTGTGACCTGCTGAGCTTAACCAGGGTGGTCTCTGGCTATACTGAAGTCTAGAAGGCTCATCAGTAGGTATGCAACTGAAGACAATGACCACCTATCTTAGTGAGGGTTTCTATTGCTGTGAAGAGACACCATGACCATGGCGACTCTTATAAAGGAAAACATTTAATTGGGGCTGGCTTACAGGTTTAGAGTTTTAGCCCATTATCAACATTATCAGGGGAAGCATGGTGGCACATAGGCAGACATGGTGCTGGAGAGGTAGCTGAGAGTTCTACACTGGGATCAGTAGGCAGCAGGAAGAGAGAGAGAGATTGGGCCTGGCTTGAGCATTTGAAACCTCAAAGCCCACCCCCAGTGACACACTTCCTCTAACAAGGCCACACCTACTCTAATAAGGCCATACTTCCTGATAGTGTGACTCCCTGGTGACTAAGTACTCAAATCTATGACCCTATGGGGGCCATTATTACTCAAACCACCACACCACCTTCCCTTAGGACCTTCTTGTAGCCCGTAGTTCACTAAGAAGGGAGGAGAAGGGGCCTACAAGTTCCTCCTTTCTCACTTCTCACTTGACTGTTAACAGGCCCAGTCTTGCACAGACCATTGCAGGCAGTTAGCTGCAGCTGCTTTGAGACAATGGCTGAATGACTCAGTCATGCCTAGAAGATAGTTCTCTCCCAGCCCTACTCCTTACTTTCTGACCCTTACATTCTTCCCTCCCTCTCTTCCTCAATGCTCTCTGAGCCCTGGACGGGGTGATATAAATACACTGTTTAGGGCTGAGTGTTTAACCATCATCACCACCATCATCACCACCATCATCATCACCATCATCATCACCATCATCATCACCATCATCATCATCACCATCATCATCACCATCATCACCATCATCACCACCATCATCATCACCACCATCATCACCATCATCATCACCATCATCACCACCATCATCATCACCATCATCATCACCATCATCACCATCATCATCACCATCATCACCACCATCATCATCACCATCATCATCATCATCATTATTATAGTTTTTGTTTGTTTGTTTGTTTTGAGACAGGGTCTCTTTCTAAAGAGCCCTCATTGTCCTCAAACTCACTCTGTAGACCAGGCTGGCCTTGAACTCACAGAGATCCACCTGCCTCTGCCTCCTGAGTGCTGGGATTAAATGTGTGCTCCACCATGCTTGGCTATCACATTATTCTTAGGGCCTTGAGCAGCCATGGATCTCGGAATTCTCTGCCATCACTGCAGAAAGAAGCTTCTCTCATTAATGCTGAGAGTAGCATTTGTCTATTGGTATAAACAGAACATTTAGATGGCAGCTTGGTGTCATTAATTTAGCTAAACAACAGCAGTGAGATCCCCCTAGGGCCTAAGATCCTAAGACCATTTGATTGTGCTTATATTACCACAGGTAATTCCCTCTTACAGAGCAGGCCTTAAATCCAGTCAGAGAGAACAGTTAGTTACCCTCATAACAGCCATGCCACTATTATACCAGTGAGATTGATATATATGTTGTGGGTTGGTATTGTAGCCCATAGGGTTCATGGTTGGGTGAGACCCCAGATTGCCTTGTTTCCCCCAGCAGCCTGCGTAGCACCTTCCAGCACTGTGAAAGCTGCCAGCAGGGAGGAAACTTCCATTCAGTTCTAGCTTGACTTTTCTGTATGTTGCAACTAAGGCGTGTGGTGTCTTCAGCAACAAGGCTTGGGCAACCTCAAGGGATGGCAAGATCCTGTATTGTTCTGTGAGTCTTTGGGGCTCCCTGACCTGCAGCTCACAAGGAGGTACTCCACATCTGACACTGTGATTTTTGTTTAATACCCACGGAATTTGGAAATAGCATTGTGCAACCCTGCAGGATATCTCTCGTCCCCCCTCCCTTCCCCTTGGTGGTCTCCTCCTCCTCCTCCTCCTCCTCCTCCTCCTCCTCCTCCTCCTCCTCCTCTTCCTCTTCCTCCTCCTCCTCCTTCTCTCTCTCTCTCTGTCTCTCTCTCTCTCTCTCTCTCTTTCTCTCTCTCTGTCTCTCTCTGTCTCTCTCTGTCTCTCTCTGTCTCAGTCTCTCCTCTTTTGTTTTTACCTTATATTTTTCATTGCCTACAAAGTGGTAAGTTTCCATATGGATTTTTTTTACACACCCTTCATTTTGGTTAATGTTTCCCTCTTCCTCATGTCCTCTGTGCCCCCCCCAATCATGCTTAAACTCCCCCTCCCTGCCCCTGGCATTCCCCTCTCTGTTTTTTCAATGTGCAGGTGTTTTGCCTGCAAGTATGTCTGTGCACGACATGCACGCCCTCTCTCTGTTTTTATATCACCTATGTTCTGCCCTCCTCCCCCCAGGTGTCCCCCACTACAATGACCCTTTTCTTCTTTCCTGATGTCTATAGGTACTTAGAGTCAATTAAGTGACAGAATCAAGGACAGCATCTTAAAAGAGCTTTAAATGTTTCCCTTGTCAATGAGAGCAAGCAGGCATGGCGGGTAGCTCCAGATCCACACATCTTCTACCAGATTCAGAACACCACAAATCCAGTGCCAAACTTATGAACTTGGGACAAGGGAGACTTGTTCAGGCCCCTCCCACAGTTCTCGTTTTCCTACACTGTTGGACTTGTTCCTGAAGCTATTGGGGATCAGACAGCCTTTAGAAACATAGGCTTTGGGGGTGTGAGCTAGGTGTGTGATGTGGGACAAGTTAGATTCTTTTCCTTGGCTCCTCACTGAAAAGTTTCTCCACCCTGATAAGCCTCTCCACTGATGCAGCAATCTAAATCAGACCAAATCAAACCGAATTAAGAAAAAGCCCCAGTTTGATGGGTAAAGCGCTCCTGGGTGACCTTTTGGCCCCACAGAGAGGAGACAGGAAAGAGCAACTGAAAAACCATGTGTTTAAATACCCTATAGGAGTGGTCTTGAGCGTCTCTGGGGGAGGAGTGGTGGTTGGTGGGCTATCTGAAGGGCAGGGTCTGGGGAGAGAGAGAGGTGGACCTTCCACACAATCATCTCAGACTCTTTGGGTATATGGGTGCCAGGGTGCCAGAGGCTGAGGTGGAGTGCTGTGGGATGTTCTGTATGGCAAATGTGTTGCTAATTAGTCAATAAATAAAACACTGATTGGCCATTGGCTAGGCAGGAAGTATAGGCGGGACAAGGAGGAGAATAAAGCTGGGAAGTGGAAGGCTGAGTCAGAGAGACACTGCCAGCCACCACGATGAGAAACAGCATGTGAAGATGCCGGTAAGCCACGAGCCACGTGGCAAGGTATAGATTTATGGAAATGGATTAATTTGAGCTGTAGGAACAGTAAGCAAGAAGCCTGCCACGGCCATACAGTTTGTAACCAATATAAGTCTCTGTGTTTACTTGGTTGGGTCTGAACGGTTGTGGGACTGGCAGGTGAGAGAGATTTGTCCTGACTGTGGGCCAGGCAGGAAAACTCTAGCTACAGTGGAGCTTCCACCAGAACACTCACATGTAAAATGAGAGTGATTCTAAGCAGAACCTACCTTGTTGAGTATTTGGGAGATCAAGTCTACAAAGAGCTTAAAAACATTTTAGTGCACGATGATGATTTATGGAATATAAACATACTTGACTATATGTGATTAATGTGTACTGAGAAATCAATTCCAGAAGAAAATACGTTAGAATTCTGTCTTCTCATTCTGTTTCTACCAAGGTGGAATAAAGGGCTGGATTAACCACCTGCCTGAAACAGCTCAGTAGTAAGGACAGAATAAGAGCTTTTCAAAAGTAGGCTGTTACTCTTGTTTTAACCCTAACTCATTTATTCATTATAACAAGTGTGGGAACATGTTCAATTACTAAACCCCTTTACAGACGAGGAAGTCAAGGCTTGGGGTAGGGTCTCTTAACTAGTTAGAGGTAAAGATCTGGACATCTTTCTGTTTATACATTGTTGTTGAGACCTGGTGTAGCCGGCTACCTGTGTCCTGCATGTCTCTAATGTCACCACTAGAGGCGCTGTTCCGAAAACTCTGCGCCACTGTTAGGGAAGTGAGATACTTTGCTCCCTCCTCCTGGCTCTACTCAACCTCAAACGTGTGTTGTCTCTCTCCCATTGCTGGGGGATGGGGGGGGGGCGGTGGCGTTTAAAATAACCTCTATTGGCCCAAGGCGTCACCTCTGCAGGGTACTCACCAGCCTCCTATTCTCAGCTCCCCTCTCTGCTTCCAAGATAGTTCCTCCCAGGTCACCACTTCCCCTCTTTATCTCTCTTAACCTCTTATCCTCCTATTCCAGGCGCCCACTCCTCCCTGTCTCACCTGCGCCTGCTCGTCCTAGGCCACACCCCCTTGGGATCTATGTGGCCCTTTCCAGCAGACCTGAGGGTTTGATCCTGACTCTGCACTGAGTGCTTCCTCTCCACTCTCTTTCCGGCTGTTCTCTGTAGAATGTCACTAAGACTGACGCATGGTGCAAGCTTATGCAATTCACCGTGCTCCGTGTGAGCTCATTATTTATTCCCCCAAAGCCGTCTTCTCCAGTGAACCATACGGGAGCAAACAGCTTTTCCGTCTTCCAGCATCTCATGTCAGAAACCTTCCTCCCCATCACCGTCCATACCCAGGGGCTGAACCTTACTGGCAAATGTTTCCTGAGAGCTGTCCCTGGTCTCCTGGACCATGAGCCTACTGTCTTGCTTGGTCTCTTGCTCCTAAACAGTGTCCTTGTGTACCCCAGCAGTAATACACACAGAGCCACCGCGGCTTTTAACAAGGCAAATCTAATTATATCATGCCCTTGCTTACAACCACAGTGGATCATGGTGTTTACAGCACGTAGGAGTGAAATATTTGACGACAGTCACATAGAAAGCAAGAAGGGGGATATGGAAGGATTCTGTGGTGCAGTTCCGATGTGAAATAACATCATATGCTTGAAAGGAGCCTGTGAGTTGAAGATGTTTCTGAGTAGCTGGGCATGATGGCACACACCTTTAATCCCAGTACTCAGGAGGCAGAAGCAGGTGGATCTCTCTGAGTCTGAGGCCAGCCTGGTCTACATAGTGAGTTCTAGGCCATCCAAGGGCTACATAGTGAAGCTCTGTCTCAAAAAAAAAAAAAAAAAAAAAAGGGAAAAGAAAACAAAGATGGTTCTTAGCAATCCTAAGTGTCCACTAAAGTCACAAACAAAAAGTGATATTGTAGTAAATGAGCCAAGAGAGGAGAGGACTTGTGTAGGGGAAGAAATGATTCCAAGGGCTGGAGCAGTAGTTCAGTGGTAGAGTGTTTTCCTCGCACACATGAGACCCTAGGTTCAATCCCCAGTATTGAAAAAAAAATCCTAAGAGCATAAAGAACACTTTGGGGAGTGGTGGGTGTGGTTATTGTGCTGTTGGGGTGATGGGGTGATGGCACATGGGCATGTCCCTAGGTTAAAGCCACCAAACTGTGTGCTGTGATACGGTTCACAGTGGAAGCCCTAGGCCGTGTGCTGTGATATGGTTCATCTCCAGCCAAGCTGCTAAGAGGCTTCTTGATGCTGGACTCTGGGTCACTGTCTTTGTCATCATATCTGTGCCATTTCCAGCATAAAAGAGAAAAATAAAGTCAATGCTCCTGTTCTTACATCGGCTCTGCAGCATCCAGCGGCTCCCTCTGGGACTCTCCCTCTGTGCTGGTTGTTTTCTGTCACCTTGACACAGTCTGGGGTCATTTGGGAAGAGGAAATCTCTGGCCTGTGGGGGCATTTTCTCGACGGTGAGGGCTCAGCCCATGGTGGGTGGTGCCATCCCTGTCATGGTGGTCCTGGATTGTCTAAGAAGGCAGGCTGAACAAGCCAGTAAGCAGCTCCCCTCTATGGCCTCTGCATCAGTTCCTGCACCAAATTCCTGGTTCTAGGTTCCTGCCCTGACTTCTCTTCACGATGAACTACAACAGTAAGCTGAAATAAACCCTTTCTTCACCAAGTTTCTTTTGGTTATGCTGTTTTAGACAGCGGTAGAACCCTAAGACATACCCTTCACAGGAAACTGTGAACGTTGCATTCTCTGTATGAGGTGGTATTGTGTTCCCCAAAATATTGTGCACCCTAATAAACTTATCTGGGGTCAGAGACAGAACAGCCACAATATTAAACATAGAGGATACGCAGTGGTAGCACACGCCTTTAATCCTAGCATTCCAGAGGCAGAAATCCATGTGTTCAAGGATACAGCCAAGCATGGTGACTCATGCCTTTAATCCCAGAAAGCGAGCCTTTAATCCCAGGGAGTGATGGTAGAAAGCAGAAAGGTATATAAGGCTTGGAGACCAGAAACTAGAAGCATTTGCCTGGTTAAGCATTTGGCTGGTTAAGCATTCAGGCTTTTGAGCAGCAATTCAGCTGAGACCCATTCTGGGTGAGGACTCAGAGACCTCCAGTCTGAGGAAACAAGACCAGCTGAGGATCCGGCGAGGTGAGGTAGCTGTGGCTTGTTCTGGTTCTCTGATCTTCCAGTTTACCCTAATACCTGGCTCAAGTTTGATTTTATTAATAAGAACTTTTAAGATTCCTGCTACATCTGTAGCCTTCCTTTTATTTTTCTCTTTCTTCCTCTCAACTGATTCCTTTCTCGCCACCCTCCCACCCCACCCCCACCCCCACCCCGAGCCCTGCCCACTGCAGGACCTGCAGAGTAAAAACATGAGGCCGGGGAACTTCTCCACTAAGTCTCCCATCAAACAGGGAGACCACACCCCATCTGATGTCTCAGAAGAGAGATGACCTTGAACTGCAGTACACACACAGAACACTGACCTCTTGGGTTATGCCAGGACTTCATGCGAGCATGGGTAGGTAGTGCGCGCACGTGTGTGTGCGAGTGTGTGTGTGTGTGTGTGTGTGTGTGTGTGTGTCTTTATCTTAGCCACAAGTTTAAAAAGTAATATTAGGAACAATGATATGGCTCAGAGAGGGTTTGCTGGCAAGCCTGATAACCTGTGTTTGATCCTGGAACCCAGTGGCTGTACACCATGGGTGTGGATTCTGAAAAGCAATTTCTTTTGTGCTTTTTTCAAGAGACTTTCGTAAGTGCAAAGGCAAATTGTACTGTTTCGGGTGGGGGTAGCAGGGATGCAAAACCCAAGTAACCAACAAGCACACAGGGTAATCACAGAGGAAGGGGAGAGGGGCTGTCAGCCATGGATGGGAGGAGGGTATTGTTTTTTCCTTAGTATTCTTCATGTGGAGGTGAAACAGCCATGAGGATGAGCCCATTTCATGCCAGATTGGAACAAAATCTTTTAGTTCTTACTAAGGTGGAAAACATACTGTTTGTTGGGAGGATAATCAGCGTCTTGACCTTCATCAGGCTCTGGGTCTCCCAGTGGGAAGCTGTGACTCTCAGCTTCTGTGACACATGGCTCTAGTCTAAGGAAGGGCCCGACCCCTTGAGCCCTGGGTAATGAAGCCCTGTGTTTACACTTTTCACCTCAATGAGAACATGGACTTCCTGCTGACCTGCTCAGTCTCACCTTACATGCTAGCAGGGTCCACAAAGCCTGTGTGTGAGTGTGTGTGTGTGTGTGTGTGTGTGTGTGTGTGTGTGTAGGGGTGGCTTGTAGTCGAGTGAGCTGTGAGAGACTTTTTGGTTGTTGTTGAGACAGGGTCTCAATGTAGCCTAGGCAGGCCTCAAACCAGATCTTTAGCTGAGGATGGCCTTGACTTTCTAATCCTGATTACAGGCATGCACCACCATGCCTGGTTCATGTGGTGCTGGGAAGGCAAACATTCTGTCAACTGAGTTAACTCTCCAGGCCTGATATATACGTACGTGTGTGTGTGTGTGTGTGTGTGTGTGTGTGTGTGTGTGTGTGTGTTTTGAGACAGGGTCTTTCTATGTCGCCATGGCTGTCCTGGAACTCAGAATGTAGATTAGGTTGGCCTTGAACTCACAGAAAACCCTCTGCCTGCTTCCCAAGTGTTGTGATCAAGGGTGGCATATGCCACTATGCCTGGACTAGGCGTGATCTTTAAAAAACTTCAACTTTCAATGTCCTTGACTGTTGTTACTAATTACCATACACTCAGTGCCACATAATAATATGAATTTATTCTCTTAACAGTTCTGGAAGCCATAGGCCAAGAAGAAGGAGGAGAGGAGGGATTTGCTTTAAACTAAAAAGGCAGTCACTGCTGAGATGGGATCTAAATTCTGGGTTAGGACCCTCTGTCCTTCTGCTGTGCTGGGATTTGAGGGTGAGCTTCAGTGGGTGGCTGGGATCCTTGCCACGTAAATCATAGGTTTGTAGAGTGGAAGTGATGAGTGAGCTTGTGCCCGCAGGACGTGGGAAGGACTGACTCAAACGTTGCAGAAGCTATACATTCAGCTCTACTTTGTGAAAAAATGATCAAAGGCTTTGCTTTGCAGAACAATTCCCAGAACACTGTAAGGACAACGATGAGCTGGGCTGAGGGAGAGGAAATAGTTCACCCATGACAGCATTCTACAGGTTGTGCATCTGTCTGCTTTCAAGGCCCATGTTCTTAATGACGGTGGCACAAGAGGAAAATAAAGAGTACGTGTTTCTATATACTCTAATAGCAGGGCATTTTGCTGTTTTGCTTAATTTACCTGCAAGGTTGAATTAATAATAGTCCAAGGATAGAATGGAAATTTATAGAGATATTCTGGGCACCGAGAAGTTGAATAACTTATCTAATGCCACAGAATCAGACAGCATCAAGGGCAGAGAGATTCCTGAAGCAAAGTCAACTGTTGGGACCCCTGCAGGAAGAGGCCCTGGTCATAAAAGTGAGACATGAAGAGGCTGAAGGACTGTCCCCTTTCCAAAGGACAGAGGTGTCAGTGAATGGATGATGGCAGGGTAAAGTCCAGCACTCTGCCTATGGCCACAGGTCCTCCATGGTGACCTGGTTCCTGCTTTCACAGTGTGTCTCCTGTTCTCTAATTGCTCTGGTCTTTCCTCCAGAGCCTTTGCATGGATTATGCCCTCTGCCTAGAATGCACTGTCTGCTTCTTGCTGACAATCTCCTGTCCTTCAGCCCAGACATCCACACCCATTCCAGGCAGCCTTCCTCACTCCCCAATAAAAGGACTCTAGAGCTTCTTATCTATAACAGCTAGTCTGTCCCACAACACTGTGGCTTGTGTTTCTTTGCATTCACAATTTGTTTGTCTTATCCGTTAACTTTTCGTTTCTACCCCTAAGATTCTAGTAATCTTCACGGAGTGCTGGAGGGCCTGGTCTGACTATTGACAACTCTGTCTCCCAGCGCTGGGAGCACAGCAGGACCTGAATGAGCAAACATTGACTGTGTGGATGACGGTGGAGGAGAGGCTCTCTAGGACCCGAAGTGGGGAGAAGAGCATCCGTAAGGCATGAGATTTTCAGAGAACAGGGATTGTGGGGTGGTCATCTGTGGGATATGGCTGTGGTAGCGATGGAGATATGGCAGAGGAGATGCCGAGGAGGTAGGGTGGGCTTGCATGGGGTATTGGATGCCAACTTAGAAAATGTGGAGAGAGCCTGTACAGGATTGTGAGTGGGAGATGTGTCACTCTCAGACTCTGCTGGTTTATAGATCATTTGGTTGAGCATGAAGAATGGATTAAGCCTTGGATGGGGGTATAGCTCAGTTTGGTAGTGTGCTGCCTACCATGCATGAAGCCCTGGGTTCAGTTCCCAACACTGCAGAGACCAGGCGTGGTGGCCTTAGACCTAGAATTCCAGTACTCAGGAGGAGCAGGCAGGAGGATCAGAAGTTCAAGTCCATCCTTGGCTATACAACAAGTTCAGTGCTAACCTGGCAAACAGGAGACGCTGTTTCAATAAAAGAATTAGAGTAGGTTTAGGCTGGGCAGGTGATCAGCTGGAGAGTGTTGCACTGTCCAGAAAGGAGCAAGGCATCGAAGGCCTTGCTTTTCCTGGAGATGTTGCCCGTGATTTAGGTGACTGGGTCTTATGTTTTCATTTGCTTTGTTTTTTTTGAGACAGGGTTGCATACTGTCACCCAGGACAGCTTTGAACTCGTTATGTGGCCCAGGCTGACCTTGAACCTATAACTTAGTGCTTGTTGCATGTTTACATTGATTCAGTATCATACTCAGCCATTTGCAGCAGGTATTGTCAGGACTTCACCTTCAGTCTACTCTGAGTCATGCCAAAGGCTCCTCTCATGGAACTAGATATCTGCAGGGGCCTCTTGTAGGGCGTATTCTCTGATATCTCTGGTGAGATGGAGTCCCCATTGCCCACAATGGGAGGCTGATGGTCAAAGAACCTTCCCATGAGATGTCTTCCTTTGTCTGGTTTCCTTGAGTCTTTTCAGTATTCTCGGGATCAACAATCGAATGACTTCCATTCAGATCCTTACCTCAAGGTCTGTTTCTGGGAGATGGTAGCTTTGGACATTGCCTTTCTCCATGTACACTTCTGGAGCAGAACAACATATCCTGGGAAGCTTGCAAATAACAGAGATGTAGTTTTCAGTGTGGAGACCGAGAAGCCCAGCATCAAGTGTTGGAGATTTAGTGCCGGGTAGTGATTCACAGATGGAAGCTACCTGCCATGTCTTCGCGTGGTGGAAGGAAGATGGAACTCCTTTCTAAGGTCACAGCATGTCAATAGACTCAATCACACCCACAAGTCTCCATTACTTCCTAATGCTGTCACCTTGGGGGTTAGGATTTTGATAGAGAATTTGGGGCGGGAACTAACATGCAGTCTGTACCAGACAGCATTCCTCAAATACACTGTACTCTCTGGCTTAGGGCTTTTGTGTTAGTTGTCTGCAGACACATGCAGCCATGACTGGCTTTTATGTGAGTGCTGGGGATTTGAACTCAGGTCCTTACACTTACTGATGGAGTCATCTCCCCAGCCCCTGCGTTTGCCCTGCCTTGCCATTCCTGGCCCCTTTTAAAAATTTCATTCCACATATTCATTGTACATAGTGCTGTGTTTTCTTTTCCCTTTTCCTTCCTTTCTTTTATTTTGAGACAGACTACTTATTATGTAGTCCAGGATGGCCTGAAACTTGCTATGTAGCTCAGGCTGGCCTCTAACTTGTTATCTTTCTTCCTCATCTCAGCTTATTAAGTGTTGGGCTTACAGGCAAATAGCACCATACCTGGCTCCATTTAGCCTTTCACTGCTGTTGGAAGAGTTTGGTGTGCAATAGGTGATTATATATATATATATATATATATATATATATATATATATACATACATACATACATACATATAATAGGTTATATATATATATATATATATATATATATATATATATTACATGAGTATTGGGATCAGATGTGATATCAGAATACTTCATAACTAGAAAGCTAGGCATGATCCAGCTGGAATAGATGCTCACTGGAAATGGCTGATACAGCCTTGCTGGGCATCCTGGATGACTGTCTTAGCCTTGTCTAGGGCAGTTGAAAATCCGGGGCTTTGCTCACCAGCAGATCAAGTGCATTCTGGGACAGGGCATTGCCAAAGCTAACATCTCTGCTGGTGTTGCTGTAATTTGCAGAAGGAAGGGGAAACTCTCACCTCCAGAGCATTTAATCTTGTGCCAGACCCTGAGCCAGGCCCTTTATAGCTATTATTTAACTTAACATCATGGCCTCTGTTGTTTGATTTCAAAATAAACCCAAGTTGCCTGATCCAAGTTTTTTTTCCTCTAGGCCTTCCCTTTCCTGTCCCTGTGGCCACTTTAACACTGCACCTGGCAGGTAAAAAGGCACTCAGGAGACCCTGTGGGTGATTCAAACCAGGTGGGGAAAAGGGAGTGGGCTGCCCATGTGGTTTCACTGGGACAAGACCCCCAACAAAACCAGAAGGGGTTGTGCCATGAGTGCCAAATAGGCCTCCTTTTCCATCTGGATTCCCACTTCATCTTTCTCTGTCACAGGTAACACCAAAGAGCCTTGTACTGAAGCAGGCAGGTTGGCCTGGGGGTTCACAGATAATGGCCTGGGCCACTGTTATTATGTAATAATGAGTCGTGCAACTCGTTATTATTATCGTTTTAATGAGAACACTGTGTGCTTTGTGTGGATTTTGGCTCTTTTTAAGAGCAGGTCTCTAAGTCAGGCTTGGAAAATAGCAGTAGCAATGGGCGCCATGCCTGGGTTCCCACCGCATGGAGTGTCAGCTCAGACACTCTGCAGAGCCTGGATTCTGTCAGTCTTTTAAAAGGTGGTTGTTGTGACCCCTTCCTGAGCAAGATGGCTTCCTTTCTGTATTTCTGCCCCAGCATCTCAGGACCTTAGGGGTGAAAATGAATGTGTTGTTTCTTTTTTACAGTCGATCAACAAATTCTTTAGCATCTTACAACATACCAGGCCCTGAGTCAGGAGCTAGAGATGCAGCAGTGAGCAAACAGAGTTGTCCTGTTCGTTCTTTTATTCATTCAATTATTGCCTGACTCATGAGGTTAGATCCTGTGACGCATGAAGAGAAGGCAGGGTGTCCCGAGGCCTGCTCTGTCTTTGAACCTACAGGTTAAGAACATGACTTTGAGAGTCTGAGGGGGTGGGTTCTCTAGGAGTTGGATGACCTTGGACAAGTTAACTGGTCTGTCTGTGCTTATCAAACTACCACGACAATCCTCATTGTTATCTTAGAACTGGTGGCTATAGGATGGGTTTAAATGTCAGGTCTTTAGAACAGTATACAGTAAGTGCTCAATAAATGCTGGATAATAAAGTGCTGAGACTATTAATGTAGTCAGGGATCACACGGGTCAGATCGCAGGCTGTCTAACATGAAGCCTGTGTGACTCAGGGTGGAAACAGAGCAACACATTCTTCTGAGGGAACATGCTCCTCGGGAATAAGGCATCAGCATCCGGCAAAAGGGAACGAGATGAACAGAGACAGGGATGTTTGGGGACTGGTCTGAGGTGAAGGTAGAATAACACGGCCTTGGGGCCAGATGGGCCTGAGTCCTGGCTCTAGCCTCTCCTTTTGGTGCTTTTGGGTTCAGTAGTTGAGCCTCTTTGGGCCCCTGCAATAGGAAACTCATCACACCTATCTATCATACATCACACATATCACTATCACACACACAGCCCATGTTTCCCAAGCCACCCCAACTGTGTCAAAGAATTTCTCTTCTTGAGTTACCGGCAACTCTTTCTAAATGAAAGTCCAAGGCTGTGTTCTCGCTAACCAGTTTGTCCTTCCCCCGGCTCCAGAGTTTCCTGAGCTGTGGTGTCAGGCCAATGGTGGTCTCTCAGGCTGCCTTGGCCTGGTTTGTGCTGCTGTAACAGGATACCATGGGCTGGATGATTTACAAAGAAAACACATTTATTGCCTATAGTTCTGGAGATGGAGGAGCCTCAAGGTCACAGTACCAGCGTGTGGGGAGGGCCTTTCTGCTGCCATGTTCCATGGCATGAGGTTAGAGGATGAGAGGGTGAGAGAACTTATGGCAAAAACCCTTCTGCTCATGAGGCCTGAGCCCTCTTGGCCAGGTCACCCCTTTGTGACCCTACCTCCCAACACTGTTGCGCTGAGGGCCACGTGTCTAACATGGCTTTCCCCAAGGGGCCCACTCAAACCTTAGCAAGTTCTCAATTATTTCAATAAAACAACTCTGTATGCTGTTTTCAGGGCAGTCCCCGGGTCATGAATCCTAGGCACAGTTAGAGACAGCCGGAGACAGAAACCCAAACTCAGAATCATACTGCTCCTCTGTTGTCCTGAACTCTCCTTTGAGAGATCTGCTATCTTTCTGGTGTCCCTAAGCTATGTGTGTGCATGCATGTGTGCATGCATGTGTATGTGTGTGTGCATATCCATGTACCATCCGCCTTGGGAACTCTGGGCAAGCCTATGAATCTCTTCTCACTGTTAGAGTCACGGGTGCTGCTCACTTACTATAGCTTGCTGCCTATGTGCTAAATGGAAAAATAAAGGTCATATTTTGGTTGTAGGTTATTGAAAATAAAGGTGTAATATTTGCTTCCTGAGTTCTGTCCATCACTGATTTGGGATGTGTGGGCTACAGATGTCCCTCGTACTTCTCACGTTGCAGGTTAAGCTGTCCCAAAGCTACACGGCTTAAGCCAACATTTGGTTATACCTTACAGATGTGTGTGCAGGAAGCCAGGCTGGGGGCGGTGTCTGCTAACGATAGCGCAGCTGCACATGGTATAGAACCGCTTTGGTGGCTTTCATGGGACATCTGGAGCCTCCAGGAGACTGAGAGAGAAAACTGGAAGGAGGCTGTGCCTGCAAACACTGATAGGCTGATTAAAACTGCAGAGATGTGTGGAGTGACTGGAATGTCGAAGGTCTGGAAGCTAGCTTCCTCATCTGGCTTCAGCCCCCGAATGTCAAACAGTCCTTCCTCACCCACCTCTGTGTCAGAAATCACATCCTGTGACTAACAGTTCCCAACCCTTTGAAATCGGTTAACTTAGCAGACCCCAGGAGATCTTAGCAGACCCCACCAACACCAAAGCTTAGAATGTCACCAGATAGCATCTGCACCCTGTAGGAGGGACTACTCCACCCTGCTGTGATGGTCTCTGTTCTATAAAACTATAAAACTGCATACACTGCTTCCCCAGGAGGGAACGTGGAATTTGGAGTGACCTAAATCTGTGTTCCTGGGCTGTGGTCACCAGGATATGTCTCCAGAATAAACCATCTCTGTTCCCTTTTAAGGCAAGAGATTTTTTTTTTGTCTTCATCAGCAACACCAAAGGAATAGATACAAATCCAGATCTAGAACTGGCACCACATCACTTCTATCATATTCTATTTGTCAAAGTGGTCGAGGGCCCAATTGGCTTCAGGCTGGTTAAGCTGTATCACCTCTCGATGGGAGGAATGCCTAGGACTGATGGTCATCTGTAACCATCACAGCGGATTATGGCGCTCCCTCCCTCAAGGTGCTTATTTCTGGTCTTTTATGCAAATCATCTTCTTGCAAGCTAGCCCCATGGACCTGTTAGACAAGCTATGTGTGTCAGTCAAAACCCAGCTTGCAGATCCTCAGCTCCACCGGCCCTTACACCAACAAGATCAACCCCCTCACATCAACAGACAGTGCAAGGATCAAATGCGACAAGAGATGTGCTCAGATAATGACAACTCCTGTCTCATTTTTTTTTTCCTTCACAGAATTGCAGCAAATACACCAAGAATTTGGAGACAAGAGGGCTCTTTGTTTGGAAGCCATCAGGAAATCTTCTGAGGGAGTTCAGAAGCTTAACACTGACCTGGGCCTTTCTTTATGCTCCACCCTCAAGTGGGGTGGGTACCTGACACATGTCTCAATGAATTACTTTCTTACGAGTTGATGAATTTGGTGTAGTTATTTCTTCAATTCAGGCGGGGAAACTGAGGCTCAAGAGTAGTGAGCAGTTTGCCAGTAAGAACAGCATTGAGATCAATATCCAGACACTAATTACAGAGTCGGTAAGTAGTTGTTTTTCTTGTTGCTGTGACTAAATACTCAACAGAAGCAGTTTAAGGAAGGGAAAGGTCATTTGGCTCTGAGCCTGAGTCCATCATGGTTGGGAAGGCAGCATGGTGGCAGGAGGGGGTGGTCACATGGTGTACAGAGTAAGGACACAGAGACAGAGAGAGAGAGAGAGAGTAGTCGTTTTTTGTTTGTTTGTTTGTTTACTTCTTTGGTTCTTTACTCTTTTTACTCTTTTGGGGGCCCGCCACCCAGCTCCCAAGTAAAACACATGGACGGAGAATTATTCTTTCTTATGAGTACATGGCCTTAGTTTGGCTTATTTCTAGCCAGCTTTTCTTAACTTAAATTAACCCATCTACCTTTTGCCTCTGGCCTTTTACCTTTCTCTATTTCTGTACATCTTTTTTTTTACTTTTTACTCTGTGTCTAGCTGTGTGGCTGTGTGGCTGTGTGGCTGTGTGGCTGTGTGGCTGGCCTCTTTGTCCTCTTCTTTCTTCTCTTGCTCCTCATCCTTTCCTCCCAGATTTCTCTTCCTATTTATTCTTTCTGCCTGCCAGCCCCACCTATCCTTTCCCTTGACTCACTATTGGCTGTTCAGCTCTTTATTAGACTCATAAGGTGTTTTAGACAGGCAAAGTAACACAGCTTCACAGAGTTAAAGAAATGCAACATAAACAAATGCAATGCATCTTAAAATAATATTCCACAACGAGAGAGTGAGAGAGAGAGAGAGACAGACAGACAGACAGACAGACACGTGATGTGTAGCTCACTCTTCTTTCTTCTTTCTCCTTTTGATCTGGGACCCCAGGGTGTGGTGTGATGTCACCTACTTTCAGGTATCTCTTCTTAGTTAAAACTTTGTTGTTTGAATCTTAGATGATCTTTTAATAAAACACCCAGAGCCAGATATCAGGGTAAAAGCTGAAGATCAGAGAATCAGAACAGCCAGCTACTAGCCTCTATGAGATCAGCCTAAAGAGATTGAGTTCCTGTTTCCCCATGCCTTATATACCTTTCTCTGTCCAGACATCGATTCCTGGGATTAAAGGCATGTGTGCTTCCCAGTACTGGGATTAAAGGTGTGTGCCACCACTGCCTAGCTCTGTATTCAGTGTGGCCTTGAACTCACAGAGATCCAGAGGGATCTCTGCCTCCTGAGTGATTGGATTAAGGGTGTGTGCACCACTATCTGGCCTCTATGTCTAGTCTAGCGGCTGGCTTTGTCCTCCGATCCTCAGGCAAGTTTATTAGGGTACACAATATACCACCACATATCCCCTTTTTTGTATAAAATAATAAAAGAAGGTTATAACTAATATAAGAAAAACTATATACAATAAGTACAATTAAGTACATACAATATATACAGTCAAGAATTACATTAACAATATCCAGTCCATTAACATTTGACAAATTCAGAGAAAATACTCCATTTTGGACTCATTTGGTGAGTCCAAAATGTTGTATCTAATTCACTTTCTATCCTAACTTGTAGTACCAAATGAAGACTATCTTTTGGTGTCTTTCAAACTTATACACTTTACACCTCTTTAGTGAGTTTCTTTTCTGAATTTGTCAACAAGGAAAACTATAACTATCTAATCTTCAACTCCCTCAGTTTCTGAGAAGGAAATAATATTACCTGAGTAAGCAGGAAGTGCAAACAAGTGACTTCCAAAAATTGTGAGAAATGACAGAAACAGCTGGCTGCCTGGACAGTCACCCAAGATTCCTTTGCAATGTTGGGGCATCCATCTTCAGCCTACAGGTGTAGCATACCTGACAGACCCATCTGTGAAGCAGGATTTTCTGAAGGGCCTTCCTACTTTGTCTTGGCAAAGATCAGCAGTCCTTTCTTTTGTGTCCTGCTTGTCCCTGGACAGCATACTGTCAGTAGTTGAGGCAAGGGCATTTTCTTGCCCCGTGGCTAACTTTTGCCACAAAGAAAGTAAACTCCATATGGAGTTTCTTCAATGTCCATCATCTTCTCTGAAGTAGATTGGTGCTGCCAGAAGCAGACATGTCTCATTGCCATAAAAGAAATAATCTATGTTATTAAAACATCTTAAATACCATATTCTGTAGATTTCTGAAGTGTTTGAAGATGGCCTATTTATCTAAAATATATTTCTGTTTGACCTTGAAAGCATACCTAACCTGACTACGAGTTCAATTGTAATAGGTGACTAAATACTAACCTGCATTTCTTTATATCCTAATTAGTTGGTAATAATAACTTTCAAGGACTAGCAATTTGCATTACATTGTTAAATGAACTGTATAGGTACAATACCATAAACAAGATTAGAAATATATGTACAGTATTTTCTAACAAAATTAATCTCAAATTTGTATCAATATACATAATTTGTATACAATATACAAAAATCCAATCCAATGTAAAATATTTAAAACTAGTAGTTGTTTTCTAAAAGTAGATTCAATAATCTACCTTTTATCTTATATCTATATCCTCTTTTTTCTTTTTCTTTTTTTTCCAAACAAGAACCCTAAATCTAATCTCCTTTATTTAGCTTTTTCCCTGACCATTAACAATAACAACTTGTAACCAACCATCCTAAACAATGACAGTTATCCATAACCTATTGAATGACCAAAACCTACCCACCCTACCTCTTGGGAATGTAGGCATTGTGCTCTTGAAATTACTTCCTGCTGTCTGGGAGCAAAGGCATCTTCAGGGGGTCCTGAAAAGAAAATTGTTGGGTTAATTGTTAAGTCCTGGGAGAGTTAGCTGTTTCATTTGTTGTCCATTCTCTGCATAATTGGAAAGTGCAGGCTTGTCTCAAGTCCTTGCTTGAGTAGTTAGTGAGGCTGGATCATCTCAGCTAAAAGTCTCGAAATTGTCCTGACCAGTTTGTAGCCCAAAGCTGATCTTTGGGTGGTCTTTGTCATCTTAGTGGTATTATCCTGATGGAATCATTGTTGTGGAGCCCCATCATTGTTTTGGAGATTCCAAAGGTTGCAGCTGGGCCTGATCATGGTTCACTGCAGAAAATCTTTTTCTTGAGACATTTTTTTTCTGGACATTCCTTTTTCTTCATTTGTCCAGTGGTCTTCAGATTCCTTAGCCTTCATTCTTCTGGAAGACAAAAACAAAACCCTTTCCCAACCCTAACTTTGTGGAGTTTCCAAATCTAATCTTTATCAGTTTTGATTTATAGTTTCTCTTGATTTTTTTTGTTCTCTCTTCTATAGCTGTTTTATCATCCAGAGCAGAATGGTCTTTTTACAATAGGCATTAGGCTCTTTAATTGCTCTGGGAAGAAATTTCTTCCACCATGACAGGAAAAGACTGAACAGAATTTGACATGGGATCTTTGAGAGGTCCCTCACGGTGTTTTCCAGTGGCATAGGCAAGGGATTACCTTGTCTGTCCCTTGTTGAGCTACATTTGTTAGTCCAATGTCTATCTTTGCCATACCTTCTGCAAAATCTAGAAGGGAGGGGCCTTCTGTTAGGATTATTCCTTGAGAAAACATTATTTCTAGGAACACTCTGTTTATAATCCCTTTTTAGGTGACCTTGTTTCCACAATTAAAACATTTGACATTTCTATTCTTCTTCAAATCTCTGGAAATCACCTTTCCTATCCAAGTATCATCATGGTCATGAGATTCAATATTTATTGTATCTCAGATCTATTCCTCCAAGGGTGCTGATCTTGCTTTTCTCAGCCTAATTACCCTTTTGCATGGTGCATTAGCATTTTCAAAAGCCAGAGATTCAATTATTATCTGTCTAGCTTCTGAATTTGGTGTCATTCTATTTACTGCTGAAGACAGCCTTTGTAAGAAATCAGTGACAATTTCTTTTGGGCCTTGTATAACTTTAGTAAATGATTCAATTTTCTTTCCTACTTCTTCAATTCTGTCCCAAGCATTCAAGGTTGCTATTTGGCATAAAGCTAGGGTGTGGTCATCATATAGAGATTGGCTTTCTACATTAGCGTAATCTCCCTCTCCAAGAAGTTGATCTTTAGAGATTTCCATATCTCTAGCCCTACTTCATTGTTCAATGGTCTTAGCCTCATCTTTCTACCAGGTCCTCCATTGTAACTGTGGAACAGCTTCTAGGACAGCTGTAACCAAATCTCTCCAGTCTTGAGGGATATTTCTATTACAAATTAACCATGAATTTAACATCTGCTTCACAAACGGGGAATGCATACCATATGAGACTATAGCGTCTTTGAATCTCCTCAAATCTAACATTTGTACATGAGTCCAGTGAGCTTTTACACAGCCTTGAGCATTTGGCAGTTCCTTTAAGGTTACTGGATAGATTAAGGTTGGCTGTTTGAAAGCCTTAGGCTATTTCTCTGTAACCATATAATGCAATGCTGAGATTAGTTCACCTTTAAATTCCTGTCTGAATTTCTCTATGATCTGTTTTAATAAGTTTTTCTGAAAATTTTATCTTGGCACTCATATTAACCAACTTTTTAAATGATAAAACAGAAATGATCAAACAAATAATATTTATAATTGACATTATATAAATCCCATCTACATTAATTTTCCTCTCATTTAATTGTTCTGTTTTCAGACTGTCAATTGTATTATCAAACAGAGGCCAAATCCCCTCCATTGTAAAAATGTTTCCCACTTTTTAACGTGGGAAAAAAATCTTTTTTAACTAATTTCTCCCTTTAACAAATCCCAAGTGTCTCACCAAATCTGCCAACAATGATGATTCAGATGTGAGGCTGACTGCTTCTGCACTGAACAGTAGAAGCCTGAGCAAGTTTCAAGGCAGCTACCTAGTGTAGTAGCAGCTCAAGATGGGGATCCAGGGAGAGCCCACATCTCACCAGGAGAGAAGAAGCCAAAGAGCCAACCACCTGCACGAGGGAATGTGAAAAAGTGACTAACTCCTATGGTTTTTGGAGCCCCCCAAAAACTATGGAGTTTGCTGCAGAGAGGCTGTGACAAAAACTTAGCCAACAGGTTAGGGACTCTGGCCCAGGTAGGGTGGAGACTCCAGATGCAGTGGAGACTCTGCATGCAGCTCGGGCCTGAGCTGGGCCTGCAAGGCCACAGACAAGTGGCTTTTTTGTGAATTCATGCCCCACAACTTGGATGCCAGATGTTGTTTGAATCTTAGATGGTCTTTTAATAAAAAACCCAGAGCCACATATCAGGGTGAAAGCTGAAAGACCAGAGAAGCAGAATAGCCAGCCACTGGTTTTCACTTCTACAAAATTTTCAACCTAAAGAGAATGAATTTCTGTTTCCTCACACCTTATATACCTTTCCCCACCCAGACATTAGATTAAAGTGTGTGCCACCACTGCCTGACCTCTATGTCTAATCTAATGGCTGGTTCTGTCCTCTGATCCTCAGGCAAGTTTATTAGGGTACACAACATATCCTTACAAACCTCTCTGGAAACACCCTCACAGACAAGCTCAGAAGCTTGTCTCCTAGGTAACTCTACCCCCCTGCAGAGCTAACAATCAAGATAATCATCACACCACACTTGAAGCTGTCATAAATCAGTCATCTGTGGCATGACTGACTACCAAGTCAATGGACTTCGCAGTAGCAAAGCTGGATGCTCAGAGTAACTTCCTCCGGCTCAGGCTTCTCATAAGGCTGAAGTAGCCGTGTTGGCTCAGACTGTCTTCATGGTTTTGATGGAATGATAGATTTCTTTAGTTGGATCTAGAAACCTGGGTAACAAAATAATAGTGAGAAAAAGGGCCAGGCTGGTAGTGCTTGCCTTGTAAGCAAGAGGATCTGAGTTTGATTCCCCCAGAAGCTGTGTTAAAAAAAAAAAAAAAAAAAGCTGGGTGTGGTGGTATAAGGTCATAGCAGAGACAGGTGAATTCCTGGGACCTGCTGGCTAACTTTGTGACAATGAGAGGACCCACCTCAAAAACCAAACCAAACCAAGGTGTTGGGGAATATTATTTTAAGGTGTGTTACTTTTGTTTATGTTGTATTTGTTTAATTCTGTGAAGATGTGTTACTGTGCCTGTTTAAAACACCTCATGGTCTAATAAAGAACTGAATGGCCAATAGCAAGGCAGGAGAAAGGATAGGCAGGGCTGGCAGGCAGAGAGCATAAATAGAAGGAGAAATCTGGGAGGAGAGGAAGAGAGAAGGAGGAGGACTCCAGGGGCCAGTCACCCAGCTACACAGCAAGCCACGGAGTAAAAGTAAGATTTACAGAAGTAAGAGAATGGGAAAAGCCCAGAGGCAAAAGGTAGATGCGATCATTTAAGTTAAAAAAGGCTGGCTAGAAACAAGCCAAGCTAAGGCATTCATAATTAAGAATAAGCCTCAGTGTGTGATTTACTAGGGAGCTGGGTGGCAGGCCCCCAAAAGAGCAATACTAACAACAACACCAAGGTGGACAGCACCTAAGGAATGACAGCTGGGGTTGTTCTCTGGCCTCTACACACACACACACACACACACACACACACACACACACACATCTGCATACATATAAACACATGCACACACACTCATCAGTGGGTTAACTCACTGATGGATTGTGGCATTGCTAGGCAGTGGTAGAAATAGGAGGTGGAGGACAGCAGAAGGAAGTATGCCACTAGTGGTGTTCCCAGACTGGTATAGTTACCTGTGGTCGCTCTCTCTCTCCCTTTCTCTGCTTCTTGGCTGCTATAATATAACTAACCTTCTCCACACCCCACTACCCATCATCATGTTCTCCTGCCTCATCTTAGTCCAAGGTGACAGGATCGGGTGACTGTCAACTGAAACCTTTTCTTGGAAAGGTTATCTCCTTAGGCTGTGTCAGTCACAGTGATTAGAAGCTGGGTAAGGGCCGACTGGATGGCTCACTGAGCTAGGCACTTGCAATGCAAGCCTGATGACCTGAGTGTGATCCCTGGAGCCTACATGAAGACAGAAGGAGAGAACTGACTCCACAAAGTGTCCTGTGACTGCCACATAGGCCCTGGGGCCCATGTGGATCTCCTATACCACACACACACACACACACACACACACACACACACACACACACACTATGATATTAAGTAATAGAATTTAAAGGCTGGGTAGACATACTTCACATCTCTAATCACAATCATTGTTATTAATACCATCATCATCACTCTAGACAGATCTTGGACTACCTTCCATGGAAATTTATAATCTATGATTTTTAAAGGTAGTTGACTCGACACATTTACAGTGTTGACTGTATACCATGCAGTGGAACTTTCTATTTATTATTTATTTATTTATAATTTATTTTTGTGGAACAGGAAGGAGAAACATGAGCTAGTGTTTGCTCTTTGGAAATTCATTGTCTACTAAGGCCCAACAAAGCCACTTGATCCTTTTCCTGAGGAACTGAGGAAAGCGCCCTATGGAGGAAAGCGGGCTGACTCCAGATGCCTCCCAGGAGGCCCCTTGCCATTCTGAATTTGTAATTTCTTGGGTAACGGGATATTAATTTGACTTTTAGTATTTGGTTAAAGTACCCAATGATTGAGAACACCTATCTAGTACATGCTAAGAAATTGTGAAATGTTTTTTTGTAGTGCGAATTCTAATTGGTCTTAATAATAAAAACCTGGAGTCAGATATAGGGGTAAATGCTGAAAGATCACAGAAGTAAAGAAGCTAGCCAGAGCCACCTCTTATTTCCATGACTCCTCAGACTGAAAAGGGGCCAAGCTCCTGTCTCTTGCCCGCCTTATATTCCTCTCTCTGCCCAACCATATCACTTCCTGTTCCTGTCTACACAGACCTCCAGACATCTATGGTTAACTAATGGCTAGCTCCACTCTCTGATCTTCAGTCAAGGTTTATTTGTTAGATCACAAACAAAACATTACCACAGTTTTTTAATTTAAAAATTCTTAGTTTATTGTCTGTGGGAAGCTGGGAGACTGATTGGAAAAGGTCAGGAAGTAAGTAGTTCTATTGAGAGAAATGGCCAGAGCTAGGTAAGTTTGCCTTTTCTTCCTCATGGGGAGGTTAATGTCACTCATCAATTCTTCCAACCCAGACAAGCCAGGCCTTGAGAGTCCCTGGAATTGAAGGGACTTTGGAAGTGGTGCAGATGGCATTCTGGAATGTCTAAACGAGAGAAACTAAAAGCTCCTGAGGCTGCCATCTTTCTTTGGCAGACCTGATAAGAGATGATAAGCCTGCTAGGGATTCAGCCCTGAGCTGTTGGAAACCATGCTGGTGTTTGATTGAGCCCCTTACTATGAGTAATGTGAAGGGGGTAATTGGAACTCTTTGTAGTGAGAGCTTGTAGATATTATGGGCCAAGGTTGCCAGTCTGCATTGTGCTACTATGCCTGAGACTGGTATCATAGTCTGTCTTGTACTGCAACAGAATACTGCAGAATGGACAGTTTATTTACATTTATTATTGTTTGTTTATTTGAGACAAGGTTTCTCTGTGTAGCCCTGGCTCTTCTGGAGCTCACTCTGTAGACCATGCTGGCCTTGAACTCACAGAGATCTGCCTGCCTTTGCCTCCTGAGTGTCAGAATGGATAATTTATAATAAACAGAAATCGTTTGGCTTGCTATTCTAGAGGCCTGGAAACCTTAGATGAAGGTGCCGGCAGGTTTTATGATTCTGATTCCAAGATGGCGCTTTGAATGCTGCATTGTCCTGGGGGAGGCTGCTTCGTCAGCACATGGTAGAAGGTGGAAGAGCAAAGGGGCAGGAAGGGCTGGATTGACTCTCTCATAAGGACCTATTCCGTATATGCAGGCACAGACCTCATCCTAGATCTTAACATCTAATTTTGGAGGTGGCCACATTCAACTATAGCCACGAGGTTGAGGCCCAATTGAGAAAAGGGCCCAGAAGAGCCTCAGCAAGTTTTATCAGAGAGGGAACCTTCACAAAGGGACAAGAAGACTGTCCTAGTCACTGTTCCACTGCTGTGGAGAGACACTGTGACCAAGGCAACTCTTAGGAAACAAAGCATTTAATTGGAGCTTGCTTACAGTTTCAGAGGTTAGCCCGTGATCATCATGGCAGATCCTGATCTGTAGGCCGAAGGGGGGAGGGGGAGAGAGAGAGAGAGAGAGAGAGAGAGAGAGAGAGAGAGAGAGAGAGAGAACCTAGCATGGGTTTTTGACACCTCAAAGCCCACCTCTAGTGATACACTTCCTCCAACTAGGCCATACCTCCTAATCCTTCTAATCCTTTGAAAGAATTCCACTCCCTAGTGACTAAGCATTCAAAGACATGAGCCTATGAGGGTCATTCTTATTCAAACCACCACAGTGACCCCAACAAAGAATGAACAGGAAAGACTATTAGAAACAATGGGTTCAGATGTCAGCTGGAGAAGGAACAGCTTATATCAGGGAATTACAGGAGTCTTCCCCATTAATTGTTATTAATTATTCCATTAATATGAGAAGACTGGAGAGGAAGCCCTCATAGTGTTATTAATTGGTTGAGGGCAGTTTTTCTCTATTTGAATGGAAAAATCACAGAGAGGCACAGGACAAAATTTTTAATGACATCAACTCCAAGCATAGGGGGTTGGGACCCTCTGATCTTAGCGTTATAACTCCAGGGTTCAAGTGCCTCATGCCTCAGCCCTGAGATTCTCTACTTGTGTGGATCCCCAGTGGTCAGAGATAGTGACTCTTGGTGACTTTTTAGAACTTCCTGTGGCAGACTCTGGGCTCTCGCAGTGTTGGCACCCATCTCCTGTGGTGCCAGCGCTGAGTCGTCTCTTGCCTTCTCAGTCACTCAGTGTGTTGGGTCTCCTTGGTTGTTCATGCTTTCTTCTCTCCTCAGTCTTGGCTGCAAACCATTCTACGGATCTCCTTAGCTACCTGGGTGTTTCTACTGGCAGCCCAGTGAGTTGTCTGTTCTTCATGTTACCCGTGTACAACATGTAGACAACGAAGCACTTAGGTGAGGATTTATTAGGGTCTATGGGCAGGGCAGTGCATAAGAAGGAAGTCTTCTAGTCTGTTCTGAGGAGAGTAAGATCAATGTGATTTGCGTAGCCAGTCATACATCTATTCTAGCTGTCATGGGCAGGGGAGGTGTTCTTTCCTGACCAGATTGAGGACAGCTTTGAGGAGGGCTACAGCAGGGGTGTGTGTGTGTGTGTGTGTGTGTGTGTGTGTGTGTGTGTGTGTGTGTATCTAGAGTAGCTGTAAGCTGTAAATAGGATCCTTTAAGGGTCACCAAAAGCTTCCATGGCCAAAGCAAAGTCTCCAGAAACAGTCACTGTCAGGAGCATTGGCCACAACAGGTATGATGGTTCTCGTGAGGGGACAGGAGTCTCCAGGGTATCTTCAGCATTCTGAAGTCTCTTCCAAGTGTTGGCAGCTGGATCAGTCTCTCTGAGCAACTGTGAGGTTTCCCAAACAGCCACGATGGTCTGTATGGCAGCTTGAGGAAGTGCTGAGAAACAAGCTGAGGGCGTGGCTGCTTTGGTTGCCAACTCCCAGGACTCCTAAGAAACGGCTGGGTTGATGGTGTGATGGGTAATATTGGCTGTCAACTTGATGGAATCTACAAGGCAAACTTCTGGGCATGTCTGTGAGAGAGTTTCTAGATTGAGTCTTTTGAGGTGCGAAGACTCACCCTAAATTCAGACAATGTTATTCCAATCCTGGACTGAATCAAAGCAAAGAGTTGAACACCAGCATTCATTGCTCTCTGCTCCCTGACTGTGGCTGCAGTGTGACCAGCCGCCTCGTGTCCCTGCCTCCACGCCTTCCCAGCCATGATGGACTGGACCCTTAACTGTGAGCTAAAATAACCCTTCCACCTCTTGAGTTGTCTTGGGCAAGTGTTTAGTCCTAATGATAAGAAAAGTAACTCCTAAGATGAGGGTGTGGCCACTGGGAGGGAACTTTAGGAACTGTTTACAGCCCTGCTCCACTCGGGGGACAAAGGAGCTGTTCTAATACAATTTAGCCTTCTGCTAAACACAATTAGTCACCCAGTCAAGTTCCTGGGAAGAGGCAGCTTTGGCTAGGTATGGGGAAGGCTCTGACAGCTGTCCGTCAAGTCAGCATATTACAATCAATCCACGTGAGTCTATTAAAAGGGTAACAGAATTTATTAAGATATAAACTGAGGAAATACACTCACGGATACAGAATGGAATAGACAGCTGAAGTCATCCTCTGATCTGACCGGGAGCGAATCCACCTCGCAGGCAGGAGCAGGGAGAAGGGGCATGTGACCCTTCTCCCTTTCCTTATAAGAGGTCACAGCAGGAAGCACTGCCTCCTCTGGGCCCTATAGCCCAAGGTCATGGGCGGAGCAAATACCACTATACCTACAGACTGCTCATCTATGACACCTGCACATAGAGGCCAGAAGTGAAAATTGATTTCTTTCTCTGCCATTTCTACCTGCTCCCCTTTTCTTTTCTTGAGACAAGAGTCTCTCTATGTAGCTCAGGCTGGCCTTGAACTCACAGATCTTCCTGCCTCTGCCTCCGAATGCTGGTGTTAAAAGTGTGCACCACCACTCCTGGCTTACTCCCCCAGTATCTCTTACTGAACCTGGAGTTCACTGATTGGCTAGGTTGGCTGGCCAATGAGCTTCAGGGATCTACCTGTCTCTGATTACCCTAGCACTGGGGTTGCAGATGCATGCTACAGTGTTCGGCTTTTCTATGAGGACCGGGAATCTGAATTGTCCTCATGCATGTACAACCGGTGTTCTACTGACTAAGCCATCTCCCCAGCCTCAGTCTTGATTGTTCAACAGAAACAAAACAAAACACTAAGTGGTGCAGGATACAAAGATCTGCCATGAAATAAACCTTCTCTCCTGTCTCCACCTGGAAGCTTTTCCTAACAATGCTTAATCTTCATCCAAGTAAACACCCCTCGGGAGGATGGGCTTCTGCTGGTCTGTCTCTTGAGAGGAAGGCTGCATGTAGATCGCTGGCATGACGGAGGATTTCAGCCAGCACAGATGCTCTTGGTTCTGTAAGGTCCGCGCTCACATTCTCTCTCCCTGCTCTTTGGGTCCGTGGTCTTGGCCTTAGAGAAGCCTAAAGAAACAAGTGAGTGGTGGAAGAGGGAGAAACTGAGAAGTCCACACAACACCCTCTCCACTATTTCCACTATTTCCTGATCCTGAAGGAGGAAGAGGACTTTTTCACTGGATGAAAAGATTGCAGATTTATTTGGCTATGGTGGCGCACACCTGTAACCCCCAGCCCTCAGGAAATGGATGCAGGACCATGAGTTTTAGGTTTGTCTGGAATACACAGAGAGACAAAACACAAACAAACAAAAAAACCAAAGGCTGGGAGTGTGACTTAGTTTTGAACACTTGTCTAGCATGTGCAAGATCTTGAATTTCATCCTTAGTTCAACATATATATACACACACACACATACACACACACACACACACACACACACACACACACAGGGAATGAGAGAGAGCACTCAGCTTTGATGTGTCACTGGATGAGACATGAATTATCTACAGAATGAGCCTATTCCTAAATGCCTGAGCATGATGAAGGTAGTTACCGAGGCATCTATGATCACTAAGATGCCCAGGTTTCAGAAGACAGCAGCTTGGCAGAGATACAGATGAGAAAATATGATTGCCTTAGCTGATTCCAGCTTATTCAGAAGCTTGGTAACATTTTCCCAGAACATTCTTCTTTCTGTAAGAATAAGAAAACAGGTTAGCCTTGTCCCCTGTGGAGTTCCTAGCACTAAGCCGTGTGTAAGTCGTAGAGCATGCTCAGTCAATCTTGATGTCATCTCACTGATCTGAAGTGAAGATCCGGGTAAGAGCTGGTAAAGGTGTTATCAAGTCTGGTGACTCAGGAGAAGAGACTGAGGCCATACTCTGAGCCACAGGCTCCCGTCCTGCCTCTGCGGCTACTAGCCTGCTACCTTGAGCATGCCACTTGAACATTTTAGGCTTCAGTATTCCGGTCTGGAAGATGAAGAGAGAATTAGATTGGTTGAATGGATTCCAAACTAGTCATCTGTGGGGAGCATTGAAAACACAAAATACAAGGCTTGGGGTGTCTACAACAGGTTCCAGAATCTAGTTGTTGAGGATTCTTGGATAAATCTTGGTGGACACGTACGTTCGTCGTTTTCCTTCACTGGGACACAATAGCTGAGAAACAGCTTCAAAGGAGGGAAGGTTTGTTTTGGCCCACAGCAGCAGAGGCCGCTGGGGAAGGAGAACATCACAGTGGCAGGGGGCTGTGGTGAAATAAAGCTGGTCCCCTTATGCCGGCCAGGAAGCAGATGGGCAGAAAGCAAGCTTGCTGGTGGGTTTCTTGCTTCTCCTGATTATGTTCCATCTGGGCTCCCAGCCCACTGGACGGTGCCACCCACGTATGGAGAAGTTCTTCAGTTACTATTCTTAATGCCGGCAGGCTTTGGAGAGGTCCTCACAGACACATCCAAGTGCGCTTTATTACCCAAAGGATGAGACTAGTATTTAATGCCCAAGAGTGATGGAAGTAGTTAAGATCGCCTAAGAGCACCAAGGTTGCCAGGGACCAGGAAGAGAGAGCAGCTTTGAAGAGACGCTGAGGAGAAAGTAAGATGGCCTTAGCTGATTCCATCTCATCCAGAAGCTCACTGTCTCTCAGTCTAATCTAGCTGACATGGCTAGTTAACCACGGCGACAAGTCAGGCAGCGAGGAGCCTCTAGGTAGGTGATTGGTAAGTTCTGCTCCAGCTTCCAGGGTCCAAATCATGTTCCTTATCTTCCAAAAAGGGGTGGGGTGATCTTAGCTTCTGCCCCATAGGATGAACTCACAGGACACACCAAAAGCTTGAGGGAAGTTCTGGCTCTTCCTATCAATCATAACAATAGATATTTATCACCACTGTAGAACTAACTGTCAGCTTTGAAATGGGTTTTAAAGCCTCAGACGGAAGGAACGCCAGATCTTTTTTGTATCTTTTGCTGTTAAACAGTTCTAGCAGAGGCCACTCGCTTTCTCCCTCTCATGTGTTTGTCATTATTTTCTCTAAGGTGTTTTCTTGTCCAATCCCACCCCCACACCATGCTTGTACTGGAATCACCGACATTGCTCATTCATTTTCTAGTCCTCGAGGCGACACTTCACTGGTGCTGCCTCCCACGACCCTGAAATGCAGTCTTGGCTAGGAGAGCTCTCTGTGGGTCACAAAACAAGTAAAACAAGGACCTGGGGCTGTGAGTCTCCATGTTTCTGTGGTCAAGGCCATGGGCAGAAGGATGCTATTATTCTGAGACTGCTGACCTTGGAGACACTCAGCTTCCTGGCTGAATCCTCCTGCATCTTGACTTGGCCAAACAGTTTGTGCTAGGCCAGCAGTTGTGAAATCTCCAGCAGATCTGAGTGGTACTGTTGGCCTATTTTTAGAAGTGTTGTCCTTGAGGCTACCAAGAATGGGGGTTCTGTGGTATTTCACCGCCTCTCTCGGGCCTTGCCATCAGGGAGTTGACCTCATTTTCACTCTCCCTCAGTAACTGACTGCAGAACCATGTCTGAGCTTCTCCAGGACCCTTTCTCCTGTGTGCTCCCATGACTGAACTCCAGACACAGTGACTGTCGTCACAGTCAGAAGAAACGGAGCCTGGCCTCAGGCACTGCTCCAGTACATTTCTCTATAGCCACAAAGAAGATGCTATAGACCAATGTATCCTAATTCCCTGCAGGCCTCTTCTTTTCCCAAGCTGTCGAGTAAGGGGAAAAGTCAAACTGGTAAGAGTTTATTCTAATCGGATACAAGGCAGCTATGAAAAATGTGGCTATATCCTCTACCTCTGTTCTCAGCCACCCCTTTCCTTACCACCATTATGAGACTTGACCGTTGACTATTGGTTACGTGTGAGCGTGCATTAGCTAGCTGGTCACACAGATCACTATGGTCCAGGAACATGAGAGCGCCCACAGCTTGTGTTGAGTGAATTCTGAGTAAGCCGAATGAAAACTAAGTATTGCTCATCTTCTGGTTCCATTTTCACACAGGGTTTAGAGATTGTGGATGTTCCCTCATGTCTGTGAATGAATTTCTACACCTTTGGCTTCAGAGTCTGGCAGACAGAGTTCCCAGGAGGGACAGGACAAAGTGTAAGGTCCAAACTGATATTTCCTGTTGTGAGTCTTGCTCTCCTCATCTGGAGAAAAGAAAATAAGAAAACATACACTACTGTGAAGCTGTAGCCCAGGCCCCCGTCAATCCTCTCAACCATCAAGTCAGACCTCCCTTGTATTCTGCCCTGCCCTTCAGCCACTTCTTTGTCTTAACTAAACAATTTTGCCTTGTAACCTAGTACCAGGCAGTGACATGGGCCACTGATTCCTAAAGGTACACCTGCCACCTCTTTGGGGGTGAGAGGATTGACAGACCCAAGAAAGAATATGAGACTTTGACTCATTAACAACCTCACAGCGAAATGGATTTTAGTTTTCATACATTTTCTTTTTATGCCCCAAATGTTATGAAATAAAAATCAGGGCTTCAGCTTGTTTCAAGACTGAACCCCTTTGCCTCTAGCCAGTTGGGTAGTGCTTTGTTCAGATTCAATTCAGTGATTTTGTTTTATTTGATATACCACATCTGTTCCACATAGTCTGTTGCTTTTTCACTCAGCGATACCTGGCTCAGCAGGTGATTTAGCTTCAGTTATAGATGCTGGTTTATTGAGGTTGGGAGATACAGATTATAGGGGTAGACCAGATGTCCAAGCAGGTGGTTGGTATGTTCCTCAAAATACTTAAAAACATTGGGAATAAGAGACCTACTTAAAAATATTAGGAGAGTGGATTTCTGGCCCTTTGACAAGGCAGCAGGCCTGGTCCCACTGTGGGCACAGCTGAGCCCTCAGGTGCCTGGCTGGTGTTGACGTTTGCTGCTTGGGGCTTGCTTGTATTCAGCGCACTGTTCACCACCATGCTTGAACTCTTAGCCTTTCCATGGCTTCTGGGATGAAAGCAGGCATCATTTCCATGGCCCACAGGCCTGGGCAACTTAATTCATGCCTGCCTCTCTGACTACACCTTGTTTCTTATAGGACTAGCAAATGTACATCCTACTGCTAACCTCGTCTCCGATTCTCCCCTTTTCTATCACAATGCCAGGAGAAGGTACTGTTATTGTCCCTCTTGCAGGGGAAGGATCTGAGGGACAAACAAGCCCCATCGCTTGTGCAAGAGCACATGGCTGACATGAGTGGGGACCGGGACTCACACCCAGGCAGCCAGACCCTCAGGGACTTCACCCTGCCTTCAGGTGCTAAGGTCCTTTTCTCTGTAGGCTGACGGCTCCTGTTCCCCACGAGGGCTTTTCTCCCACTGTTCCTCTTCCTTTGGCTCTGCCTCAAATGCTGTTTCCTCAGGGAGGCCTGCTGGCATCCAGACTTCCAGATCATAGGGTTAGGTGATCTCAAGTGTTACCCTCCAACAGGAACACCTGAGACAAAGGGACGCTGCCCTCGCGCCATGCGGTAAGGAAGAGCTGTACTTGTTGTACTTGGCTTGTGTGAATGTAGAGTGGATATGTTCATTTTGTTTAACTTTAATAAAGTATAGTTTAAATCAGCAGAGCTGTGGAGTGTTCACCTGTTTGGGATTATATTCCCTGGGGAGCTCCTGTTGGGAGGATAGATACAGTGGTTGCCGCTGTCCACACCATCCTTACCCCTTCCTCTGCGCCTGTCCCATGCTTGGTGAAGGAGCCACTTCACCTTGTCTCCATCAGAGGACAATGAGGACAGGAACCATCTGAAACCTCAGAACAGGAGGTGACAGGAGATGACGTATCGGCAGCATGGTCACTGGTGTCAGAGCTGGGTGTGAACCCAGCTCTCAAAGTCATGCGGCCCTCAGGTTTCCCACTGGGAAGATGGGAGATTTTCTGCCTCAGAGGAGTGCTCTGCAGAATAAGTGAGGGTTGAGGTGGTAGTTCAGAAGGCAACGTGCTGGTTCTGCAAACACGAAGATCAGAGTTTGATCCCTAGAACAAGTTGAAAAAGGCAAGAGGTGGCGGGGCTTCTTATAATCCTGGGAGATGGAGATGAGAGGGTCCCGGGGGCTGATTGCACTTCCAGCCTAGCTTATTTGGTGAGTTCCAGGCTAGTGAGATTCTGTCTTTAAAAAAAAAAAAAAGGTGGATGGTTCCTGAAATGTGACAGCAGAGATTGTCCTGTGACCTCTGCCATCACACACACACACACACACACACACACACACACACACACACACACACGCACACACACACGATGTTTTCCACATCTTACAGCAGTTTCCCACATAGTGTTCCATTCAGGCCTCCCAGGAGGCTGACAGATGGGGGGGTCAGGATGTGCGGACACCTCAAGAGCACACGGTAGAGACCCACTGGAGCTCAGCAGCTTCCATGCCATCGTTTGCTTTTGGTCCTGTTATGGGGAGAATCCCAGCTCAGCAGCTGCTGCTTGCCCTGTGTGCTGTTCCTCTGTCTGCAGGAAAGAGATCCATGGTATGAGGCCCTATGGGGCAGCTCTGGACAGCTTCGGTCTTTGTGGGGCTCTGTGGGGCTGAGTCTGGTGGAGCAGACAGACCCCTCCTCCACAGAGGCTCAGAGGCCCAGAAGCCTGGGGCAAGCACAGTGCCAGGTGTCCCTGAATGGCTCTGGTGACTCCACTGTGGCCTTTGACCTTTCCTGGATTCAGTGGGTCACATAAGCCTGTCCTGCTTGGTAATGTCAGCCTCTCTTGCCTTAGTCAGGGTGGCCTGCCTTCACCCTCCATGAAGACCCCTCTTTGAGGGACTCAGACTCTGAAGCCAGAAGGGTGAAAAGGGTTGAGAGGAGGGAGGCAGGAAGAAGCTGTGTGAGGGAGGGGCTGTCTCTGTCTGGAATGCTGATAACTACCATTTAGCAAGTGTCTAGAATGTGCCAGGTACTATTTAAATCACTTCATCACTCAAAACAACCTTTATGACTTAATCCTGTTTGACAGATGAAGAAGCTGAAGACCAGAGAGGTTAGGTAACTTTCTTATCATCACACAGGAAGTGGGGGAGCCAGAATTCCTACCCAGACAGTTGGACTTCCTAACCTCAATCTTCATAAAATGATCAAGTCTGATTGTTTTGTGGTGGAGGACTGGTTGGCACCCCTGAGCTTAGCCCTCAGGCATACCCTGCTTATTTCCTAGTTGACATCTGAAAATTCAAGGAGTGATGAGGATTTGAACAAGGAGACGCCAGCCTGTAGATATAGAATGAGAATGCAGCTTCTCCTCCAGGTGTGGCAGTCTGAAGTCACATGACCAGCAAAGCCTCCTGGCCAGTGTTGTCTACAGCCTGCCTCAGACATGGATGAGAAGCCTAGAGAGGACAAGGTGCGGTGGAGTCTCCATGCAGATGACTAAGAGTGAACCCTGCCCCATGTTGGGTTCAGTGGAACCTAGAGGGAGAGACAGGCTGGCTGCAGGGGTGAGAGGTACAGGTCAGGGAGGTAGTGGAGGGTAGGCAGAGGCTGCTGATTTTGGAGTTGGTAAGTCATGGGCTCCTGCTGTGTCCTGTGTGTGTGTGTGTGTGTGTGTGTGTGTGTGTGTGTGTGTAAGGTCTGCCCTATGCCCCTTCTTCCTGAGGATGAAATGGTTCTTGTACATGCATGAATAGATATGCTGAAGCACCTAGGGAACAAGGCCATCTCAACCAGAGACTGCTGTGAACATTCCTAAGAACTCAACAGCTCCTGAAATACTTAAATAAGTTAGAGTCTTTGGGAGATAATCGGCCCCACCTGGCAGAGCCATGTAGAAAAAGCTACATGAAGCAGGAGGATACAGATTTATTTCTGTAGGACTTCTCAACACCTTTAGCTTCTGGATCATCAAACTCCATCTCCAGTCATGTGTCTTAGGATTATCAATTCTTGTCTTTTTTGTTTTTTTAAAGATTTATTTATTTTAAGTATATGAGTGCTCTGTCTGCATGTACGATGTTATGCCAGAAGAGGGCATCAGATCCTACTGTAGAAGGTTGTGAGCCACCCTGTGGTTGCTGGGAATTGAACTCAGGTCCTCTGGAAGAGCAGCCAGTGCTCTTAACCACTGAGCCATCTCGCCAGCCCTGAAGACTTATTTATTTTTATCTTATGTGTTTTTACTTCATATCTGTGTGAGGGCATCAGATCCCCTGGAACTGGAGTTGCTAAGGGTTTTTAGCTGCCATGTGGCTGCTGGGAGTTGAACTCAAGTCTCCTGGAAGAGCAGCCAATGCTCTTAACTGCTGAACCACCTCTCTACCTGCATTCAATTCTGATCTTTTAAAAGGGAAGACTTAATTAAAAAAAAGAAAAAAACTCTCAATTTTTATAAATCTTAAAGTATTTTGGAATCTTTTGCAGCACTTTGAATGTGAACCAGTACGTTGTTTAAGACTTAAAAGAAGAAGAAGGAAAAAGTCAAGTGTGCCGCCGAAGGCATCGGGGCAGATAAAGCCAGAATTTATAGGTGGGTGCTCACTGTGTGCAGACTGTGTCTTACACAGGACCGTAGTTACTCATTGACAAGTCATGTGTCATTTTTGTTAGACAGGGAAACTGAGTCCCAGGGAGTTCAGCTGTCCAAGGCAGCCAGGATGACTCCCCGGCTGGTGTCCCTGCAGGGATGGATGGGGCCCAGGGCTCAGGGATGCTGGAAAACACAGAGTAACAAAGATGGGCTGGGGGAGCCCGCACATCAGCTGCTTGAGCTCTCCTCTGGCCAGAGATGCTTGAGTAAATGAGGAAAAGGTCGAGTCTTTGAAGACAGACAAGCCATAAAATGTCAGACTGCATCGAGATTAGGACACGGAAAATGCGGATCATAGAAGGGAGCCTCTCTCCCTTCAGCTCTTGGACCTGCCAGGTCCTGGACCTGCCAGGTATTCACTTTGGGTCTATTGGGATTATTCTGCCACATTTTATTTTTTTCTCATTTCTGAAAAATGACTTTGAAGCCACTTTCTCAGACACTGGCTTTCATTTTACATAGGGCAGTTCCAGCAACTTTATACTATCCTTTACAAGGACCATTGTATTTACAATAGCCTACTCTATATTAGAAATAAAATCTTTTGGGGACAAAAAAGCATGTTTTCTCTCCCATCTAGGGCCATTCGTCTTTTCTAAGGAAAGGATGAAATGGATATTTAAGAGAAAGAAAAATGGGAAGTAGGCTGGAAGTTATAGCCTTCGTGGTCCAGTCCCAACAGAGTAAAGATGAAACATTCTACCCAGCTGGGTGTCCGTGAGCACATTTCTAAGCCTCTCCATATCAGCTTTCTCATTTGTCAAATGAGAGAGTTTTTAAGGTAGGATGCCTTCAGGGAGGTGCCCTAGTGACACACCTCCTCCTGCTAGATCTCATTTCCCCGGAATGAATCACACACCCAGCTGGAGCTCCAGCTCCTTGCCTCTGGAGTCTGAGTTGGGTAGCCTCCTCTCATGGTACTGTGTGGATGCTGGTCAGTGCTGGAGTGATGTCTGGTGGATGGTTACTATGTAACAACCGCATACCAGAAGCTATTACCAAGTTTGAGGGTTTGGACACCTTCAACATTCAGAACATGTTTGCTTCTCTGTCTGTTTTGAGTCAGGGTCTCTTGTAGCTCTGGCTGGCCTCAAACTTTCCATGTAGCTAAGGTCGGCCTTAAACTCCTGATCCCCATGCCCCCATCTCCCAAGTGCTTGGATTACAGGTGAGACCACTAAACTGTGCTGGGGAATATTATTTTAAAGTGTGTTACTTTTGTTTGTGTTGTATTTGTTTAACTCTGTGAAGCTGTGTTACTGTGCCTTGTCTAAAACACCTGGTGATCTAATAAAGAACTGAACAACCAGTAGCAAGGCAGGAGAAAGGCTAGGTGGGACTGGAAGGCAGAGAGAAGATACAGAAGGAGAAATATGGGAGGAAAAAAGAAGTAGGAGCAAGAAAAGGAGAAGGAGCAAGAGAACATGGAGAAGAGGACATCAGGGGCCAGCCACTCAGCTATACAGCAAGCCACAGAGTAAGAGACAAAGGTATACAGAAATAGAGAAAGGAAAAATCCCGGAGGCAAAAGATAGATGGGGATAATTTAAGTTAAGAAAAGCTGGGTAGAAACAAGCCAAGCTAAGGCCAGACAGCTGTAATTAAGAATAAGCCTCGGGCTGGAGAGATGGCTCAGAGGTTAAGAGCACTGACTGCTCTTCCAGAGGTCCTGAGTTCAATTCCCAGCAACCACATGGTGGCTCACAACCATCTGTAATGGGATGTGGCGCCCTTTTCTGTATACATAATAAATAAATAAATCTTAAAAAAAAAAAAAGAATAAGCCTCTGTGTGTGATTTACTTGGGAGCTGGGTGGCAGACCCCTGAAAGAGCAAAAACAACCCACAACAAAACTGTGCTTTTTAGGAATAACAGATCAGGTATCTTTGGATTACCCTTCCCAGTGGTTGTCTCTTTTTAGCTTACTCTGGGCCTCAGGTTGCTAGGCCGGTCTCCTTTTGGCTTTAGTAGTCCAAGTGTGACTCTGTTGGCACCACAGGGGTGATGTGCACAGGTAGATGTTAAAGAGAACCAACCCGGCTGCCCACTCTCTTTTGTCTCTCCATCTGCCTCATGCATACTCACCATTAAGTGAGCATGAATGCCACCAAGCCTGTGCCCACGCATGAGGATGCGGGCATGGTGGCCCTGGTAATAGAAATGACTATCACAAGGCTAATGGGCAGTTATCACTCATGATCACAAGTGCATCACGACATGCACTGTGGATGCACTGCACTGAAAGAGGAGTCCCATTCCAAGTGGAGCACGGTAGGAAAGGGCATGATCTTGCTACTCAGAATGGCAGGCACCTTGAAACTTATCGTGACATCTGGAATTTTGTTTTCAGTATTTTCAGGCTGAAGTTGACCACAGTAACGTGAAACTCTGAAAAGTTACTGAAGAGGGGAGGTGTTACGATTTGTATTTCAAAGTCTCCCCAAGGGTGTGCTAAAAGTTTGGTCCCCAGCCTGTGGCACCACTGGAAGGTGGAGGAGAACTTTAGGTCCCTAGGAGGATGCACTTGAAGGGGGGTTTGGAACCCAGGACTAGTCTTTCTCATTGTTTCCCAGGAGAACAGGACTGACTCCTCTATCATTTGCTCCTGCCATGAGGGTTGTGCCCATCACAGTCTCAAAGACAGGGTCAAGTGACCATGGAGTGAATCTGAAAATGTGAGCTCAAAGCCAGTGAAATGTCACAGTCATTTTGCTGCAGTAACAGGACGCTGGCCCACACAGGAGGATGATGTAGTACAGCAGGGCAGTCACCTGGCCCAGAACATGTTTCATAGAGGTGTCCAGTAAACAACCACAGAATGAATCCAGGCATCAGTGACTGGTGGAGAGATAACCAAGGAGGAGGAACAGGAAGCCATGAGATCGTGATGACTCCCAAACCCCAGAACCAGGCTGTTTAAACCATGGGCTGGAAGCTGGCTGGACTCAAGGCACTCGGTGCCAGCCTGTAGATGGTGAGCACTGCTGATTCTGCTCAGTAGATCTCATTTCATGCCCCAGGGCTGTCACTCTGACATCCTGGCACGCTTAAGGAGAAATGTGTTCTCTCCTGTGCTCTGAAGCACAGCTCTGCACATGTGTAAAGTCAAACACACACGCGTGCGTGTGCAGACACACACACACACACACACACACACACACACAAAAAGCCATAGGAAATGTGTCCCCTAAATTGTTAGTGGGGTTGACACTGCTATAATGATGAATAATTCATTTGATTGAAAATGATACTGAGGTTGACAAAATAGAGAAAGGTACAAATAATTTAATAAACCTCCTGCCACCTTGAGTTACTGTTAACATTTCATCTAACTCGTTTCAGATATTTTTATGCTGGTGAAAAATTAGAACTGAAGGCTGAGTTCTCCTGACAGCTCCGTGGGTAAAGGTGCTTTCTACCAAGCTTGATGCTCTTAGAATGATTCCCAGGGTCTGTATGGTGGAAGGAGAGAACTGATTGTCTTCTACTGTTAAGATGTCTTCTACTTTCCACATGCAAGCTGCAGCACACGCATGGTCTCTCTCTCTCTCTCTCTCTCTCTCTCTCTCTCTCTCTCTCTCACACACACACACACACACACACACACACACACGCACACATGCATACATGCATGCACACACACAAGCACACACATAGGCATATGCACACATGCATACACACATGCACACAATTAATAAAAAGTAGATTAGAAAACCAGAAAAAAACAAACCTGAAAATTGAGTAAGGGTTTTCCTTTCCCCCTCAGGGTCCTGGTCCCCCTCAGTCTACTTCTGGCTCCCGCTTTCCTTTCATGGCATCGCTCACTTCATACCCGCAGGAGCTGGCAACATATATGTGGAGTGATTTCCATTCTGTCTTTTATACTTGACAATGTTATTTTAAACAATAGGTAACATGAAAGAATGAAATAATTTATTTTTCTAAACACAATTTCTCTTCTTTTAACAGCCAGAACATGAGACCAAAAATCTCAGGTTTTAAAAAAGATTTATCTTAGTTTTTAAAATGTGTGTCTGTGTGTGTGTGTGTGTGTGAATATGTGTGTGTGCACATGTGTGCATCTTTATGTGTGTGTCTCTTTGTGTGCATGTATGTGTGTGTGTCTGTGTGTATGTATACCACAAGTGTGCAAATGCACTCAGAGGCCAGGAGAAGCTTTGGATCCCTGGAGCTGGAGTTACACGTGGCTGCTGTGGGTGCTGGGAACCGATCTATGGTTCTCTACAAGAGTGGCATGGACTCTTAGCCACTTCTCCAGACCCTAAAATCTCAGTTTTAGGATTACGATTTTCCAATAGACTCCATCACCAGGAAGAGAGTGAGTCATTGATCCTGGAGGTTGCCTTTGAGTTCTGTCTTGCTGCATGTCTACAGGGGTCCTAGGTGAAGTGCCACTACAATAGCCCTCCACATCCATGGGTTCTGAATCCTCGAATTCAACCAGCCTCAGACTGAAAATGTGTGAAAAGGAAGGGTCTATATTATACATGTGTAGCTATTTTTCTTTAATGATTCCTTAAACAATATAGTACAACCACTGCCTATCCAACACCTACACTGTGTTAGACAGGGCGAGCACATCAGAGATCTTTTAAAGTGTGCACTCAAGGATGCTCATAGGTTATATGCAAATGCTGTGCTATTTTATTTGAGCATGTGTGGCTTATGCGTGTGTGTGTGTGTGTGTGTGTGTGTGTGTGTGTGTGTGTGTGTGCGCGCAGGTGAATGCACCCACATGCACACGTGCTGAGGCTGGAGGAAGATATTGTGTGGCCTGCTCTATCACTACCAATCAAACTTATGTCCTTGAGACAGGGTCTCTCACTGAACCTGGAGCTAGATAGACAACCAGCTAGACTCAGCCATCTTCCTCTCCTCTTCCCACAGCACCAAGGTTATGGATGTGCATGGCCATGCCCAGCTTTTTATGTGAGTGCTGAGAGTTCACACTCAGGTGCCCATCTTGTGCAGCAAGTGTCCTCTCAACTATCTCCCTAGCCACCACTCCATTTTTTGTCAGGGACCTAAGCCTCTGCCAGTTTTAGGATCCACAGGGGTGAGGGGCCTAGAGCTTGTTTCTCTCAGACAGCGAGGGTGACTCTGTACATACAACATCACAAGAACTTTCTGTACTTAGTTTCCCGGAATCTCCCTAGAACTCTGGGGGAAGGTATTTCTCTCCCATTTTTCTGACGGGAAAACTGAGAGTCAGAGGAGGGAAACGATAAGTGGGCTGCTCAGTTAACAGCAGGCATTCTCACAGCTGTCCCAGTGCTCAAGCCAGGAGACATCCCTGTGACAGGAGCGGCAGGCAGTCTCAAGCCCTTGTCCTCATCAGCAAGGACTTTTGTCTGGTGCGCTGTTCTCTGTCACTCATCATTTTCCTGAAAACCTGTCTCCTTGGGCAACACTTTCCATCACAAAAGGTGATTTGTTTTGGAAATGTCTGAGTGAAAACAGCTCTGTAATTCTTGACTTTAGAGCATAGAAAAACACTTGCTATTTGGTTGTATTTTCAATAGACACTTTAAGAAGCAAGATAGTCACTCATGGGCTGGAGAGAAGGCTCAGAGGTTAAGAGCACTGACTGCTCTTCTAGAGGTCCTGAGTTCAATTCCCAGCACACACATGGTGGCTCACAACCATCTGTAATGAGATCTGGTGCCCTCTTCTGGCAGCAGGCAAACATGCATACAGAACACTGTATACATAATAAATAAATAAAATCTTTAAAAAAAAGATAGCCACTCATAAATTATTTCTTCTGTGAAGATCACCCCAAATGCTATCCAATAACCTTTCCAAGAATAACCAGTGAGTGAAAAGTGAATCAAGAAATAGACCAGTTATGTTTGAAATCTACGTCTGTGCACTAGAAGCATCAGCAAGCTCAACCTCCAATTACTTAGTATTTCTCAAGGACCAGCAGGCTTCTGATGTTTGGGAGTGGAATATCTGGATAGACAAGGTTCTTATCTATGGAAGTTTCAGCTTCAAATTCTCATGTGATGTGCAGAGCTGTGAGAAGCTCTGGGAACATAATGGTTGGAGCTTGTGCAGTACCGTGTGGCTCAGAACGTTTACTCAGACAGGATTTCAGCAGCTGACCCAGTAAGGTAGGGAAGGGGCTCTCCCTGTTCTCATTTTATTGAACAGGTAAGTAGATTGCACAGAAATGTGGTGACTGACTGGGGTCACCTGCCTGGACAGTGGCTGTACCCTCTCTCCAGCTAAGGATCCATCTATGGTCTTTCTGCTGGGGGATAGGCTGATTGGGGCTGGGATACTGGCTCTGATGCCCTGAGCCAAAGCACCCTTGACCAGAACCCATCCCCTACAAACCTCACATCTCCTATAGGAAGAGCACAGCAGCTAAATGCTGTAGAAAAGACAGGAGAATGACAGGAGCTGAGGAGAGACCCCAAACCACAAATGTCTCAGATCAGGCTCATCACCAAGAAGAGTTCAGTGGGATCCTGAGAAGGCTCACAAAAGTGTGTGGTGACACCTTCTCCTCCTCTCTCCTCCTCCTCTCCCTTCTCTCTCCCTTTTCTTTTTTTCTTTTTCTTCTTCTTTAGGGATGTGTGTACATGTGTTTGTTGAGGGAGGCAGAGATCAATGTCGGGTGCATTTCTCTATTTCACCTCACCTTATTTTTTTGAGGCAATATTTCATTGAACCTGATTAGACTAGACTGGTGAGCCAGCAAGCCCGGGACCCTCCTGTCTCTCCTTCCCCAGTGGTAAGATTATAGATAGGCTGTAGCCGGAAGTTTTCCTGTGTCCCACTTGGCCCTCAGTAGTTTGTAAAATAATCACTCAGAGGCTTAATATTAATTACAAACTGTTTGGTCTATGGCTCAGGCTTCTTGCTAGCTAGCTTTCATCTTAAATTAACCCATTTCTATTAATCTATGTGTTGCCACTTGGCCGTGGCATTACCAGTCTGCTGGCATGTTGCTCCTTGGGTGGCAGGCTGGCGTCTGCCCTGACTTCACCCTTCTTCTCCCTTCTTCTCCCTGTATCTCTGCTTGGATCTCCCACCTGGCTCTTATCCTGCCCTGTCATAGGCCAAAGCAGCTGTATTTATTAACCAATGGGAACAACACATATTCACAGCATACAGCAAGACCATCCCACAGCAATAGTCATGGGTGGTCCAGTGTGGAGTGGGTACTCCAGCACAATATGAGGGACCCGGCATGGTGTGGGGGGTCTAGCATGGTGTGAGGGGTCCAGCATGGTATGAGGGACCCAGCATGGTATGGGGGGGGTCCAGGTCCAGTGTGGTGTGAGCAGTCCAGCAAGGCGTGGGTGCTGGGGACTAAACTTCTTGTGAGGCAAGCACTTTATTGACAGAGCCGTGTCCTCACCCTGTGTTAACTCACCCCGTGTCTCCTCACCCCACCTTTCCTCTTGTCCTCTCCTCCTTACATTCCCTTCACACCCTGTCGCCTCTGGCTGGGCCTTCCTCCTCCCACCCCAAGGCTCCTTCTGTATTTTTGAACATAGGATCCAGAACGGCCACCTTGGCCCTTACCTGCCTTCTTGGCCCAAATGCCGGTATCGAGGAACCAGACTTCCAGGGCATCAACTACAAATCTGAGAAAGAATATCTGGACTTGTTAGGTTGTATATGGGGCCAGTGTGGTGGGTCCGCAGTCAGTACATACTTAAGCTGGTCTTAAGCCCATGCTGATTCTGTAAGACAGGTACTACAGCACTCCTACAATTGCATTTCCTCCTCACAGAAACTCTAAGAGAAGGCAAACAAACCTGTTTATTTCCATGAAGAAGTCAGGACTGAACAAAAACTAAACCATTTGCTTAAGACACATGGGCATGGGAGGCAAAGGCTAAGACTGGGCGCCAGCTCCTTCCCAGTTCCAGAGCAAACACACACACACACACACACACACACACACACACACACACACACGTACCCACACACATGCACATGCACACGTGCACATGCACACACACACACACACACACACACGCACGCATACACGCACATGCACACACACACGCATACGTACCCACACACATGCATATGCACACACACGCGCGCGCATGCGCGCACACACACACACACACACACACACACACACACACACACACGCTCCCACACCAGGTAGCACTGCACACAGGACACACGTGGCTCCTCCAACCGAGAACACTGAAGAGGCACTCTGGCTCCATCACGGCTTGGAGGAGTGTGGGACCCTCCAAGACTCTGGTGATGTTTATGCTCCTTCCTGAGTCCTGTGTAGAGTATCTCTCTGGTCTCCTCGGCCTTTCATCTGTCAGCTCCTCGACTCTCCCCACTCAAGGCCCAACACGAGACCCCAGGGGTTATATTCCCAGGCTCCAGTCTGTCTCTGTGCTGTCTCTTGGCCCTTGGTCGGGGTGCCAGAGGAAACATAACTTTATCAGAGCAGAACCACGTCTTTTCAGTCCCTGCGTGACGGAAGGCTGGGAGAGCCACCACCACAGGTTAGTCTAAACGGGCTGGAACATTCGTAATGTCAGCTACAGGTGCCCAGCCCCATCTCAGACCCTTAGTAGAGCTCAGCCTAGGCCAGAGACTCGGGAGATGGTTGGATACGGCTCAGGGTAATCTGGACAAGGGGTTCTAACAGAAGCATGCATTTTTATGGCGGGTTCCTTGGAGTGGTTCACTTTGCTTTGTTCATGATCCCAGTCTTTAGTGATGGAGTTTTTATCTGGGCCCATGACTGCCCATGGCTGCTCAGTTTCTTCTCATGTGACTCCATCATGTGGACGGAGGTGATGGGGGAAGCGTCTGGACCCTTCAGGAAGGTGTTGTTTTCTCCTTTTCCCCTCCAGTCAGAAGTCACGTGGTAGCAGCCATCTTTGGCCTTCCTAGGCAGTGCCTCTGGAGCAATTTCCTGGGGTTCCTAACAAGTTGGGGCTTCCATGACAGCCTTTACTATCCTACAGATCATGAGGCTGGGAGCCAGAGGTCAGGGTGCTGGCAGGGTTGTCCTGAGGATGTGAGCTGCCCAAGGCCTCTCTCCTTGGATTGTAGATGACTATTTTCTCTGTGGCTTCAATCTTCTCTTTGTGTGAGTGGGCATGCAGATGATTTTCCATTCTTATAGAGACCCTGGTATTAGGCATTAAGGGCACCTCTTGATGACTTCATGCTAACTTAATTGCCTCTGCAAATGACGCTGTTTTCAAATAAGGCCATGTCCTGAGGTTCTAGGGGTTAGGATTTCTGCCTACATGTTTTTGGAGGAGAAACAATGCAGGTGATATAAGCCTTGCAAACAGATCACCTTCCAGGACTGGGAGGCTCTGTAGCTGCCAGATTGCAGCCCTCAATGGAAATCTCTACCAAGGAGTCTATGGGTCCAAGACCACACCCTTCCCAGGTAGCCAAGTGTCTCTCTGTGAGTGTACAGCCTTGAATGTGGACAACCCTAAAGGCCACCATGGCTTCAGGGTACTTCCAGGCAGCTGAAGCTTTGTCTGTAACCACATTGCTACCCAGCTCCTCCTCTTCAGACCGGCTTCTAGTCCTGCTCTGTTGATGCTGATCCCGAGGCCAGTCTCAATAACTCAAAGTCAGTTTCGAGTTGACTTCCTAGATACATCATAGAGAAGCCAGACCTGAGAGGAACCCTGTGCACATAACGCCACCAGCCAGCATAGAGATGCAGGCTATCTACAGCTGGGCTGGGATGTGCATGAGAAGGACATTCCACCTTCTAGGGGCTGCTGTTCTCAGGCTGTCCCTGCATCAGAGCCTGTGCCCCCAGGGATGCAAGGAGCCTGTTGAGGGAAAGTTTCCAGATCTCCGGGTTCTGTGGACCTGGCATAATACACGCCCCCCCCCACCCCCCACCCCCGGGCTCCAAGTCTGTCTGCACATCACTAAAACATGCTTACTTGTGGGTTTTACCTGCATGTTGGGAGGTTGTGATACAGGCACTGAGGCTGGCGTGCAGCTGGCATTTGGGGTGCACTGGAGCTACCAAACATGTTGAACTTTGACTCGGAACCTCAGTTCAATTCTAAGCCATCTCTTCCTGCCTCTGGCTTTCGATCCCCCCCTCTGTAAAGCATCGCCAGGTTATCTAAAGTCCCCTTGTTCTGCCTGTTTCATAAAGATGCCTGAGGCCGAATCAAGCCCAGACGAGGACCTTAGAAAGGTCAACAGCACAGTCCGAACCCAAGGTGTCCTTAGCATGATTGCTTTTGACATTAAAAGGCTGTTTTGGTCCCAGGTCACACACAGCTAAGTCTTGACAGATGGTGCTCCCCAAATGCTCCCAGGGGCCTCTTAACCTGGGGATTTTCCACTGAATGCAGCTTTCTTTCAAAGTTTTGTTTTGTTTTGAAACTGGAGAGGCAGTGACGGAGCCTGGGCTAATCCCGCATGCAGGGCTGACAGACTCAACCAGCAGAGAGCAGGGCAGGCCTTTTATTCCCACTTGAACTGCTGGAACCTTTGGCTAACCTGGGAGGAGGTAGACGCTCAGTCCCCAACACAGCTGGCCACAATAGACCACAGGCGAGGGGCAGGCTTATGGCACTTCCCAGGGGTACCTGGACTGAGCTGAGCCAACTCCCAGTCTTTGTCTCGGTATGTCACTGGGAGGGGAGGTAGTGGGGGTGGGATGGAAGAGAGGGAGAAGTAAACAAGGGACTCATAGCAAGACTGGATTTGGAGGGGATCTTTCTCCATCAGTTCCAACCTTCTCTATTGCTAATTGTGGCACAAGGCCCAGAGAGGTCTAGGAGCTCACAAACATCACACAGCTCCAAAGAGAGCAGAGGACCCTTGGGCTGCTTATCACCCCCTGTTGACTAGAGCGGTTGAATGATTTTTATCAGAGTGGGGGGGGGCGGGGAGGGTCAGACCCAATGTCACAGCTCAGTACCAGCCTCCCTCTGGTGTGGCTAGGTTTTTGGTAGATGGGCTGATGATAGACAGGCAGTGGCCTGGGTGATTTTACTTAGAAGTACAATAGCAGTTGAAGTCAGTCTTATTACTAGAGTTAGGGTGAGACCTTGGGCCCTGGGAGCCTCTAAGAAGTCAAGTTCAGCCACCTGTCCTCCACAGTCCAATTAAAGACACAATTACTAACGAAAAGCAGAAAAAGCGAATTTATTCAATGTAGCTACATTGGGAAGAGGAACAAAGAGGTCCAGTGAACCCTGTCAAGTTCATCTTTAGTTTCCTGAAGGAAGTTTATGTGTAAACAGAGGGCAAGAGGTAAGCACAGCTCTTCGGACCCGGCCAAGGCATGGCTTCTCCTGTCACCGGAGTCCAGGTTCCAGTTTCTCCTGCATGGTGGTCTGACAGACGTCAGAACTGAAAAATCTCTTTCCTGGAGATGAGATCCTCTCCTAGCTGGCACCAGGCTTCCGGTCTGTTCCTTCACGCATCATGAGAGTCCTGGGAAACTCCAGTTTCCTGGGAGCCATTGGTTCAACCGTCTGATAGCCAAAGGGAAGGACACAAGTATCTCCCTAGAATCTTTTTGTTCTTGCCAGGATGGTCACAGTCCGCAGACTGCCCCAACCCAGGGAAGGTATCCCTCCATGAAAACCCCATTTTGGGATGCCCCTCTAGAATCTTCTGGAAAAAAAAAGATCCTGGGGGTACAGCTGAACTCTGTGGGCAGCTAGTGTTTCTGTAGGGCTGGTGTTGCCTGGAGGGACCTTGGCCTGGCCCTGACTTGGCCCAGGCAGCCTGGGTAGTCCAGATGAGCCTCAAACCTTCCTCTGAGTCCTCTTAGAGATGAGGGAGTAGACTCGGGGGAGGGGAGACTCACTCCCCTGGAGCTGAGATGCTGGGGAGCAAGGGCCCAGGAGGAGGGCCTACTGCCTCTTTGGGCCACTTTGGAGGCACAGAAGATCTCAAGATGCTGTGTTGGTCAGTTGGGGAGGGTCTTTGCAAAGAGGGGTGTGGGTGTGGCTCTGTCCCTGAGGTGGGTCCAAGGGAAGGGAAGCAGTACCCACCGACCCCTGACTGTGTCTCCAACTGCCTTCTCACCAAGGGATGAGCATGTATTGAAACAAGAGCATTAGGACAAATCAAGCTTGTGATTGTCACAGAAAATGTAGATATTCCTAAAGAAATTAAAACCAGGCCCTGTGGCGGTGGTGGTGCACGCCTTTAATCCCAGCACTCGGGAAGCAGAGCCAGGTGGATCTCTGTGAGTTCGAGGCCAGCCTGGTCTACAGAGTGAGATCCAGGAAAGGCGCAAAGCTTACACAGAGAAACCCTGTCTTGAAAAACCAAAAAATAAATAAATAAATAAATAAATAAATAAATAAATAAATAAATAAATAAAAGAAATTAAAAAACCAAGCTCCCGGAGCCCTGCTCAGAGCTCCCCGCTGTAACTGTGGGGCGTGTGTCCCCCAGCATTTGGGATATGTGTGTACAGGGTCTGACAAGACACCCCTCTTTCCTGTGCAATGCTTGAGCCGCTTGAGAGCATGGGCAGGAGAAGTCCAAATGAAGAGGAGTCATGACTGGCATTGTGAAGGTTAAGGACCAAACAGGCAATGGCCCCACACTAACAACAAAGAGTGCAGCCTCCTGTGGGGATGCTGGGAAAGCAGAGGGCTCCTTTTGGAGAGCCTGTGGCTACAGGACAGGATACAGGGCTGTGAAAGGACCCAGAGACCGCAGGCAAGAGGGCGTGCACCACCCTTCTGCTCCTTGCTAGAGCTTCCCATTGCTACCCCCAGCTGGGAGCCAGAGGTCAGTGGAGTGCAGGATGGGAGGAACAGCTCATGGTGTGTGTGTGTGTGTGTGTGTGTGTGTGTGTGTGTGTGTGTGTGTGAACCTCTAGGGCAAGAGAATGGATGTCACGTGACAAGTCCTTTTCTCCTGGGAGAAAGGAGTGAGTGAGGAGTCAGAGGGGACCATGGGGCAGCAAGACTATGCTGCAAGGAAATGAAAGGTCAGAAAGAAGAAATCTGCTTCCGGTCCATTATCTGTGTATCTTTCATCTTCTATTTATTTATTATCTATCTATCTATCTCTATATCATCTATCTGTCTATCTATCTACCTATCTATCTATCTATCATCTATTTATCATCTATGTATCTATCCCTATATCATCTATCTATCTATCTATCTATCTATCTATCTATCTATCTATCTCTATATCATCTATCTACCTATCTTGATCTATCATCTATTTATCATCTAACTCTCTCTCCATCTAAATCCTAGGAAACAGTCAGAAGCAGTGTAGACTAGTAATTAAGTGCAGTCTTAGAACCAGATCAAGAGGGCTTGAGCTGAATGCTAAGGGATCACTTATCCCCTGTGCAAGTGTGAACTGGTTGTTTACTTCCAAGGCCCAGTTTTCTCATGTCACAATGAGACTCCTGGTACTCAGGAGACCTAGAGGAGTAATAATATTAGAAATGCCGCCTGGCACATAGCAGGCAGCTTCTTCAACAAGTCTCCCTAAAGAGACTGGGGAATATATGGTGACACTTTCTGATGGAAAAGAAGAGCCAGTTCCTGTGTGTGTGTGTGTGTGTGTGTGTGTGTGTGTGTGTGCTTGTCCCTCACTTCTCGTGTTGGCTCACCCCGGGTTAGATTCAGTAAGTAGTCTCCTGCAAGCCCAGGAAGTGGCCCTCCAGAGAGTTTTTTGGGGATTTTCTTTTCCAGTTCAGCCTTTGAAAAAAAAAAAAATCCTCCAGGAGAGGAAGGAATGAGTCTCACAGAGGTGCTGAGAATTCACCAGACCCTGGCAGGCAGGAGGGAGCTGTTTACCTTGCCCAGATCCTGAAAAGAGAGAAAGAGGAGGGGATGGAGCATCAGGAGGAAGGGATCACCAAAGGGAATATTGTATTGGAGACACAAAGAGCAGCTGCCCAGGCCAAGTGCTCACTCACTTTCCCCCCGGCTCCCTTCCCAGAGAACCTGCTGTCTGAACTGCTGGGTCACAAGTCTGCCTCAGGTCCTTCTCTGTTCCACCTGGGTGTGCACTGGGGCAAATCATTAAAAAAGACTCAACTGCATCAGCTGAAAAATTGGAGTAACATTCCTCACTTGCTTTTAGCAAATTTAAATGACTCATGTCCCTGTGGGGCTGCAGAGGAGCCTGACAAGAAATATGGAAGCCATATGTGGTCACAACAAGCCAAGTCAAGGAACTCAGATAGACATTTTTCGACAGAGAAATGGCCATGTCTACAAGTGACCAATAAGGGTAGGACAATAATCCAGACATAACTAATCATGTGCAGAATGAAAAAACAAATACAAGTAGGACAGTAATCCAGACATAACTAATCATGAAAAATAAAACTATATGGACTACCATTTCAAACCCATTAAGATAGTCATTATTTATTACAGCAACAACAATAACAAAATCAGAGAATAAAAGGTGTTAGTGAAGACACAGAGGAATCAGACCCTCTGTGCACTGCTGTGGGATGTTCTGTATGTCAAATATGTTGCTCTGATTGGTTAGTAAATAAAACACTGATTGGCCAGTAGCCAGGCAGGAAGGATAGGCGGGACAAGCAGAGAAGAGAATTTTGGGAAGCGGAAGGCTGAGAGAGAGACACTGCCAGCCGCCACTATGACAAACAGCATGTGAAGATGCTGGTAAGCCACGAGCCATGTGACAAGGTATAGATTAATGGAAATGGATTAATTTAAGCTGTAAGAACAGTTAGCAAGAAGCCTGCCACGGCCATACAGTTTGTAACCAATATAAGTCTCTGTGTTTACTTGGTCGGGTCTGAGTGGCTGTGGGACTGGCAGGTGACAGAGATTTGTCCTGACTGTGGGCCAGGCAGGAAAACTCTAGCTACAGTGCACTGGTAGGCTGGTAAAATAGTGTAGCCACTGCAGAAAATAGGATTGTGGGTCTCAAGAAAATTAAACAGAATAACCACATGATCCACAAATTTACCTTTTGGGTACGGATGTATCTCAGAAATGACAGCAGGAGCCAGAAGAGGTATTTACACATACATGTGCACAGCAGCATTGCTCACGGTAGCTAAAGCATAGAAATAACCTAAATGCTGACGGACAGACGGACGGACGGACGGACAGACGGACGGATGGATAAACAAGGTGTAGTCTACACAAATGTGGGGACTATGAAATGAAAGGGATTCTGAAAACTACTACAATGTGGGTGAAACTTGAAGTTATGTCTGTTGGAGTTAACTAGGCACAAAAGCACATGTAGTGACCAAGGCCACTTATCTCAGACAGTCAGATCCACAGAGACAAGAGGACAAGGTGGTTGCCAGGGACCAGGGGAGAGAGATGGAAGTTGATGACGGGTGTCCAGTGGTATGAATGAGCACTATCCCTGAACTGTGCACTTACAAAATGGCCAAGACAGTAAATTTTGCCACACAATTTTATCACCAAAAGGTGATAGAAAATAAATAAAGCAAAGTATTATGACACTGTTATTAATGGCAATTAGTTAATCTCATCTTTCTGAAGTAGATCCTGTTTATGGACGATCCTGAGCTCAGCTTTGTCAGGTTCTTAACACATGACAACTCAAAGTCTAGCAGCTCAAGTCCCAATCCCAGGCTTAGGAAGATTTACTGCCCCTTGGGGGTCCATCCTTCTGGAAGTTACATCCTGCATCTCTTCATTTTATTTCTGGGGTCTACCAGTAGGCCAGCTTGCTAGACATTTTTTCAAAGAATGAATGAAAAAAGGATCTAAGACAAGGCTTGTTTCTGCCCTGCTGACTCCAGGGACATGCACCTTAGGGCTACTGAGGTGGGGTGTGTGAATACAGCTGTGAAGAAGGAAGGCATTGAAGAGGTTAATAGGAAATACTGTTCCTCTTTCCCAGGTGATCAGAAGTTCTGTTTAGCTTATTGAGATGGGCAGGTAGGGAAAGTGGAAGCTTTGGGCAGAGGGATCGGGCTTGGTTTGAGAGGATTGCTGTAGATGCGAAGTCCTGATCGCCAAACAGAAGAGCAGAGCAGTGTCCTCTGCAAGGTCCCGTCACTCCGGACAGACTGGCTTCGTTCCTTTTGGATGACTCAAGAGCCTTCCTGGTACTGTTTTCTTCACAGAACATTCCTTTGCCGTGTTCTAATTCTGGGCTACACAATAGTCACTTCCTGGTAAAGCCAGGCCCGTCTCAGGTTTGAGGTTTGGTGTGTTGATGCTTTTTGAGATTGGAATGGGCTCACATATGGGGCTTATTTTCAGTGTTGGGGCCACGGTTGGCCCTTTCCCGTCCTGGTGAAGTGACTGGCCTCTAGAATAAGGGCAGAGGGAAAGAGGCGGGACCGGCTCTGCAGCTTCCTTGCTAGGGGCAGTAGGTGGGCTGCCTCAGTTCTTTGTCCCTGCAAGAGTCTGTCCCCTGTGTCCGCTCTCCTCACCGTCCCCACCACTGTGTACAAATCGGGGCTGCCTGTGGTGTTAGTGAGCTTTGTAACAAAGGGTTTTAAGACATGGCGGCTGAAATCCACAGCCACTCATTTAGCTTCCAAGACTGTTGTTTGTTTCTGCTGTCTGGGGGAGGTTCGACTTCTGTCCTCTGGCCTCACACACCTGAGGTCAGCTCCAAGCTGACCCAAACGATCGGCTGTGATGTTGACTCATTTGCAGACTTGACTGTCCACTCTCATGTCTGCCAGGCCAAGGTCATGAAGTTAATATTTATGGGTGATGTAGGAAGTCAAAGCATTGGGTAGCTAACCCCCAATTTACCTGAGGGATATCCCAGAACGAGGTCCACAGGGTCGACCAGGACCACAGTGACAGTGGTTAGAATGAGCTTAGTTTTTATGAAGAGTCATCTATTTATTCATTATTTGTGTATTATGAGCATGTTCATGCATGTGCAGGTGCATTACACACATGTGGAGGCCAGAGGACAGACTTGGCTGTCTTTCCTCAGGCACTCTGTGAACTTCGGTTTATGAGGCAGAGTCTCTCATTTGTCTGGGGCTTGTGAGCCGCTGGGATCCACCTGTCTCTGACTCCCCAGCTCTCAGAGTCTAAGTTTGTGCCGCCACATCTGGCGTTTAAGCAGTCCATTATGATGAGAAATAGAGACGATAAAGCCATGACACCAGAGCCCTGATCTGCGCTGATGGCATACTCTCGTCTCAAAGTCCACAGCTTTGGGATTTTACTCTCTTCTCATTGTTTATCTAGTCACATGGCTACACAGCTTCCAAGAGGGCCTGGGAAGTTAGTCTTCACTCTGAGTGGGCATTCATACAGTCAAAAACCAAGACTTCTATTCGTATAGAGACAAGACCCAGCATGGTGGCACGGGCCTTTAATCCCAGTGCTGGGGGCGGGCAGGGGCAGGGGCAGGCAGATCTGCTTGCTGTGAGTCTATGGGAGTTCCAGTCCAGCCGGCGTCACACAGTGAGGCCCTGCCTATCTCCTAAACAACAGCAGCCAACAGCACAACACAAACAAACCAAGGAGACAACTGGTACAGAGAAGAAGTCATGTATTTATTTTGTAAAGACCTTTTAGAACCTCACCTTCCTTAAAGGTGGGGTGGGACAAGCCGGGCGGTGGCGGCGCACGCCTTTGATCCCAGCACTCGGGAGGCAGAGCCAGGCGGATCTCTGTGAGTTCGAGGCCAGCCTGGGCTACCAAGTGAGTTCCAGGAGAGGCGCAAAGCTACACAGAGAAACCCTGTCTCAAAAAAAAACCAAAAAAAAAAAAAAAAAAAAAGGTGGGGTGGGACAAAGGGCTGACAATATTGGTTACCCAATGGTGTTAAGATTGGCTATGACAAGGGTGCCAAGTAGTTACTACTCCTCAGCAGGAGCCAGGGTTTTCTAAGGAGAGAAGACACTTTGGCGTCCCTCCCCTTTGCTATGGGACCACTGAAACAATGGATCCCAAGGAACTGGGAACTCCCCAGGGATCTTATGCTGGTGTGAGGTATGGGGTGGGAGGTGGGGGGCGGGTGCTGAAGCCCAGAGCCAGCCCAAGGGGAGCTTGTCTCCCGGGAAGGAATTTTACGCAGTTCTGACAATTCGTCACGCATCTTGAGGGCCAGAGTGGAGCTAAGACAGGAATGGGTCAGTGATGGGCAGGACCGCACCTTGGACAGGACTGCTCAGGGAAATGTACATTTTGTCCTCTACATAAACCCAAACCTTAGTGCCAGGAAGACAGACTTGGGTGGGCCCCTGAACCTCTTTATTTGTTCTTCCCAATGTGGCTACACTGAATAAACCTCCTTTTTACGCTTTTACCATTTCTTATTGGTGTCCTGAAGACAGGAGGTCCAACCTAGCTGTTAGGGTTGTCGCAGTCCAGGTAGCATCTCTAACAGCTCCAGGAGCGCTGCAGCAGAGAAAAAGAGGCAAGAATCGGTGTGGGGTAGACAGAAGTCCCCCGGGAACATACATTTCGTACATTGTTAAAATTATTATATTTATTTGTGTGTATGTCCTCCCGTGGGCCAGTGCCTATATGTCCAGGTCAGAGAACAACTTGCTGGAATCAGCTCTCTCCCTACACAGTGTAGGTTCTAGGGATCAAATTCTGCTCAGCAGACTTGGTAGCAAGCGCCTTTACTGGCTAAGCCATCCGGAGTCATCGCGCCAGCCCTGGAGTGTAACCGTTCTTACAAGCTGTTCTAACACTCCAATGGCTTGGGGCATAGGAAACTGGAGAGCAGACTATGACTCTTCACCTCTGCCTTGGATATGAGCCAGGACTGAGAGTCCTCCCTGAATTTTCCTTAGCCTCTCCCAGGGGTGAAGAAGCTTCCTTAAACTCATGAAGGGCTTCACCTGGAGTGAGTAAAATTCAACCTTTCTGGATCTCAGTTTCCTCAAAGGGGGAAAAAATGAGGCTCACAATGTGGCCACCCAGGGGTGTTGCATTTAATGACAGCAGTGATACCAGGGACTTGCTAGAAAGCTTGTAAGGAGTTGGTACCCAGGATACTACTATTATTTATGGGTTAATCACTGCCTAATCACTGCCCAGCCTCAAACTGAATTTCGATTTCTAACAGAATGATAACTCTGAGAAACTTTGTTACTTCCTTAGCAGTTCTCCTTTAGCCTGTTTTTTGTTTTTTGTTTTTTTTTTCCTTTCCTCTCTTATCAGTCTGAGTAAGCCAGATTCCCAGCTTCCTTTGCTGGGCAGCTGTGTGGCCAGATTCTGATCAATCCGTATTGGGAAGTATTTATGAGCCCTTGTTCCCCTGGCCGATCTTCAGCCCTTCTCTTTAAATTGATAGCATGAGAGTGTGATATCTGGGACCATGGCAGCTATCCGTGCCCATGAGGTAATAACCTAAATGCTTTAAAAAGCAAAAAACAAAACAAAACAAAACAACAAAAACCAAAACCAAAAAGCTAAGCAAAAGAGGAAGTCGCCTATATCCTTGATGTAACTGCAAAACAATTTACCCCCAGGCTTCCTCTCCTTCTATGGTCACAGTCCTGCACCTGCTCATTCAGCTCCTTCAGGTTGAAAACCTTCTGCTGTAATCCCTCCTCCCATCTGAGGAAAGTGCACCCCACCCCCAGACTGTTCAAACAAAGTTCTGTACACTGTAAAGACTTTCCCCAAAAGGTCCCTCCCATCTGCCCCTTTTCTGCTGGCTAGTTAGAACTGGACATGTTGACTTTGGATTTCTGCATTCTGGTGTGTTTGTTTAAAGATACAATCAGCCTTTAGCTGCCTCCTCTTGTACGTGTGTAATTGCACTTCTGGCTGGCAGCGTAACTTAATTCATATTTGCTCAGTACCGACCTGGTTAGTGGCTACCATAGCCAGAGGTGCAGAGAAAAAGACCCAGACTGGATGGTTTCAAAAGCTCAGCATTTAGGAGAAGGACAGGCAGATGGGCAGATAATCCCAACAAAATCAGGAAAAGCAGGGCCATGTAGACATACTGAGGTGGTGTGGAAGTATGATACAAATCAACCGAGGAAAAAGAATACTTATTGCCCACTCTGGGCTCTACAGTTTGTGTGGACACACTACTCTCAACTTGAAGTCCTAGTCATCAGTGTAAGAGAGTTCCCTGATGCCACTCAGGGACCACTGTATCTTCTCAGCCTCCACATTCTAAGGTAGCCAGGTTGGAGTCTACAAATACACCCTCTGAAGGTAGCCGTAGAAATGGGTGGGGAGGCAGAGATAGTTTGGGTACCAGACAAGCTATGTAGGAACAACATAGTAGGCTTGCTTATTTGCATACGGCCAATTGGAACAAGAGGGAGAACCATAGGGAAGCCAATCACAGAAAAGAAAGTCCTCACTGTAGAGCTCAAGACCCCATGGTAGCAACCAGCTAGGGAGTGGGGCAAGGGCTGTGACACCCCTCAACTACTTTCCTTTGGAGTACCTCTTGGAGACCAGAGACTCTTCTCTGCTCCGAGAAGATCCTAGAGTACGGGGTTCTTACAAGAACCTTCTTAAATATTATTGGACTGATAGAGCCTTTGATCCCAAAAGAATATAGTCTGCCCTCAATCTGGAGGTTGTGTATCCGCAGATTCAACTGACCATAGACTCCAAATGCTTAAAAATGACCTGTCCCAGCCAGCACTTCTTTTTTTTTTTTTTTTTTTTTTTTTTTTTTTTTTTTTTTTTTTTTTTTTTTTTTTTTTGGTTTTTTGAGACAGGGTTTCTCTGTGTAGCTTTGCGCCTTTCCTGGAACTCACTTGGTAGCCCAAGCTGGCCTCGAACTCACAGAGATCCGCCTGGCTCTGCCTCCCAAGTGCTGGGATTAAAGGCGTGCGCCACCACCGCCCGGCGCAGCCAGCACTTCTGTTACCAGTCTCTAAACACTGCAGTATAATGACTGCTTACTACTTGATCAAGCTTCAGTAAGTAATCTACAAGATGACTTTAAGTATATGGAGGATGGGTGTAGACTAAATGCAGACTATGCCTTTTCATAAGTCACTGGAACATGGCTCAAGGGACTTTGTTCTCTGTAGGAGGTCCTGGAACCCTGGAGAATACCAAGGAACATTTGTGTGTCTGTGAATATTCATGAGAAGGTTTTATTTAGACAGCCTAGGTAATTTTTATATTGGATGATTTTTCTAAGGTTAGAAGATGTGTGTGTGTGTGTGTGTGAGAGAGAGAGAGAGGAAGAAGAAGAAGAAGAAGAAGAAGAAGAAGAAGAAGAAGAAGAAGAAGAAGAAGAAGAGCTGCAAAGACTTCATTCAATAGGCACCCTGGAGCCTACCTTGTGGCATGATTGTCACACTCCTCAGGTCCCTGTGGCTTTGATTGGGTGTTTTGTAAAGGGACCCTGACAGATGGATTCTGGGGTGTTTATCGGGCTCTCTGCTGCTTCATTGTCTGCAGGTATCACTCACAAGACCAGAGCCACAGCCCAGGTTGGACTCTACAAGTCCAGCCTAGGAAGGCAGGCTGCCCTTCGCCTGTGCTACCATATGGAACTTACTTTCAAAGGGGTGGAAAGTCTCTTTCACCTACATCGGCTTTTCAAGCTTATTTGGCTATGTCCCAGTTTTGTATCTTTTTGGTTAAGCCAAACATGGAATCTTTCCGAGTATTATTAAAATACAGGGCCAGTGAGATGGTTCAGCAGGTAGAGGTGATTTCTAAGCAGTACTGGTGATGCTAATTTGATTCTTGAAACCCACATAAAGGTGGATGGAAAGAAGTGACTCAAAAAGCTGTCCTCTGACTTGCAAATGTGTGCCCTAACAAGCATGCTCCCACACATATGTAATCATACACACAACACACAAATAATAAATAAGATTAAAAACACATTAAAACACATCCCCACCTGGAGAGTGTGCTTTCACACTGAACCAGGACAGGCATGTTTTTGCACTTCCATCCTGTCCCTGATGCCCCTGACAGTGGTATATGATAAGTCTGATGATTCTACTCGATTACTGCTGGGTAAACAGAGGCCTTTAAAGAAACCAAAAAGCAAGCTCTTAGCTTGAATTCCAAATCTCTATGGATGATGCACGTTCTCCGGCCTCCACTTTGCTTGTCTGGACACAATAATGTGTAGTTCTCCCAATATTTATCTTTTTTTGGCTAGTTAATCTACTCGTCCATGCAGCTGTGCATCCCTGCATCCATGCATCTATGCATCTGTGCATCCATCCATCCATCCATCCATCCATCCTTGAACACATTCTTTCATTCACACTTAGCAAGTGGTTCTTTGAAGCCTTGCTTTAAAGTAGAAGGAACTACCAGGGTGCCTAAAGAGAAATCACTGCCTCAAAATAACAAAACTCATAATAATAAACTCTTTACTTGAGTTTTATATTCCCCCAAATTATATCAGGCATCATTCCCATTTTAAAAAAATATTATTATTATTATTATATGTCTGTAGGGGGCACATGCATGCCATGGTTCCTATGTGGTGGCCAGAGGACAACTTTGTGGGTCGTGCAGGCCGCAAGAATATATTGTAGAGATTCAGCTGTTTATTAAAGCTATACTTTGACCAACCAAGGGTCTGTCAAATGGGAAGCCATTTTATTACAGAATATTTGGTGTTATACAGCTTTAAATATTCAGCTGTGCCTTGCTATGAATTTCTTGTGGGCTCATATACTATAGACCATTGGACAAACAGTTCAGCTTCTCAGACCTGCTGAACCTCTCTTTAGGTAACTAACTGCCCTGCTGAGCCTAGGAGACAAGCAGGCTGTAGATACACAGCTTTGTTTCTTGTGCAAAGGAAGCTCATACCCTTCCCTCAGGCTAGGGCTATGGCAGAGAGATTGACTGAGGACAATAGTGCTTTTTGCATAACCAGGTGCAGTAACGACTGGAGTAGAATTCCAGAGGCAGACACAGAACAATGTGGCCAGAGAAAAAAGAGGAAGACATTCTGTAGAAGCTAAGGCAGATCTCTTGTAGAGTTTATCAGGGCGAGGGGTAAGGAGCCAAGAAGGACAGATGGAGGACGAAGGAACAGAGGACGAAGATGAGACCAAGAGCACAAGGGCTCAGTTATTACCAGGGCTATGAGGGGACAGAAAAAGTGGGTACAGGGAGGAGCTGAGACTCGGGACGGAACTGAAGCTGTGTAGATAGAGTTTTGTCATAAAGGAATAAAGTAAATGGACAAAAGAGCGTAGTGCATGTAGATTCCTTTCCCTCAGATACCCCACGCCTGATATAGCATCTTTCCCAAGATTCTGGGAGGAATTTTCTCAGGGCTGGAACTTGGGAAAATTCTGTTACGTAAGGTCAGTTCTATCTTTTACATGGGTTCTAGGTCATGGGAACATAGGTCATCACACTTGTATGACAAGTTCTTTAAACACTGAGCCATCTCACCAACCTGTCAATCCCATTTTGTAGGTGCAGAAACTGAGGCCGAAAGAGGGCCATTTGTCCAAGCGATTTGTATAAGACCATCCTAGTAGACATAGAGGGGTTGGGATTTGACTATCAGCTTTCATTCACAGTATTCTGCAGTCTCTTCCACATTGGAATTCCTGTTATTCTTTCAACTGTGGGCTCAGTTACAACACGGTCATGTGATGGTCTGAGATGGCAGGTAGGCAATAATCCTGGCACTCAAAGTGTTAAATGGTAAAACAATTCTAAGAATATATTGCATATTCAACATATTTTACTCCTGCTCCATTCCCTCCACCCTTCCTTTTCTCACCTCTTCCCCTCCCATACATTCCTTTTGTTCCTCTAGACAACTTTGTTTTCATTCTGAATACATACACACATGACTTTATGTTGTGAAGGCCTAGACTTAACTTTACAGGCTCAGGAATATGCCATGATAACTTGAACGGATACAGAGCAGTATCCTCCTGCAGACATCCTGTCTGCTGTTTATAAAGGAAGGTTTAACAGGATCCTGTCTATGGTTTATGGCCCTTGGAGATATCTAGATAATCCTGCTGAGCAGTCCAAATGATCCTGTTCAGCGGGTTGTGGTTCCCTGCCAAAAGTCTAGACCAATAGTTTCAAAAAATCACCTTGCCCCATATCTCTTCTACCCAATCCCAAGTTGCCAATTCCCGGCTTGTGATTTTTCCCTATAAAAACCCTCTACACCTGGGCTCATGGCCCCCGCCACATTTCCTTCCATCTGCCATGCGGCGGCCCAGGTTGAACCTGAATAAAAGGACCCTTATGTGCTTGCACTGGAAACAGGCTCTTTGGTGGTCTCTGGGGGTTTCGTGATACAGGTACAACGATGTGACTATATAAAATCTAGGAACCACAAATGACAGAAAAAAAATGTATGCCTTTCTGAGACTGGCTTAATAGAATTGTTTCCATTTGCATCCATTTTATTTCAAATAATTTCATTTTTCTTTATGGCTGAAAAAACCCTACTGTGTACATATACCACATTTTCTTTAAACAAAATATTTAGTTTTATGTGTATGAGTGTTTACCTGAATGTATGTATGTGCACCATGCGCATGCCTGGTACCCACAGAGGTCAGAGGAATACATCAGATCCATTGAAACTGGAGTTATGCATGGTTGTAAACCACCAGGTGGGTGCTGTTAACTGAACCCTAGTCCTCTGCAAAAACAAGTGCCCTTAACCACTGAGCCATCCCTCCAGGCTTATACACCACACTTTCTTCACCCATTCCTCTGTTGCTGGACACTAGTCGGTTCCATAACTTGGCTGTTGTGAACAGTGCAGCAAGTACAGTATGTCCAGGTATTTGTGATATAGTGACTAGGAGTCCTTTGGGTAAATACACAGGAGTGGTATAGCTGTGACCCAGGCGTTTTGGTGAGCCCTTCTGGGCCATCGAAGTTAAGGTACCGAAGGGATCACTCTGGATCCCTGCTGGATCTGTGCTGTGGCTAGAGTGGATGGAAGGGACTGCTCAGTCTCCTGCCTCAGCAGCAGATTCTCACCTCTTCTCCTGAACCACCTGGGAGTGTACCCATGTCTCCTCTTGCTCAGCTCAGCACGGGGACTTGATCCTCTGGGCCAGAGTCCACTCATTACCTGCCATGTGTCTGCTAGGTGTGGCTGGTACCAGATCTGAAGATGAGCACAAGTTTAACCTGAGGTCCAGGCTGAGACCTCCTAAGCAAGGAAAGAGGGACTGTTGGGTGGAAGTACCCCATGGAAACTGATTTCCCAAAGTGCCCTTGCAGGAAAGCAAAGGTCCCAACAATCTAATTAACCTCTTTTCAAAGAGAGCAGTAGGATAAGACAGCTGTTCTTTCTTCAAAAGCAGGAGGCAGGCTAAGCCTTCTGTCCTGTCCTTCTGTCCTGGCTTATGATCTTCTAGCCTACAGGCTGAACATCCATTGTATTCCATTTCATCGTAGAAAGGATATTGGAGACCCAAACTAGACTGCTCTCACGGGGGCTTATTATCATCCCTGTTCACAGAAGGGGCAAGGGAGGCACCAAGAGATTGTTATCAATGTGGTAGCAGGTGTTAGGGGACCCTGACTCTAACTTGGCTCTAATCTAATGGTGGACATGGCATGTATTTTCCTATACTGTCGGTGGAGTGTTTTGAGTATACTAGTTTTTTGTTTTGTTTTGTTTTGTTTTTAACTACTCAACAAATCTGGTGATTGGGGATCTGTCTGATTCTGAAGATCAGTCAGTGGTGGATGTGGTCCCTCTCACTTCATGTTGTTTCCTCCATCTCAACACCCAAGCCTCTATCACAGGATTTGGACATTTTCCCCTTGCTGTTATGGACACCTATACAGGCGCTCCATGCACTTCTATGCCCAGAGCTTGGAAGCAGGCACAGACGTTCCTAAATAGGTAGACATGGCTGGATTCCTGTACACTTTTGTTTCTGCCTCTGGAATTTGTATTGAAATCATCAAAGATTGTTCTTATTTTATTTCTTTTCCCCTAGCCACCTAGCAAAGAGAACACACCTTTTTTTTTTTTTTTTCTTAGCACAATTAGCAGTGAGCCTTCCTATCAACTGTAAAGCTGGGGAGCTAATCTTACTTGTCCTCACCTTGAGGACATCATGCTTCTGGGTTTCTCCTGAATTTCCACCCGTTTTTATTCTGCCTACTGCTTTCTATTGTCAGTTTTGTGCCTGGACTTGCTCGGGAGAGGTGAACCACCAATCTCCTCCCAGTAAATGGGAATTTGTGGTGGAAAAAGACTCAGCCACTGGGTGGTGCTGTGGGAAGACATTTGCCCTGGTAAAGGCATCTGAACACTTAGAACTCGGGTTTGAAGAGGTACAGACATCAGAATTGGTTCAGGCTGGAAAGATTGTGGTGGCAGTGTGGGGCTATGTGTGCTTTCCTAGTGTGTGCTCTCAGTTTTTGGTTACAACCTGCTAGTTTAGGCAGTCTGTGCTCTGAGGTCGTGTTTCATGAATCCTAAGGAGAGCACTTGTATTGAAGGAAAGGCAAAGCCAGATGGGTGGGACAAGGGTCTCCAGCCATCACATTTCTGGAAGTTCCTCAGTGGTCCCCATCTGTTCTGGAGGGAACTTTTTCCCTCACCATGCATAACCTGCAGTTTCTTTTGAAGTCACTGTTCTACAATTCAATGGCCCTTATCTTCTTGCGAGTTGAGTTTTGAACATTTTTCTATGACTGTAA